>NC_134487.1:308815223-309121661 GCF_040206685.1 Ascaphus truei | reverse complement strand
AAATGAGCACACAGTGCCACCTTTTATCTCATGCTCACATTACATGAGCAACCCTTAGCTCAGTGCATGCCTGCTTTAAGACACAGCTTTTAAGCAAGGGCTTGGGGAGTAGATGCAAAAGGCCAGTAAAACCCACTCACAGACATGTTTCAACCTTGATGGGTATCATCAGTGTGAGGTTGATTGCTGGTATTTGCTCAAATGAGATAAGAGTCGGTAATTACAAGTATTGCTTTATGCTCTTACTGTGGAGGGTTTTAGTCGCTTTTTTTTACCCACCATAACCTTAATAAGTGTGGTGTATATATGTATATATATATATATATATATATATATATATATATATATATATATATATATATATAGTTAGTGTGTTGTGTATGTATGTGGTATGAGACGTAATAGTGAGTGTGAGTATGTATGTATGTGCGTACTATATATATATATATATTAGTGTGTGTGTCTTTATATATGCATGTATATATATATATATATATATATGTATGTGCGTATATAGAGAGTGTGAGTGTGGAAAAGGCGCATGAGTGTTGCTGAATTGTTTTTTCACCAAGTAATGTTGGAGGAAAATAACTATTTAAAAAAGTGGTATAAAAAGTTTGGCTGCTGAATGAGAGAAGGGAGGTGAAGGTATTATTGAAGAAGCCCTGTGGGGGATCCCTGTGCCATGTGGGGGATCCCTGTGCAATGTGGGGGGGAATCTGGGAGCCCTGTGGAGCTCTCTGGTGCCCTGTGGGGCTCTCTGGGGTGCCCTGTGGTGTCCCCCTGTGCAATGTGGGAGAGGTCTCCTGTGCAATGTGGGGGTCTCTGGTGCCCTGTGCCATGTGGGGGGTGTGCCCTGTGCCAATGTGGGGGGTGGGGGTCTCTGGTGCCCCTGTGCCATGTGGGGGGTCTCTGGTGCCCTTGTGCCATGTGGGGGTCTCTGCTGCCCTGTGCCATTGTGGGGGTCTCTGGTGCCCCACATATACAGAGGCTCTGGGGCTTTTCCTTCCCCCTTTCTTTCGGTTGTTTTTTCTTAATTTTATTTTGACATGTAATGCTTTTTAGAGGAGAACAGTAATAATAATATTAATATATATTTCTTACTCCATGGTGGTAACCCCATTTGCCTCGGGGTTTAGGGGAAGGTAGGGGACATGCCTCTTTGCAATGTCCTTTTTAACTCTTTCAGTGCTGGGGTTGGGTTGAATGATCTTGTCCATTTCTGGCCATTAGCACTGAGGGGCAACAAAAATCCCATTAGCAGCATTGAGTAGGGGGGGGTATGGGTGAGTAGGGGGGGATGGGTGAGTAGGGGGGGGATGGGTGTGAGTAGGGGGGGATTGGGTCCTTCCATGTGTTGGGTGGGGCTTCAGAGATTTCGCATTTCTAGGCCTTCCAGCATTCAATTGGTTAAACTGATCACTTCCAGGGCCACGTCCCGGAGTGGGCTCCTGGTATATACTATCGCCCCCTTGCCCCAGTCCTTAGGGCTCCTGGTATATATACTTGTCCACATTCTGGTGCCCCCCCCCCCCCCCCCGCCACGTCAGTGTGCTCGGCCCCTGATTTAACCCCCCCCCCGGTAGTGTGCTCGGCAGGGATGGTGGCCCGGGGGGGGGGGCGGCAGGGATGGGGCCCGGGGGGGGGGGCGGGCCAGGGATGGTGGCCCGGGGGGGGGGGGCGGCAGGGATGGTTGGCTTCGGGGGGGGGGGGCAGGGGATGGTGGCCCCGGGGGGGGGGGGGCGGCAGGGATGGTGGCCGGTGGGGGGGGGGGCCTCAGCATTTTTTCAGTATTTTTAAATAATATTGTGTGAGAATGTCGGAGTGAGAGAGAAATGGTTTCATGCTGCTCTGTGGGGACAGGTCCCGGGGGCCGGACACTAATCTGTGGGGACAGGTCCCGGGCCGGACACTAATAATAATAATAATGTCATTTATCTGAACCAGAAACGCTGCTCTATTTTAATATCATCCATTTCTTTTTCTTTCTTTCTTTCTCTCTCTCTCTCTCTCTCTCTCTCTCTCTCTCTCTCTCTCTCCTCTCTCTCTCTCTCTCTCTCTCTCTCTCTCTCTCTCTCTCTCTCTCCTCTCTCTCTCTCTCTCCTCTCTCTCTCTCTCTCTCTCTCTCTCTCTCTCTCTCTCTCTCTCTCTCTCTCTCCCTTCTCTATCTCTCCCCCTCTCCTTCTCTATCTCTCCCCCTCTCCCTTACTCTATCTCTCCCCTCCTCTCCCTTCTCTATCTCTCCCCCCTCTCCCTTCTCTATCTCTCTCCCCCCTCCCTTCTCTATCTCTCTCCCCCTCTCCCTTCTCTATCTCCCCCCCCTCCCTTCTCTATCTCTCTCCCCCCCTCCCTTCTCTATCTCTCTCCCCCTCTCCCTTCTCTATCTCTCTCCCCCCCCTCTCCCTTCTCTATCTCTCTCTCCCCCTCTCCCTTCTCTATCTCTCTCCCCCCCTCTCCCTTCTCTATCCCTCTCCCCCCCCTCCCTTCTCTATCCCTCTCCCCCCCCCTCCCTTCTCTATCCCTCTCCCCCCTCTCCCTTCTCTATCCTCTCCCCCCCTCTCCCTTCTCTATCTCTCCCCCCTCTCCCTTCTCTATCTCTCCTCCCCTCTCCCTTCTCTATCTCTCCTCCCATCTCCCTTCTCCCTCCTCCCTTCTCTATCTCTCCCCCTCCCTTCTCTCTTCCCCCCTCCCTTTTCTATCTTATCTCTCCCTCCTCTCTTTATCTCTCTCTCTGTGCTTCTGCTTTCTCTATCTTTCTCTCCCTTCTCTGCCCTCCCCCTCACTTTCTCCTTCTCTTTTGTTTATCTTTATGTTCCTTGTCTTTTTTGTTTTATTTCCCCCTTTCTATGTCTAGGTTTGTGAAGAACAGAAGTGTGAAGAGGAGGTTTTTCCCATTGGCTATGAACTATTTGGATAGATTTTTAGCAGTGGTCCCCACCAGAAAGTGCCATCTGCAGCTATTGGGAGCAGTTTGTATGTTCCTGGCATCAAAACTAAAAGAGACAATTCCTTTAACTGCAGAAAAACTTTGCATTTATACTGACAATTCCATCACACCCCAGGAGCTGCTGGTAAGCAGCCCGTTTCTTTAAATAAATATTTACACCCTTCCTTCCATGGGAAAGTTATTTCTGTTTAACTTCCAGGCACTCCTCTATCTAGGAAATCCTTTTGACTCCTTCTTTATAAAGTGTTGAACATGCTGTTTTCTTTTATAGTCTTTATAAAAGTGTGTAGTGTATTTGACATGAAATTAAGAATCAAACATATGTACAGTATGAGCGTATTTGCGCGTGCGCACACACACACACACACACACACACACACACTTTGCCATATACAGTTTGCAAGCTGTGCAAATAAACAGCCTTTTGTGTGTAAAAAAATTTGTGCTTTTTTTTTAAGCACTATCCTATTTAATGTATATAAAGAAGATAAAATAAATTCTGATTTGGTAACGCTTCTTTGAGGCTTTTTTCTGTGTCATTTCTGCCATCTAGTGGTAAATACCATATATTTGAGGTGAAGAGCCCAAAACTAGTCTTCTAAAACAATTTGTGTGAATTAAGGTTTTTCCTACTCCAACAATGCCTTGAGTTTAAGATAAAGGTTTTTGTCGTTGAAAGTAATGCAATATTTTAATTGCAAACCTAAAAACATTTGGATACATTTCTCCTTTTAATATCATGTAGACTAAAAACAAACCATCAATAGTTAACTTGAATATGCAAAGTTAATTGTTTGCATTGTAGTTTATGCTTCTTTTAATACGATGCACATTCAGCTGGAAACCAATCAATTTGTAAACCTTATTATTTCATGACTTGTCACGGCCTAGTAACTTTCTGGACTCCATTTTTGCCTTTGCATGGAAAAGTTGTGACTTTAGAAGAAAACTCCATTGAAGTCTATGAGACAGTCTTTCTGTAACATGCAAACCTAGCTGAGATGTTAACATGCAGGCCTAGCTGAACTGTCACATGCAGGCCTAGCTGAGCTGTCACATGCAGGCCTAGCTGAGCTGTCACATGCAGGCCTAGCTGAGCTGTCACATGCAGGCCTAGCTGAGCTGTCACATGCAGGCCTAGCTGAGCTGTCACATGCAGGCCTAGCTGAGCTGTCACATGCAGGCCTAGCTGAGCTGGCACATGCAGGCCTAGCTGAGCTGTCACATGATGGCCTAGCTGAGCTGTAACATGCAGGCCTAGCTGAGCTGTCACATGCAGGCCTAGCTGAGCTGTAACATGCAGACCTAGCTGAGCTGTCACATGCAGGCCTAGCTGAGCTGTCACATGCAGGCCTAGCTGAGCTGTCACATGCAGGCCTAGCTGAGCTGTCACATGCAGGCCTAGCTGAACAGTAACATGCAGGCCTAGACTAGCTGTAACATGCAGGCCTAGCTGAGCTGTCACATGCAGGCCTAGCGGAACTGTCACATGCAGGCCTAGATTAGCTGTAACATGCAGGCCTAGCTGAGCTGTCACATGCAGGCCTAGCTGAGCTGTAACATGCAGACCTAGCTGAGCTGTCACATGCAGGCCTAGCTGAGCTGTCACATGCAGGCCTAGCTGAGCTGTCACATGCAGGCCTAGCTGAGCTGTCACATGCAGGCTAGCTGAGCTGTAACATGCAGGCCTAGCTGAACAGTAACATGCAGGCCTAGATTAGCTGTAACATGCAGGCCTAGCTGAGCTGTCACATGCAGACCTAGCTGAGCTGTCACATGCAGGCCTAGCGGAACTGTCACATGCAGGCCTAGATTAGCTGTCACATGCAGGCTAGCTGAGCTGTCACATGCAGGCCTAGCGGAACTGTCACATGCAGGCCTAGCGGAACTGTCACATGCAGGCCTAGATTAGCTGTAACATGCAGGCCTAGCTGAGCTGTCACATGCAGGCCTAGCTGAACAGTAACATGCAGGCCTAGATTAGCTGTAACATGCAGGCCTAGCTGAGCTGTCACATACAAGTTGATGGAATCACTCAAATTGTAGGGTTACAGCACTAAGCAGATCTTTTGTAAGAAAAATGGTATCTGTTTTTTTTAGCCTGTATGTTGCAACAAATGATTACTATCACTGCCTATGTTATTTGACCATTTATCAAATTATATATTAAAGATGCACATTTTTGTTGCAATGGATAAATCGTGTGTTAAATCATGCAGTATATTTGAATATATTAATGGAATGTATATATGTATGTGTGTATATATGTATGTATGTATACACTTCATGCTACGTGGGACCTCTCTCTGCACTTCAGGCATTGAAGTGGTTATATTTTGTTATTTAACTAAGAATCAAACTTTTGCAGTTGTGGGTACAGTTTGTCAATTCAAAATGTCTGACTAGTATTGGAGTACAGTGACATTGGCCATATTTAGCTACAAGCCCTCCTTTCTGGGTGGGAGCCCTCCTTTCTGGGTGGGAATAAAGTGCTGGATACAGAAAGTGGGAAAAAGTAAAATTGGCAACAACTGAAGTCTCATTATCTACAGTGGAGTCTGGCATTTCCAGGGTATAGAAAAAAGTCAACAACTTCAAAGCTTGCAGTTCATGTTCAAAACAAATGTTTAAGCAAAAGCAATCTAACTGATATGATTACAGATGGAAGGAGAGAAAAGTGAAAGTCTTCTCAGACATGATTTTGCTTTGTTTCCCAGGAGTGGGAGCTGGCGGTGTTAGGGAAGTTGAAGTGGAATCTTGCTGCAGTGACGCCACACGATTTTATTGAACACATACTAAGAAAGCTGCCTCTGCCTAAAGACAAGTTGCTTTTGATCCGGAAGCATGCACAGACGTTTATTGCCCTTTGTGCCACAGGTATGGGAAGTGTATCTCTGCCGGCTGCCTTTTACAAGAGCTGTTGTACATTCTTTATCTGATTGCAGAGAAATGAAAATATTCCAGTTGAGAATACCAGATAATGTAACTTAAAGACAATGTATAAGGATAGGTGTGGTAGGGAGCTGCATATGCTGTGCACCACACCTTTCCTTATAATAATCACAGAGCACTGGGTTGCGGCATTCCTGATATTTTAACCCATGTACTGCTGGCTGGGCCACAGTATTTTATGTAGAACAAACAAGAAAGAGTCCCCTGCAGGCTGCTTTTCACTTCTCTAGCAGGTAAGAATACACTCTGGATTAATCCTTTCGTGGCCAAGCTCATTTTTAAACGTTTGATATATTTTTGTTTAATCATGATTCCTGTGAGAGACTTTCTATGTATCTACGAAATGTATATCTAGGTGGGGGGGATTCAGCACAAGTTGATATTTTGGATGGATTATATATCATATGAACAAAATGTTTCATAAATAAGGAACATTTCTCTTTATTTTATGCATATCGTCCCAGAATAAAAAAAAAGTAATCCTTTCATTAAAATGAATAGTTGATTTTATTGCCCCTGGTTCCATAATTGCACTCATACAGATACGTATTGTTTTAAATATTTTTAGGGGCCAATACAGACTTTAAATTAGCCAAACTGTTTACACCTGAGTGTTTCATATCCAAATTGTAAGCGGTGCAAACCATTACTCGTCGGGCAGACAACTACCGCCTAGCATAAAATACCCCCACAAAAGTATATATTTTCTGAAAATATATGCCCCAAGGAATTCAAGCATAGGTACTATATTCTTCCTAGGAATCTTTTTTTTATTTTTTATATATATATATAATGTACATTTATGACAAATATCAAGAGCACGGACTTCAGACAGCATCAAAATGTGAGCGCATTGATGCAAAACGTCTATACAGGTGAGGCGGCCGGTATTGCTACCACTGACTGGCGAGATACAGGGGGGGACACCCAGCACGCCAGGGGGGCAGACGCCATTGCTATGGCATTAGCTGCACATGAAAAAGGCGCAGGGGCGCTAATGCTACGATAACGCCTGCTACACCTGTAGGTTTATACACGGTTTCTACCAATAGAAGTCACAAAGTAGTAGAGTTGTATAAGGCTCTTCACACTTAATTTTTTACTGGCTGAATGCAAAAGGTACATGTCATCATTGGCAGGGTATCCGTCTAGTATAAAAATACCCCAATGTCCCCAGTGTCCATGTCTCAAAGAATTGAAACACGGATAACCTGGCTTTTCCCAATTTGTGACTGGTAATCTTTATTGAAAAGGGTTTACATTTCTAAGAAAGATGACTTCAATAGGGAATTTCGTTGGAAAACGGTCCGCTTCTGCCTATATAGAATAATCCCCTAAATGTTTCCGCCCTGGCTTCCTGTAGAGATGTGTGAACTTAAAACTTTGTTTCCATTGAAACAGGCGAAGCAAATCTCGGTAGTTTGGCTAGGGTTGCCAGGTTGCTTGTCCAAAAATACTGGACACCCCCCCCCCCCCCCCAGAACACATAAAAAATACCCCCACGCCCCCAATTACATTTAAAAAAATACCTCCACATCTCCCAAATACATTTAAAAAATACCCCCAGCTCCCCCCAAATACATTTAAAAAATACCCCCAGCTCCCCCCAAATACATTTAAAAAATACCCCCAGCTCCCCCCAAATACATTTAAAAAATACCCCCAGCTCCCCCCAAATACACATAAAAAATACCCCCACCTCCCCAATACATTTAAAATATACCCCCATATATATATATATGACAAAAACACAAAATCCGCAGCACTCAAAAATAGTATCCAAATACAAAAAGTTTAATCCAACATCACAAGCATCAGGGAAATCAGGAAAAATGGAGTGACATTTCTGACCTCCCTCCATAGGGGGGGAGAAAGGATCGGGAGTGTCTATTTTTGTTACTGGATGGTGCAGTCGCAGTCACAGGAGTGTCACAGGCGCGTCAGAGGCGCATCACAGTCACAGGCGCATCACAGTCACAGGCGCATCACAGTCACAGGCGCATCACAGTTACTGGCGCATCACAGTCACAGGCGCATCACAGTCACAGGCGCATCACAGTCACAGGCGCATCACAGACACAGGCGCATCACAGTTACTGGCGCATCAAAGTCACTGGCGCATCACAGTCACTGGCGCATCACAGTCACAGGCTCATCACAGACACAGGCGCATCACAGTTACTGGCGCATCACAGTCACAGGCGCATCACAGTCACAGGCGCATCACAGTCACAGGCGCATCACAGTCACAGGCGCATCACAGACACAGGCGCATCACAGTTACTGGCGCATCAAAGTCACTGGCGCATCACAGTCACTGGCGCATCACAGTCACAGGCGCATCACAGACACAAGCGCATCACAGACACAGGCGCATCACAGTCACTGGCGCATCACAGTCACAGACGCATCACAGTCACTGGCGCATCATAGTCACTGGCGCGTCACAGGAGCATCACAGGCGCATCACAGTCACTGGCGCATCACAGTCACAGGCGCATCACAGACACAAGCGCATCACAGACACAGGCGCATCACAGTCACAGGCGCATCACAGTCACTGGCGCATCATAGTCACTGGCGCGTCACAGGAGCATCACAGGCGCATCACAGTCACTGGCGCATCACAGACACAAGCGCATCACAGACACAGGCGCATCACAGTTACTGGCGCATCACAGTCACTGGCGCATCACAGTCACAGGCGCATCACAGACACAAGCGCATCACAGACACAGGCGCATCACAGTCACTGGCGCATCACAGTCACAGGCGCATCACAGTCACAGGCGCATCACAGTCACTGGCGCATCACAGTCACTGGCGCATCACAGACACAGGCGCATCACAGTCACTGGCGCATCACAGTCACAGGCGCATCACAGACACAAGCGCATCACAGACACAGGCGCATCACAGTCACTGGCGCATCACAGTCACAGGCGCATCACAGTCACAGGCGCATCACAGTCACTGGCGCATCACAGTCACAGGCGCATCACAGTCACAGGCGCATCACAGTCACAGGCGCATCACAGTCACTGGCGCATCACAGTCACTGGTGCATCATAGTCACTGACGCGTCACAGGAGCATCACAGTCACTGGCGCATCACAGTCACAGGCGCATCACAGTCACAGGCGCATCACAGACACAAGCGCATCACAGTCACTGGCGCATCACAGTCACTGGCGCATCACAGTCACAGGCGCATCAAAGTCACTGGTGCATCACAGTCACTGGCGCATCACAGTCACTGGCGCATCACAGTCACAGGCGCATCACAGTCACTGGCGCATCACAGTCACTGGCGCATCACAGTCACTGGCGCATCACAGTCACTGGCGCATCACAGTCACTGGCGCATCACAGTCACTGGCGCATCACAGACACAGGCGCATCACAGTCACAGGCGCATCACAGTCACAGGCGCATCACAGTCACTGGTGCATCACAGTCACAGGCGCATCACAGACACAGGCGCATCACAGTCACAGGCGCATCACAGTCACAGGCGCATCACAGTCACAGGCGCATCACAGTCACTGGCGCATCATAGTCACTGGCGCGTCACAGGAGCATCACAGGCGCGTCACAGGAGCGTCACAGTCACAGACACAGGAGCATCACAGTCACAGGCGCATCACAGTCACAGGCGCATCACAGTCACTGGCGCATCACATTCACTGGCGCATCACAGTCACTGGCGCATCACAGTCACTGGCGCATCACAGACACAGGCGCATCACAGACACAGGCGCATCACAGTCACTGGCGCATCACAGTCACTGGCGCATCACAGTCACAGGCGCATCACAGTCACAGGCGCATCACAGTCACTGGCGCATCACAGTCACAGGCGCATCACAGTCACTGGCGCATCACAGTCACTGGCGCGTCACAGGAGCATCACAGTCACAGGAGCATCACAGGCGCAGTCGCAGGCTGTTCTGTCACCCCACAGGAGTCACATATTGTAAGGTCATTGGCTTATGTTGCTGTGCTGAGCTGCTTGTTCCTACATTGAACACGTTCAGGGCCATATATAGTAAGCAGTGTATTACAATAGGTGCCTTCGGCACCGGAAGACACTTCACAACCCGTGCCAGTAATTGGACTCCGGCGCCAGAATGTGTGTTATGGAGTAGTAATGCTAAGTAAATGTGGGCCTAAGACGGTCATTCATATCCTTTCTATAAAGCCCAGGTGTTCCTATCAGGGCAGCTGTGCCCCCGTACAAGCCAAAATCCCCTCTTGGCTCCACAATAAGACTCTTTTACATGGAGTTTGAGACGCTTTCTGCTGAGACCTGTGTGTTTTAGCGCTGTGATATTCCTGGTGAAGGCGGCGCCTTGATCTGGTTCTGATATCTCCTAAAAGGAATGGATTGAACTTTCAGAGAAGATGCTTTAGTGTCAGCACGTTGTCTCTTTTCCAGTTATAGTTTTAGTGGTTTCATAAAACAAATATGGACTGGGTGATTTGTCTTGTACTGGGAAATATGCCCACTGCAAAGGAATAATGGCTTCCAGCAGAATATCTGATTACAGGAACTCGTAGGAATAAAAGTAACAGAAACGTAGCTTGTCACTGCTTATAGGGATGCTACAGTATATGATTACAGGCAGTCCTCGGTTATCCGACACAATGCGTTACTCAAAATGGCGTCGGATAGCGAAGCGTCGTAAAGCGAATCACTTTTTCCCATAGGAACACTGTCTAAATGAAAGGTTCCGTTCCTGAAGGCATTTTTAACACTAAAATACACCAAATATTTTACGCAGGCAATAAGATATGCAGCACACACATAAATTATGATGTAAAGATTCTATTTATTAAATCCAGAACTGAATAATAAAACTGTTAGACATGTTTAAGGGCCTAAATACACAACTATACCTTCACACGGACTCATCTGTATCATTTCCCCGACTGCAGCCTTCTGATTGACATAACTTTGCAAAGCGTTGTAAGAGCGTCGGATAAGCCATTTTGGCGTCGTAAAACTGCCCACAGGGATGCATTGGACAGCGTCGGATAAGCCATTCGTCGTAAAACGAAGACTTACTGTATAACAAACCATGTGTCATTTCTGACTGATAATTATGTTGCAATCAAAATGTGGATTAACAACCAGTTAACTAACTATAGATGAGGACAATGAAATGAACTAGAGATGTTTTGTGTGAAGTTATGCGTAATAAGTATAAGGATGAACATTCAGGGGCAAAATATTACAGGCTGTTGACTCCCTATGGTGATTTAACAACTAGCCAATATATTTGCTAGGTAAAGCACACAGGCACTAGAGATGCCTTTAATCCTGGTACCGTGGCTCACCATTTATTCATTTGTTAACCACAAGGCCACTTCTTTGTAACAGAGTATTATTGAAACTGAATCCAATCATAATTTAGTGTTAGGTTAGGTGGAACAATTCTCCAATGAGTATACATTGAATTAGATGCACCTCTGTTCCCTTGGAGGTTCCAGAATGACATTTTAACAGGTTAAATTAAGTAAGTACACGCTTGGGTAGCAATTACTCTTACATGTATAAATGCAGTTTGTATTTTGCTGTTAAGTTAAAAGATGTACGTATTGAAGATCTGGACATTTGTGCAGTAGTGATAAAGGGGAGGAGTGCTCTGCTGTTTCTCGTGAATGAATGATATTGGCATTTTTTGCACAATACATATGTGAATACTGCCTGAAGTTAATGTTGAACTTTTTTATGGTTGCTCACGTTTTGCCCGGCTCTTTGCACTCCCTAACTATTAACCTGTTTTATAATGCTGTTATCCTAGACCTGTAAAAGACAGATTACCTGTGCATTTATATATGTGCATGTTAAAAAATGCCACTTGTGATTTTACTGCATTTCGGTCCTGTTGCTTGAGGTATATTAGGCTCCTGCACATCTAGATTCTATAGTGTCAATTATATGGTGTCTCCCACACACTCGTGTTGCTTGTTTTAGGTCCTGATGAAGGTTTTTAGTATGAAACCAAAACGTTGATTTTTTTCAAATAAATATGTAAGTTCTTTCTGATTATTTTGTTGTCTGGGACATGCTTTCCCCATGTTGTGCGTATTGTGCTGTATACACAGGCGGTGCACCCGTGCCATCTCTGTTTCTACCTTTCTTTAAAAAAACAAGTTGAGTGTGCAAGGGTGTATATTATTCTTCCCACTCATTTGTCACATCATTTTGGTGAGACTTAAATTGAGTCTTGCGTATTAATTCTGGGATCATTACATTGAAATGTCCTATTTATGAACCTGCACACATTGCTCATTTGGGCGAGTATGCAAATATTCCTATAGCAGGGTAGCTAAGAGCTGGATTTGGGAGATAGAAACATGAATCCAGTTTCTGATAATCATTGAGTGTTTGAAAAAGATCTCTGTATTTTGTAGTTGTTTTCAGCTAGACACTGTAATTCGAATTATTTCAGGTGATTTGCAGACTGTGTGCAGACAGTAATTCTTTGTAATTAAAACGAGATCGGCGCACACACAGGTAAGCCCACCTGCGGCTCACCTCCGGTCTTTTAATGAGCTGCTGTTGTCTTGTTGCAATTCACAAGTTACAGCTTCAAAAGATACAGAACAGCACAGTGAGCGAAGAGGCGTGTAATGATAGGGATATCAGGCATATCCTATTTAACACTTAACACAAACTAGGTGTACTCCTGTTTCTGTGTGTCCCGATTTCAGCAAATGGCTTCTGTTAGTGACTGTTTTATTTCTTGTGTTTTATGATTAATATAAACTTTTTTAAGGCATATACTGGTATCTGTTCCTTTCAGGTACAAATGGTGAAGCTGGGTTGCAATCTTAAACTAGTGTCTGGTTGACATAAATGGTGGTTGCAGGAAGTAATAAATTGAGAGTTACTTCTCGTAGCTACACCAGGCAATGCAACTACTGAAGGCAACAGATTGTTTAACAATGATGTACACTTGGTGATGGAGACGAAACCAGGTTTGTAGCACTGCTCCGACACATCTCACAGATTGTGACAAGGAGCATTAAGCACCTACAGTATTTTCTGCTTGTGGGAGACCCCTGGGTGACTGCCTCATTACATTGATATCTATATCCCTCTGCAAAGTCGCTCCTGCATCAAAGAAATGAAAAGTACATGTTTCCTAAACGATAATAATAATGATAAAAAAAACACAATTTAATCCAGTCAAAAGTGTAGGAAAAGTGACTGCAATGTAGAATATGTATATATGAACGTACATTTCATTTGATCTTTTCAAAGAAAAATATATGCTTTTACTATGACTTGATTAACTTGAAATGTAATAATCTTTGTTTCCTCTGAAAGGAAAGGTGTGATCTAGTGCTAACTAAACTTGCAACTTCTTTTATTAGTTATATTAGTCAACCTACTGAACAAAACCCAGACACATAATTACTCATGCTTTTTCCTGGAGTTCTCTGAGATGTTACATTGCTAAGTGAAAATTATGTGCTATGTGTGTTAGATGTGCTGTAGTTGTGTCTCGGATGTAGTCTGCGTTATGTGCTGTGTGTGTTAGATGTGCTGTAGTTGTGTCTCGGATGTAGTCTGCGTTATGTGCTGTGTGTGTTAGATGTGCTGTAGTTGTGTCTCGGATGTAGTCTGCGTTATGTGCTGTGTGTGTTAGATGTGCTGTAGTTGTGTCTCGGATGTAGTCTGCGTTATGTGCTGTGTGTGTTAGATGTGCTGCAGTTGTGTCTCGGATGTAGTCTGCGTTATGTGCTGTGTGTGTTAGATGTGCTGTAGTTGTGTCTCGGATGTAGTCTGCGTTATGTGTTGTGTGTTAGATGTGCTGTAGTTGTGTTCCAGATGTAGTCTGCGTTATGTGCTGTGTGTGTTAGATGTGCTGTAGTTGTGTCTCGGATGTAGTCTGCGTTATGTGCTGTGTGTGTTAGATGCGCTGTAGTTGTGTCTCGGATGTAGTCTGCGTTATGTGCTGTGTGTGTTAGATGTGCTGTAGTTGTGTCTCGGATGTAGTCTGCGTTATGTGCTGTGTGTGTTAGATGTGCTGTAGTTGTGTCTCGGATGTAGTCTGCGTTATGTGCCGTGTGTGTTAGATGTGCTGTAGTTGTGTCTCGGATGTAGTCTGCGTTATGTGCCGTGTGTGTTAGATGTGCTGTAGTTGTGTCTCGGATGTAGTCTGCGTTATGTGCTGTGTGTGTTAGATGTGCTGTAGTTGTATCTCGGATGTAGTCTGCGTTATGTGCTGTGTGTGTTAGATGTGTTGTAGTTGTGTCTCGGATGTAGTCTGCGTTATGTGCTGTGTGTGTTAGATGTGCTGTAGTTGTGTTCCGGATGTAGTCTGCGTTATGTGCTATGTGTGTTAGATGTGCTGTAGTTGTGTCTCGGATGTAGTCTGCGTTATGTGCTGTGTGTGTTAGATGTGCTGTAGTTGTGTTCCGGATGTAGTCTGCGTTATGTGCTGTGTGTGTTAGATGTGCTGTAGTTGTGTTCCGGATGTAGTCTGCGTTATGTGCTATGTGTGTTAGATGTGCTGTAGTTGTGTTCCGGATGTAGTCTGCGTTATGTGCCGTGTGTGTTAGATGTGCTGTAGTTGTGTCTCGGATGTAGTCTGCGTTATGTGCTGTGTGTGTTAGATGTGCTGTAGTTGTGTCTCGGATGTAGTCTGCGTTATGTGCTGTGTGTGTTAGATGTGCTGTAGTCGTGTCTCGGATGTAGTCTGCGTTATGTGCTGTGTGTGTTAGATGTGCTGTAGTTGTGTCTCGGATGTAGTCTGCGTTATGTGCTGTGTGTGTTAGATGTGCTGTAGTTGTGTCTCGGATGTAGTCTACGTTATGTGCTGTGTGTGTTAGATGTGCTGTAGTTGTGTTCCGGATGTAGTCTGCGTTATGTGCTGTGTGTTAGATGTGCTGTAGTTGTGTCTCGGATGTAGTCTACGTTATGTGCTGTGTGTGTTAGATGTGCTGTAGTTGTGTTCCGGATGTAGTCTGCGTTATGTGCTGTGTGTTAGATGTGCTGTAGTTGTGTCTCGGATGTAGTCTGCGTTATGTGCTGTGTGTGTTAGATGTGCTGTAGTTGTGTCTCGGATGTAGTCTGCGTTATGTGCTGTGTGTGTTAGATGTGCTGTAGTTGTGTCTCGGATGTAGTCTGCGTTATGTGCTGTGTGTGTTAGATGTGCTGTAGTTGTGTCTCGGATGTAGTCTGCATTATTTGCTGTGTGTGTTAGATGTGCTGTAGTTGTGTCTCGGATGTAGTCTGCGTTATGTGCTGTGTGTGTTAGATGTGCTGTAGTTGTGTCTCGGATGTAGTCTGCGTTATGTGCTGTGTGTGTTAGATGTGCTGTAGTTGTGTTCCGGATGTAGTCTGCGTTATGAGCTGTGTGTGTTAGATGTGCTGTAGTTGTGTCTCGGATGTAGTCTGCGTTATGTGCTGTGTGTGTTAGATGTGCTGTAGTTGTGTTCCGGATGTAGTCTGCGTTATGTGCCGTGTGTGTTAGATGTGCTGTAGTTGTGTCTTGGATGTAGTCTGCGTTATGTGCTGTGTGTGTTAGATGTGCTGTAGTTGTGTTCCGGATGTAGTCTGCGTTATGTGCTGTGTGTGTTAGATGTGCTGTAGTTGTGTCTCGGATGTAGTCTGCGTTATTTGCTCTGTGTGTTAGATGTGCTGTAGTTGTGTTCCGGATGTAGTCTGCGTTATGTGCTGTGTGTGTTAGATGTGCTGTAGTTGTGTCTCGGATGTAGTCTGCGTTATGTGCTGTGTGTGTTACATGTGCTGTAGTTGTGTCTCGGATGTAGTCTGCGTTATGTGCTGTGTGTGTTAGATGGGCTGTAGTTGTGTTCTGGATGTACATAGTTACATAGTAGATGAGGTTGAAAAATGACTTCCGTCCATCAAGTTCAACCTATGCTAAATTTAGACAACAGATACTTTATCCTATATCTATACTTACTTATTGATCCAGAGGAAGGCAAACAAAAAACCCCATTAAGGGGAAAAATTAATTCCTTCCTGACTCCCAGAATTGGCAATCGGATTAATCCCTGGATCAACATCCTTCCCATGTATACTTATTTGGTATATCCCTCTATACCTTTCCCATCTAAAAAGATGTCCAACCTTTTTTTGAACAAATCTATAGTATCTGCCATCACTGTCTCCATGGGTAATGAACTCCACATTGTAACTGCCCTTACTGTAAAGAACCCTTTCCTTTGTTGCTGGTGAAATTTCCTTTCCTCCAACCTTAAGGGATGGCCCGAGTCCTTTGTACTGCCCGTGGGATGAATAGTTCTTTGAAAGCTCCTTGTATTGTCCCTGAATATATTTGTATATAGTTATCATATCCCCTCTTAGACGCCTCTTTTCTAATGTAAATAAATCTAATTTAGCTAGCCTCTCCTCATAAATTAGAATGTCCATCCCTTTATTAATTTGGTGGCTCTTCTCTGCACTCTCTCTAGTTCCATAATGTCTTTTCTTAGGATTGGTGCCCAAAATTGTACTCCATATTCAAGGTGTGGTCTTACTAATGCTTTGTAAAGGGGCTTAATTATGTTTACTTACCTTCCATCCATTGCCCGTTTGATGCAAGATAAGATCTTGTTTGCCTTTGCAGCTACTGCATGACATTGGGCACTATTGCTAAGCCTGCTGTCTACAAGCACTCCTAAATCCTTCTCCATCAAGGATTCCCCCAATATATCCCCATTTAATTTGTAAGTTGCCTGTTTATTCTTGTATCCCAAATGCATAACCTTACATTTATCTGTATTAAACCTCATCTGCCATTTACCTGCCCACGTAGTCTGCGTTATGTGCTGTGTGTGTTAGATGTGCTGCAGTTGTGTCTCGGATGTAGTCTGCGTTATGTGCTGTGTGTGTTAGATGTGCTGCAGTTGTGTCTCGGATGTAGTCTGCGTTATGTGCTGTGTGTGTTAGATGTGCTGCAGTTGTTTCTTGGATGTAGTCTGCGTTATGTGCTGTGTGTGTTAGATGTGTTGCAGTTGTTTCTTGGATGTAGTCTGCGTTATGTGCTGTGTGTGTTAGATGTGCTGCAGTTGTTTCTTGGATGTAGTCTGCGTTAAGCAGCGTGGATAGAAAGTGTAAGCAGGCACTGCTGTAGGTAGCACATCATGATGTTAAATGTATTTGAAGAGGCGTTTAAGTGAATTGATGCACTTAACTGCATTATTAGTAGAAGTGTTGCTCCACGCTGGTGCTGACTATAACTATGCTGTACTGTGTTAATTCAGCCCCCTTGCAGCCGTCTGCCAAGGGGACTCCACAACCCCCTAAAAGAGTGAGCTCCTTTGCAGAAGCTCACAAAGACAGAGATAACAATGTGCAGAGAGGCGCACTGAGCCGCTGATAAATGTATTAGTAAAGAACCCACGAGGGTATTTCATACACATTAAAAAACAAATATAGGCAATGACACTAAACACAATAAAGATGCAAATTTAATAAAATACAACTAAATTGCCCTAAGAATAAAATTACAATTGCCCTAAGAATGGAGAGTGGGGCGGGAGAGCTCCGCCAGTCCGCTGGGTGCTGTAGTTGTTAAGGTTCTGGACCCGATCTGCTCACTCGTGCTGTAGGAAATCCCTCACTCTCACAGACGCCACCTCTCCCACCTCTCCCAGCTGAGAATCCATGGGGCAGCCTCACGTGACCTCTACGCGTTTCGCACGTAGTTCTTCGTCGTGCATTATGTGGGTGTTGGGTAACATTGTAGGCACATATGTATTGTTACAAATTCCTATATAGAAAGGACAGGCTGTCCACCTGTGATATGCACGTTATAATGCGCTGTAATCCTGACCACGGTTTATTTTCCATTCCTTGTTATTACAAATGGAAAACTTTATTTCATTATCTCCTTGGTAGATAACAAAAGACAAAAATACTCAATGCTACATCCAATGTGACAGAATACATAGTTAAATACTTCAATGTTAGTTCTCATAAGTAAGGGTCATTTAGTTAAACACTTTGGCCAAAGCGTTATAAGGCCTTGCCCCCGCTGCCTACTACAGTGCCCGCTGTGGCGGACGCTGCACGCGCGAGAGCCCTCCCCACAATGGCGCCGGGCCCGCTGCGAGGGGGGGCTGCAGCGCTCGGGCGAGAGTTGCTCCTGCTCTCAATAGAATTGAAAGCAGGACTCGCGTCGAGCGATTAGGCACGCCCCCCGGCGGTTCAGCCAATGAGGGCGAACCTGCTGGGTGACGTAATGGCCGCGCCCCCGTCACTCCCCCGCCACGACCCCCCCCCCCGGTCTCTCTGCCTGCAGTAAGCTGCAGACCGGGGAATCGGCTGAACGCGCCGCCAATCTCGCGGGCGCGCGTTACAGCGGCGATACCGGGGCCTAAGCCTGCAGCCACGTCACGGCATGACCAGTATGCAGCCACGTCACGGCATGACCAGTATGCAGCCACGTCACGGCATGACCAGTATGCAGCCACGTCACGGCATGACCAGTATGCAGCCACATCACGGCATGACCAGTATGCAGCCACGTCACGGCATGACCAGTATGCAGCCACGTCACGGCATGACCAGTATGCAGCCACGTCACGGCATGACCAGTATGCAGCCACGTCACGGCATGACCAGTATGCAGCCACGTCACGGCATGACCAGTGTGCAGCCACGTCACGGCATGTCCAGTATGCAGCCACGTCACGGCATGACCAGTATGCAGCCACGTCACAGCATGACCAGTATGCAGCCATGTCACGGCATGACCAGTGTGCAGCCACGTCACGGCATGACCAGTATGCAGCCCCGTCACGGCATGACCAGTATGCAGCCATGTCACGGCATGACCAGTATGCAGCCACGTCACAGCATGACCAGTATGCAGCCATGTCACGGCATGACCAGTGTGCAGCCACGTCACGGCATGACCAGTGTGCAGGTCCTAACACTACCTGTGAGTATCCTCGTTTCCCTCTGCAGTGGAGGGAGAATGGCCACAAAGGGCCTGTCCTGCACAGGAACATGGAAAAACGCTACTTATAAAGTGGGGAGGGGTGATGGCTGGGATTGTGTGTTTATTATCTCCTTGGTAGATGAATCAGTCTGAGGGGAGATATTCGTACCATGTTGTTCGTGACCCTGACATGGGAGAACCATACAAAGGGGTAAAGTGGGGATTATCTGATAATGACACTTTTTTTTCTGGATAAAGCTGGTTAGATGGTTAGACTTTTATAGCAATTCCTGGTGTCACTTTTAGATCAGCTATATTCAGTGCTTCTTTTCTAGAAGAAAAGGTGCGGGAACGGTGACGTTGGACATTTACCATGTGGACAGCGCCACCGACAGCTTTCCCAGGGCCCTGGACTAGAGTTTCCACCCCACACCCCCGTGGCCTTGCGACCCCCCCCCCCCCCCACCTCTATCACACCTCCTCGCTCTCACCACCCCTATTCCCTCCTCTCCCCATGTATTTCTCTCTCTTCTGTCTCTCACTCTTTCCACCTCTCTTTGTCACTTGCTCTGACTCTTCCTCTCACCCCCCTTCATCTTCTCTCCCCCTCATCCTCTCTCTCCCCCTCATCCTCTCTCTCCCTGACTGCTCTGCCCCGCTGCTCTGCGACTGCTCTGCCCCCCCGCCCTCCTCCACTCTGCCCCCGCCACCGGTCTCTGCGACTGCTCTGCCCCGCTGCTCTGCGACTGCTCTGCCTCCACCGCCCTCCTCCGCCGCTCTGTGACTGCTCTGCCTCCGCTGCTCTGCGATTGCTCTGCCTCCACTGCCCTCCTCCGCCGCTCTGTGACTGCTCTGCCTCCGCCGCTCTGCGACTGCTCTGCCCCGCTGCTCTGCGACTGCTCTGCCCCGCTGCTCTGTGACTGCTCTGCCTCCACCGCCCTCCTCCGCCGCTCTGTGACTGCTCTGCCTCCATTGCCCTCCTCCGCCGCTCTGCGACTGCTCTGCCTCCGCTGCTCTGCGATTGCTCTGCCTCCACTGCCGTCCTCCGCCGCTCCGTGACTGCTCTGCCTCCTCCACCATCATCCGCCGCTCTGCGACTGCTCTGCCTCCTCCACCATCATCCGCCGCTCTGCGACTGCTCTGCCACGCCGCTCTGGGACTGCTCTGCCTCCACTGCCCTCCTCCGCCGCTCTGCGACTGCTCTTCCTCCACCGCCCTCCTCCGCCGCTCTGCGACTGCTCTGCCTCCACCGCCCTCCTCCGCCGCTCTGCGACTGCTCTGCCCCGCCACTCTGCGACTGCTCTGCCTCAGCCGCTCTGCGACTGCTCTGCCTCCGCCACTCTGCAACTGCTCTGTGCCGCCACCCTCTGCAGCAGTTGTCGCCCTCCTCCGCACGCTTTCTGCACTGCGACTGCTCTTTTTTTCCGGCCTCCCGCGATTCGCGTTACCATCACCATCCTCTCCTGCCGCCGCACCCCAAAATGTGTCGCCTGTTGTTGCCTGTTGTCCGCTTAAAAACGGCGTACCCCACATTCCTGGTGACAAAAAGCCCTGGCTATAATAAATATAATTTGTAGTAATAACAGCATGTTCTTGTGTACGCAGCGCTTTACAGAGACATTTTGCAAACACAGTCCCTGCCCCATGGAGCTTACAATCTGTTTTTGGTACCTGCGGCACAGGGAGATAAAGTGACTTGACAAGTCACAAGGAGCCGCCACCGTGCTGTACCAGGTTCCCCTGCTTCAGCACGGTGCCAGTCAGTGTCTTTACTCACTGAGCCACGCCTTCTCCCTATAGATAATATAAGCTAATATGGCCATATATATATATATATATATATACAGTATATATAATATACTGCTTTGGTTATGTAATGTAAAGTTTCCACTTAATTTGCAGAAATGTGAGCACTTATCTGGTAGCAAAGATACAGCGACACTGCCACTGTGGTAATGTTTGTATTACTTAAATAATTCTATATTTAACATAGACATAGGGCGAGAACCATACAGTAACATAGAGATAGGGTGAGAACCATACAGTAACATAGAGATAGGGCGAGAACCATACAGTAACATAGACATAGGGCGAGAACCATACAGTAACATAGAGATAGGGCGAGAACCATACAGTAACATAGAGATAGGGCGAGAACCATACAGTAACATAGACATAGGGCGAGAACCATACAGTAACATAGACATAGGGCGAGAACCATACAGTAACATAGAGATAGGGTGAGAACCATACAGTAACATAGAGATAGGGCGAGAACCATACAGTAACATAGACATAGGGCGAGAACCATACAGTAACATAGAGATAGGGTGAGAACCATACAGTAACATAGAGATAGGGTGAGAACCATACAGTAACATAGAGATAGGGCGAGAACCATACAGTAACATAGAGATAGGGCGAGAACCATACAGTAACATAGAGATAGGGCGAGAACCATACAGTAACATAGACATAGGGCGAGAACCATACAGTAACATAGACATAGGGCGAGAACCATACAGTAACATAGAGATAGGGTGAGAACCATACAGTAACATAGAGATAGGGCGAGAACCATACAGTAACATAGAGATAGGGCGAGAACCATACAGTAACATACACACTAAACATTTTTGTGTGTTCATTTTATTTTTTAAAAGATTTTCATATCGAAATGATGCCAATATAAAATGCCTGAAGGAATCCACTCGTAACAGTATGCGTGTGCATGCGTGTGCATGCGTGTGCATGCGTGTGTATCTTGGCTGGCCATAGCGTACTCTGTGCATATTGTTTCAAAGTACTTGATCATTTTTTTCTTCACACATTTTGTGTACATGTTAAATAGCCATCGCTCCCATTGAATATGGGAATATGGGAATGGTAGTCTTTATGCTTCCGCCTGCTCTTTTCTGCCCATTCAGCCTCCGAGGTGGCCGTTCACAATATGGACTTTACAAAAATAGGGAAAAAAATACTTTCCACATAATTAGGGTCCCGAGCGATTTAGGAAACCATATGCACGGAATTGGTGCGTGGCCCCTGTCCTATGGGGGGATGTCAGGTTGAATTCTTATCAGCACGAAGGTCACTGCCATGATCCCGCCATGATTTTCAATGGCTTAAGATGAGGTGATGACTTCAGACAATGGTGCCACACTCTCCAGCCGGAGACACCCGCCTCACTCGCCGCACCAGTTGCAGCAGTTAATTAAAATGCTAAAAATAGGAGCCTGTGATACAAATTGCAGCCTGTTGTCCAACAAAGACCAAGCATGTGTAGCTTTGATAGCCAAGTTTATAGCGCTTGTTATGGAGGTTAGTTAGAGGAGAGCGAAAAGTAAAGCTTTTTCAATGCTGATCCCCAGTCACTCTGGGCCTCTGGCCATTCGCTAGCTGTCTCATTTGCATTATGAATGACATTAGTGAGCTAACAAGGTTATTGGGTATTGAAATGTTCTCATGTGACCACACGTGGAATCAGACCTACAGCAGTGCTAGTTGGCAGGGGCACTGTGACTCTTTATGCAGCTTCCAAAGAGGAGAATTTCCATAAGTGCATGAATTGCTCTAGAAAATAAGTGGTGTGTATACATAGTGCATACATTTTAATGAGCCTTACATACTAAATGTGTAGATAATGTACCTGCCTGCATTACATTGTATCCTACAGTGAACTCCCAAAGCAGAAAGGACTAGCATGTTCTGTATGCACGGGATTCCCCCCCAGCCGCTGTGGCTAATGCATGTTTTGGCGCGGTACGTTCCTGCCGTTCTGACTGTTGTGCCTGTTCCTGCAGACTTTAACTTTGCCATGTACCCACCGTCAATGATAGCCACTGGAAGCGTAGGAGCCGCACTCGGCGGGCTGCAGTTTGATGATGGACAAAGGTCACTCTCTGGCGATGGTCTCACAGAACATTTGGCCAAGATCACTAGCACAGATGTGGTGAGTATCCTGTTCATCTCTTTCCCATGATATTTGTAAATTTGAGTGTTAATAGCGTCCATGGAAAAAGTGATAGAGATAACACACACAAATCTCTATAAAGCCTTGGAATTTCCCCTAAACGCTACGTATTGTATTTGCAGCTGTGTGTGAGAAATAATACTTTGTTCAGATCCTGTGTTAGTGACATTTATCTGGAATGAAATATTCTTTTAGTTGCATTTTTTAGTAGCAGATACAAGAGCTTTATTCTCTTCTCTTAATCTTTACATCGGGCAGAAGGTATTTGCCCCATTACCCATGCATGAGCTGATGTACTGTCCAGCTAGTGGCAGAGGGGCTGCGCTTTCATTCAGGACCTCGCTGGCAGACTCGTCATCACATTTTCATGCATTTGGGTCTTTGTAGAACAGTGGATTTCTGATTTGTCCCCCCTGATACTTTGCACAGCGCAGGTTCCCCCCCCCCCCTGATACTTTGCACAGTGCAGGTTCCGTCCCCCCTGATACTTTGCGCAGTGCAGGTTCCGTCCCCCCTGATACTTTGCGCAGCGCAGGTTCCGTCCCCCCCTGATACTTTGCACAGCGCAGGTTCCGTCCCCCCCGATACTTTGCACAGCGCAGGTTCCGTCCCCCCTGATACTTTGCACAGTGCAGGTTCCCCCCCCCCTGATACTTTGCACAGTGCAGGTTCCGTCCCCCCTGATACTTTGCACAGTGCAGGTTCCGCCCCCCCCTGATACTTTGCGCAGTGCAGGTTCCGTCCCCCCTGATACTTTGCGTAGTGCAGGTTCCATCCCCCCTGATACTTTGCGCAGTGCAGGTTCCGTCCCCCCTAATACTTTGCGGAGTGCAGGTTCCATCCCCCCTGATACTTTGCACAGTGCAGGTTCCATCCCCCCCTGATACTTTGCACAGTGCAGGTTCCGTCCCCCCTGATACTTTGCGCAGTGCAGGTTCCATCCCCCCCTGATACTTTGCACAGTGCAGGTTCCGTCCCCCCTGATACTTTGCACAGTGCAGGTTCCATCCCCCCCTGATACTTTGCACAGTGCAGGTTCCGTCCCCCCTGATACTTTGCGCAGCGCAGGTTCCGTCCTCCCTGATACTTTGCACAGTGCAGGTTCCCCCCCCCCCCCTGATACTTTGCGCAGCGCAGGTTCTGTCCCCCCTGATACTTTGCACAGTGCAGATTCCGTCCCCCCTGATACTTTGTGCAGCGCAGGTTCCGTCCCCCCTGATACTTTGTGCAGTGCAGGTTCCGTACCCCCTGATACTTTGCGCAGCACAGGTTCCATCCCCCCTGATACTTTGCGCAGTGCAGGTTCCGTCCCCCCTGATACTTTGCGCAGCACAGGTTCCGTCCCCCCCCCCTGATACTTTGCACAGTGCAGGTTCCGTCCCCCCCTGATACTTTGCGCAGTGCAAGTTCCGTCCCCCCCCCTGATACTTTGCACAGTGCAGGTTCCGTCCCCCCTGATACTTTGCACAGTGCAGGTTCCCCCCCCTGATACTTTGCACAGTGCAGGTTCCCCCCCGATACTTTGCGCAGCGCAGGTTCCGTCCCCCCCTGATACTTTGCGCAGCGCAGGTTCCGTCCCCCCTGATACTTTGCGCAGCGCAGGTTCCGTCCCCCCTGATACTTTGCGCAGCGCAGGTTCCGTCCCCCCTGATACTTTGCGCAGCGCAGGTTCCGTCCCCCCTGATACTTTGCACAGTGCAGGTTCCCCCCCCCCCCCTGATACTTTGCGCAGCGCAGGTTCTGTCCCCTCTGATACTTTGCACAGTGCAGGTTCCCCCCCCTGATACTTTGCACAGTGCAGGTTCCCCCCCCCCCCCCGATACTTTGCGCAGCGCAGGTTCTGTCCCCCCCTGATACTTTGCGCAGCGCAGGTTCCGTCCCCCCTGATACTTTGCGCAGCGCAGGTTCCGTCCCCCCTGATACTTTGCGCAGTGCAGGTTCTGTCCCCCCTGATACTTTGCGCAGTGCAGGTTCTGTCCCCCCTGATACTTTGCACAGTGCAGGTTCCGTCCACCCTGATACTTTGCGCAGTGCAGGTTCCGTCCCCCCTGATACTTTGCGCAGTGCAGGTTCTGTCCCCCCTGATACTTTGCACAGTGCAGGTTCCGTCCCCCCTGATACTTTGCACAGTGCAGGTTTCGTCCCACCCTGATACTTTGCACAGTGCAGGTTCCGTCCCCCCCTGATACTTTGCACAGCGCAGGTTCCGTCCCCCGATACTTTGCGCAGCACAGGTTGTAGTGCCTGAGAAGAGGTCACTGTCACTGTTAGACGATGCTTTCTCAAGTATTTGAAACTGCCAACACAATGTCTCAGGAATATTTCTGTAAGTTGCAGCAGCGCTTTAACCGGCTGCACTAGAGTTTACCATAACAACTGCTTTATTTACAGTCAGGGGCTAATATCAGTGAGATAATGGCCATTTCAGGAATGTCACATGGAGAATTTCCAATCCAAATGTAGGGTTTCACTTGTGGGTTTTTTTTGGTCACCTACTCGGTTTCAAACAAAAATCTATTCAAAAAATATTCAAAAATATTCCTATTATTCATCTCAATACTGTCTGCTTTGCATTGCTTGAATCAGATCTGTTATGGGAAGTTTTGCAAGAGGTGGTGTGACCCAGAGGTATTGGTATCGTCACTGACCATGAAAACCTAGTTAGAAACCTCCTTCCTCAGACAGCAAACGAAATAAAGACCTTCAGGACAGTGATTCATTGTGTCTGGACATCCTCTGCACATCCCAGCGTATACTGTAAGCACAATATAAAAATATTATTACATATTAAGATAATATTTAATTTGGAACCAATGTTCACAGATGCTCTGTTAATACCTATCAAAGTAACAAATAATCCATACCGTTCAATAACTAACCAATCTATGCTCGGTCATGCGTGACAGTAATAATATTTGATGAGCTGTAATCTATTCGTATAAAGGAAGTCATATTATATAAAACATGCATTTTTTGGGGAACTAAGTGAAAAATTAAATTAAACAACATTAAGAGGGGGCATTGTTTCACTTTGTATAGTTAAATGGTCCATTTCCCAGAGGAATTAGTCATAAGCATGTTATGTCTTCGTCCATGAACAGCAAAGCATAACTCTGAATAGAATCAATATATAAGTAGCCTTAAAAATATAATTTGATCATATCGCAGGAGTAGAGCGCCATACGATGTCAAATTCTAATCATTCTTGGAACCAGTTGCTTTCTTAATTGGCAAAATGTCCACATTCCTTTTTGAATACTGTATCTGTCAGAAGGTTGTCAGGAAAGTACAGTTCATATGAGGTGAACAACCAGATTGGTATTGCAAAGGATAGCAGCTAGTAATGAAATGCCCTTCCCTTACGTACGTTATCAAGATTTTACTGACTTTGCAAGAGCCCTTAAAAACTTTCTCAAGTAGTAAATAACAAGTGGAGGTTTAGCCAAGAAGTGAAAAAGCATTTATTGTGTCATTTTATTTAGTATTTTTCTATGTTCGTCTACAACATTGTGATATCCAGTGGCTTCTGTTTCTGAGAAGTATTGTAAATAATTTTGTGAGGATCTATCGGCAGCTTAGGTAATTACAGTATTTCTCATTAAAGCTACTCACGTGCTCAATACTGTATAGTTAAATAAAAAAAGGTGCAGCCAGGACAGCCACGTTAAATACATCTCAAATAATGAAACAAAAGTTACAAATGTCAGAGAATATGTTACATGTTTGCGTGCTTTCTCGTTGCTGAACCCCCGGTATACGGTCTCGTTTTAACCACGTCTTTGTTTTGCAAGCAGAAACTATCATGTAAAATTGTCCAAATGAAGTGTTTCAGCACACGGGGTTCCCCTGCTTGTGGAAAGTTTGGCCTCTCACGTGTTGGCCTCTATGGTTAATTGAAGTTTGCACAAAATATGAGGGTTACAGATGATGATTCATGTTTGGAAACTTTTCAGGCTTTATCCTTTCTACCAGTAACTCCCTTATAAGTTATTCAAGGTTCAAATAACTGCAAAACTTTCCATGAGCGGCGTAGTGATCGCCCTACTGGTTGCCGGGGGAGGGGGTGCGTTTATTGTGAAAGAGAACCGTTTGCAAGACGTAGTAGGTGGGCTGCATCTCCTAGATCAGCAAGCCACCTGTATCTCAGGAACGCTAGCATCTTGTTTCTATGTTCCGCAGCGGCCCAGTTTCATTGCTGTTACGTTGCATTCTGCTTTGCTGACTCCTAGAATTTTCTGATTCCCATGCTGTGCTTTAAAGCTGTGATTACAGCGAGCATTAGCTTATATGGGCTCCATGTAACAATGGATTTTCAGACAAAAGGTGACACATTGTGTGCTCATTTGCATGTCATTTCCCAGAATCCCTTTCTGCAGTGGAAGCACTGTATGCTGGGGATAATGGTGAAAGGCAGGGTTGCAGACCTGCCTAAGACATGTGAATGTGCTCACAAGTGATCTTTTTATTTGTAATATTTGTGTGAAAAAGAAAGTGCACCCTCTTTGAATTCTATGGTTTTACATATCAAGACATAATAACAATCATCTGTTCCTTAGCAGGTCTAAAAATTAGGTAACTACAACCTCAGATGAACAACAACACATGACATATTACACCGTGTCATGATTTATTTAACAAAAATAAAGCCAAAATGGAGACGCTATGTGTGAAAAACTAAGTACACCCTTACTGCTTCCATAGGAATTAAGATGCTAAGTAGCAGACTGGTTCTCCTAATCAACTGCCCTTGATTAATTGATCATCAGCAAGTGTGACCACCTCTATAAAAGCCAACGTTTTAGCAGTTTGCTGGTCTGGAGCATTCAGGTGTGTGTTAACACAATGCAAAGGAGGAAAGACATCAGCAATGATCTTAGAGAAGCAATTGTTGCTGCCCATCAATCTGGGAAGGGTTATAAGGCCATTTCCAAACAATTTAAAGTCCATCATTCTACAGTGAGAAAGATTATTCAAAAGTGAAAAACATTCAAGACAGTTGCCAATCTTCCCAGGAGTGGACGTCCCAGCAAATTCATCCCAAGGTCAGACCGTGCAATGCTCAGAGAAATTGCAAAAAAAACAAGAGTTACATCTCAGACTCTACAGGCCTCAGTTAGCATGTTAAATGTTAAAGTTCATGAAAGTACAATTAGAAAAAGACTGAACAAGTATGGTTTGTTTGGAAGGGTTGCCAGGAGAAAGCCTCTTCTCTCTACAAAAGAACATGGCAGCACGGCTTAAGTTTGCAAAGTTACATCTGAAAAAAACCACAAGACTCCTGGAACAATGTCCTTTGGACAGACGAGACCAAAATGGAGATGTTTGGCCATAATGCACAGCGCCACGTTTGACGAAAACCAAACACAGCATGTCAGCACAAACACCTCATACCAACTGTCAAGCACGGTGGTGGAGGGGTGTTGATTTGGGCTTGTTTTGCAGCCACAGGACCTGGGAACCTTGCAGTCATTGAGTCGACCATGAACTCCTGAATACCAAATGATTCTAGAGTCAAATGTGAGGCCATCTGTCCGACAGCTAAAGCTTGGCCGAAATTGGGTCATGCAACAGGACAATGATCCCAAGCACACCAGCAAATCTACAACAAAATGGCTGAAAAAGAAAAGAATCAAGGTGTTGCAATGGCCCAGTCAAAGTCCAGACCTCAACCCTATTGAAATGCTGGGGCTGGACCTTAAGAAAGATGTGCATAAACAAATGCCCACAAACCTCAATGAACTGAAGCAACGTTGTAAAGAAGAGTGGGCCAAAATTCCTCCACAACGATATGAGAGACTGATAAAGTCATACAGAAAATGATTACTTCAAGTTTTTGCTGCTAAAGGTGGTTCTACAAGATATTGAATCATAAGGTATACTTAGTTTTTCACACATGACTTCTCCATTTTGGCTTTATTTTTGTTAAATAAATCATGACACGGTGTAATATGTCTCACTCTGCTCACAACAGCTCATTGCAGCACTGCCTACCTCTGGCATCATGAACCTGCTATGTATTTTAATTTTTTTCTTTCTCCTGGTCTCATGGAGATGTTACTCCCTCTATCCACTACAAACTCCTCCATCCTGGCCCACTCCCAACATCACCATACACCCTGGACTACTCAAAAGCCTTGCACTATCTACTGAATGTTGGTGGAGAACTCTAAAAACCAGCACACCAACCACTGCTCACTCAAATGGCAAACATCACAAATCTACAACTTGCAAACAACTACCCAAATTTCTACTCATACTATTACTCTCTTTAGCATGTGATATTGAACCTAACCCAGGTCCTCCCATTTCAGCTCTGTCCCATGCCCCTGAGAATTCCACCTTTAAATTCCAAAAAGGGCTATCTGTCGCCCATATAAACATCCGGAGCCTGCTGCCCAAACTGGACGAACTAAGGGCATGGTGCCTTATGCATAAACCCAAAGCCATCATTCTTACAGAAACATGGCTATCCCCTAAAACCCCAGATGCGATATATCGCCATTCAGGGATACTCCATTTTTAGGAGAGATAGGTCAAAGAGAGGAGGAGGGGTGTTATTTTATATTGCAGACACCTTACAATTTACACTGTTAAATTGCCCACCAAGTCCACCCTCTTTTGAAACTCTAGTTGGCAAAATCTGCCTCCCCTTTTCTAAGCCCATCTTGCTTGCTGCCATCTACCGCCCCCCTAAAGCCCCTCTACAATCCTTGACTGATATCACCCAATTTCTTGGCTCCATTTCCTATCTGAATGAGAAGAGTGAGCTGCTAGTTCTTGGGGATTTCAACTTCAATTGGCTTGACCCTAAAAACCACAAAATCCAGATACAACTCAAGTCACTTAACCTATCGCAACTCATTTCCCAACCCACACGGATAAACCTGAAATCGCATAACCATTCCTTGCTTGACTGGATTCTCTCCTCAAACCCCAGCAGAATCCAATCCTCTGGCATCCTTCCTGATATTTTCAGTGACCATGCAATAGTGTACTGTGTAAGGAAAATTAAACCGCCCCATTCAAGCCCTAAAGTTCTCCTCACTAGAACATTTAAAAACTTTAACCCACAACAGTTTCTGGATGACCTTACCAACTGCCCATGGCACAGAATCGATTTAATTCCCGACCCCGATTCTGCACTCGACTATTTCCAATCCGAGTTCTTAAAACTCTGCGATACCCATGCTCCACTACGCAAAATAAGGGTACGGGGGGCCCACCTTCCATGGGTTACACCTGACCTTATAGCACTCTACCAGTTCAGGGATGCCTTGTGGAAAAGCTACAAAGTAACTGGCACTACCAAGGATCTCAATCACTACAGATGCATGCGGAACATGTGCACAAGGCAAACAAGGCATGCAAAAGCACAATATTACGCTGACAATCTCCACCAAAATACATCAAACCCAGCTAACTTCTGGAAGGTTATCAACAATATATTCCAGCCTCCTAACCATCAACAACCAAGTAATATCACTAAGGGGGATATTACTCTGACAAACCCCACTGACATTGCAAATGCATTCAATGATTACTTTGTGGGGTGTGCCACTAACTTATTAGCGAAACGCAGCACAAACCCCAAACATGAATATCATCCTGGGAGTATCCCTACAGTCCCACCCCCTCCCAACACTGCCCACAATTTTCAATTTAGCCCAGTATCTGAAGAGGAGATTACACAAGCGCTCCTCAAACTAAAACTAAGCAGCCAATGTGGACCCGACTTACTACAATCTAGGTTCCTACGACTTGGTGCCCCAGCCATTGCCAAACCAATTGCGTCCATAGTCAACTCTATCCTGTCTGCAGGCCATATCCCTAAGACCTGGAAAACTGCCAGAATTGTCCCAATCTTCAAAAGTGGGGACAAAAACACTGTCTCAAACTACAGGCCAATCTCACTTCTCCCAATTCTATCCAAAGTAATGGAAAAATGTGTCCACTCCCAATTAAGCGATTTCTACACCAAGACAAATTTCCCTAGCCAATTCCAGTCTGGGTTTCGTCCCAAACACTCCACCGTAACTACCCTGCTAAAAGTTTGCAATGAAATCCAGTGTGTAATGGAACGGGGACAACTCACTGGTGCAGTATTCCTAGATTTTGCAAAGGCTTTTGATACAGTTGATCATGTTATCCTGCTTAACAAACTCCAGAGCTCTGGAATAGGGAAACATGCTTTAAACTGGTTTCAGTCCTACCTATCAGGAAGATCCCAACATGTGTCCATCTCAGGCTCTAACTCCAACCCCCTGGATATCACCTGTGGTGTCCCGCAAGGCTCTGTTCTGGGGCCCCTACACTTCTCAGTGTTCATTAATGATCTTCCCACAGCTTGTAAGGAAGCCTCAATACACATGTATGCAGATGACACAATCCTATATGCACACAGCCATAGCCTCTCTGACCTTCAACACATACTTCAGTCTGACTTTTTGAGACTCGAAAACTGGATTTCCCAAAACAAACTGTTTTTAAACACTGACAAGACTGTAACAATGGTATTTGGGACCAAGACTAAATTTGTAAAGATTCCAGTGACTGAGCTCCTGATTAGAACCAACGTTAACACCACCCTAACACCTGTCACTAGTTTTAAATACCTGGGCTTATGGTTTGACTCCCACTTAACATTCGGGATGCACATTGATACCCTGACAACCAAGACCTATGCCAAACTAGGGGTACTTTACAGGAACAAATCCTCCCTAAGTCTCCTGGTCAGAAAGCGTATTGCACAGCAGATGCTAATGCCAATTATTGACTATGGAGACATAGTATATGGCTTGGCTCCTCAAACCCACCTTAGCAAACTTGACACCCTCTACAATTCAATTTGTCGCTTTGTTCTCCAATGCAACTATAACACACATCATTGCAAAATGCTCAAAGAACTAGATTGGTCATCACTAGAGTCTAGGCGCAAAGTTCACCTTTCCTGTCTCACCCTCAAATACTTTCTGGGCAAGCTACCCAGCTACCTGAACAAGCTCCTCACCCCTACCACATACAGCACCTATCACCTGAGATCAGACTCCAAAAGACTATTCATGGTCCCAAGGCTCAACAAAGTATCCGGACGTTCCTCCTTCTCCTTCCGTGCACCCCAAAACTGGAACAACATACCAGAGACTCTCATATCCACCACCAGCTTAAGTTCTTTCAAATCTAAAGCTGTCTCACACTTTAATCTGATCTGTAACTGTTTCATACGCTCATAATATATATTTTCTTTAACTGTGCACGCAATGTCTCTGTATATAATGTATACCTTGTTCATTTATGTAACTGTACTTGTAACCATGTATTATTTGTTTTACTCTGTGCCCAGGACATACTTGAAAACGAGAGGTAACTCTCAATGTATTACTTCCTGGTAAAATAGTTTATAAATAAATAAATAAAATGTGTTGTTGTTCATCTGAGGTTGAATTTACCCAATTTTAAGACCTGCTAAGGAATAGATGATTGTTATGTCCTGATATGTAAAACCATAGAATTCAAAGAGGGTGTACTTTCTTTTTCACACAACTGTATATTGATGCCCACACCACGTTGCAGTATGTGTATTTCTCTATGTGGGGTTTATTTACATGTATTAAATCATATACCAACAGGCCCACCGTCCCTTTAAGCCAAACAAAACTTTTAAAGAACAGTTATTCCCTTTAGGGAAAACTAACTACACTGTAGCTTTAACCCTTACTAGCTGCATGGCCAGCTAAGCTGGTTCCCACCCCAAAAACATACCCTGGCATGTGCAACAATCTACACAGTCTCTGCACACGGCAATAAAGGGTTTTTCTTATCTGATAGTCCAGTGTTTGGAGCAGACGTCCCCGCTTCAGCACAGCCACGCGTCCTTCCTTCCTTGGGAAACTCAGCCCCACGTGAGCTCAGAGAATCAGCCCGCGTTATAAGCGATTCGCGTTGTAGCGGATCACGCTATAATGGGGTTCAGCTGTATATATATAAAAAAAAAATTAGTAGCTCAGTGGTTGACAATTCCTTTTACAGCATGTAAACTGCTATAAGTGGATCGCACTATAACAGGGTTGAGGTGTGTGTGTGTGTATATATATAATAGATATACAGCTCAAACCCGTTATAGCGTGGTCCTTGGGGGCCACTCAATCCGACTGCGCTATAACCGGGGTCGCGATAATTTGAAAAAAAATGTCCGCCGCGCGCCCGATTGGGAGGAGGAGGTGGAGTGAGGCGCCGGCAGCCCTACACGATCCCCCAGCAGCCACTGTACTTCCCCCAGCAATCAGCCAGCAGCCCCATGATGCCCTGAGCAGCTCCGCACCAATCCCCCCCAGCAGCCCCACGATGCCCCCAACAGCCCCGCACCGATCCCCCCCAGCAGCCCCACGATGCCCTGAGCAGCTGCGCACCAATCCCCCCCAGCAGCCCCACGATGCCCTGAGCAGCTCCGCACCAATCCCCCCCAGCAGCCCCACGATGCCCCCAACAGCCCCGCACCGATCCCCCCCAGCAGCCCCACGATGCCCTGAGCAGCTGCGCACCAATCCCCCCCCAGCAGCCCCACGATGCCCTGAGCAGCTCCGCTCCAATCCCCCCCAGCAGCCCCACGATGCCCCCAACAGCCCCGCACCGATCCCCCCCAGCAGCCCCGCACCAATTCCAGCCAGCAGCCCCACGATGCCCTGAGCAGCTCTGCACCAATCCCCCCCAGCAGCCCCGCATCAATCCCCGCCAGCAGCCCCAGGATGCCCCCGACAGCCCCGCACCGATCCCCCCCAGCAGCCCCACGATGCCCTGAGAAGCTCCACACCAATCCCCCCCAGCAGCCCCAGGATGCCCCCCGCAGCTCCGCACCAATCCCCGCCAGCAACTCCGCACTGATCGCCCCCAGCAGCCATGACACCAGAGGTAGGGGGGTAGGGGCTGTGCGTGATGGGTGCAGTGTGTGATGGGTGCAGTGTGCAGTTAATATTCGGGGTCCACGCTCAAACCACGTTATAAGCAGATCCATGTTATAGCGGATCGCGCTATTACGGGGTTGAGCTGTATATATATGAGAAACTGTACATAATACCGCGCTCCTCCCTATAGAAGTTTGCTGCAGGTAAAAAGATAGGCCTTACATATAGAAAAACAAAAAGAACGATTCCTGAGCTCCTACCAATTACGCTAAGATAAAATAATAATCTCATGAATAAGGGTATTTTGTTAAACCCTTTGGCCAAAGCATTTGTAAGCCTACATGCCACGTATATAACAATTAGTAGCTCAGTGGTTGTCAGTTCCTTTTACAGCATGTACACTTGTTTGATTTCTACTTTATTTCTTTAGAAAATGTTTTACCAGGAAGTAATACGTTGAGAGTTACCTCTCGTTTTCACGGATGTCCTGAGCACAGTTATGGAAAACAATACATGGTGACATTAAATGAACAGGGTTATACATAGTTACATAGTAGATGAGGTTGAAAAAAAAAACATATGTCCATCCTATGTCCCAACCTATGCTAAATTTATATATATGATATTTAAAGAGATTTCATGGACAGTTACAGACCAGATTAAAATATGAGACTGCTGAAGTCTTGAAAGAACTTAGACTGGTGGTGGCAGTCAGTCTCCGGTAGATTGTTCCAGGTGTGGGGTGCACGTTAAGAAGTGGAGGAGCGGCCGGATTCTTTGTTGAACCTTGGGACCGTGTGCACTCTTGTGGACTCAGATCTCAGATGATAAGTGTTGCATGTGGTAGGGGTGTGGAGCTTGTTTAGGTAGACGGATAGCTTGCCCAGGAAGTATTTGAAGGGAAGACAGGAATGGTGAACGTTGCGCCTAGACTCAAGGGATAGCCAGTCTAGGCCTTTGAGCATTTCGCAGTGATGTGTGTTGTAGTTGCATTGTAGGACAAAGTGGTATATCGCGTTTTAGAGGGTGTCTAGTTTGCTAAGGTGAGTTTGGGGTGCTGCACCATACACTATGTTCCCATCGTCTATAATTGGCATCAGCATCTGCTGTGCGATGTGCCTTCTGACCAGCAGGCTTAGAGAGGACTTTTTCCTATAAAGCAGGTGTGTGCAAACTGGGGGGCGTGCGATTTTTCGAGGGGGTGGTGGTTACAGAGGCCCCGCTCTCTTCTCCAAGGCATTTAAATTAAATGCTGGGGGACCGCACAAGGCCTCTGTAAATTCCCTTACCTTGACTTCGGAGGTCGCGTCGCCATGGCAACACAGCGTCATTTGACGCCGGAGCCAATGTAAGGGGGCTGGGCGAGCAAGCTGGGGTGCACAGACTGAAAAGTTTGCGCACCCCTGCTAAAGTACACCTTGTTGTAAAGTACACCTAGTTTGGCATTGGTTTTGGATATCAGGCTATCAATGTGCAACACAAATGTTAAATGGGAGTCAAACCATATGCCCAAATATTTTAAACTAGTGACCAAGGCTAGAGTGTTATTAGAGTTGGTTCTGATCTGTAGCTCCATCATTGCTAGCTTTAGAAATTTTGGCTTGGTTCCAAATACCATCGTTATAGTTTTGTCAGTGTTTAAAAATAGTTTGTTTTGGGAAATCCAGTTTTCAAGTCTTGAAAAATCAGATTGAAGTACGTGCCCAAGTACAGTATCAAAAGCCTTTGCAAAATGTAGGAATTTTGCACCAATAAATTGTCAAGGTCTTTGGCATATGGCCTGTAGACAAAATAGACTTTATTATGGAAGCAAGCGGTATAGCGATGGCTGGGCACTGAGTCATAGGAACTTTGATTGCAGTACGTCAGGTCCACATTGTCTGCTTTGTTTTAATTTGTGTAATCTCCTCTTCAGATACTGGGATAAATGGCAAATTGTGGGCACTGTTGGAAGGGGGTGGGCTATAGGGATTCTCCCAGGTTGAGGTTCGGGTTACGCTTTTATAGTAGGGAAGTAGCACACCCCACAAAGTATTCATTGAATGCGTTTGCTATATCAGTGGGATTTGTCAGAGTAATATCACCTTTTTTGATATTAGATGGTTGTTGATGGCTGGAATATATTGTTAATAACCTTCCAGAAGTTCCCTGGGTTTGATGTATTCTGGAGGAGATTGTCAGTGTAATATTGTGCGTTTGCGTGTCTTGTTTGCCGTGTGCACGCGTTCCGCAGGCATCTGTAGTTTAGATCCTTGATAGCGGCAATTACACTGAGTTTATAGTCCGTGCGTTTGTGGTCACGCGCGTGTGGACGGCAAAAACAAATTGCAGACTCCCTATGAGGCCACCCCTATTGCTCGCGTGCACACACGATGGAGCGTGATGGCGGGGCCGCGTTTTCAAAAGACAAGATATTTTGTCTTTTGGCGCGATGGCCACATCAGTGGCTGTTCAGCCAATGAGGGCGAACCAGCCACGTGATGTCACGGTCGCATCCCCTGCCACGCCATCGCTAGGAAGGAGCGTTTACAGGTCGCTTGTGCTCGGGGCGTGCTTTCGCAAGCAAGCGGACTATATCATCCCAGCCTTACCTTATATCATTTCCCTAAAGCATCACTAAGATTGTAATGCGCTATAAGGTTGGTTGCACCCACGGAAGGTGCCCCCCTACTTACCCATGCTCCGCTGCGCAGAATAAAGGTATCAGAATTTTAGGAACTCTGTTTGATAATAATCACTGAATCGGGGTCAGGTATCAAGTTTATTCTGTACCAAGGGCAGCTGGTGAGGTCAGCCAGAAACTGCCGTGGGTTAAAGTCTCTAAATGTTCTAGTGAGGAGAACTTTAGGGCTTGATTGGGGTGGTCTGATTTTCTTTACGCAGGGGGGGGCAAGATTTTTCAGGGGGGGGGGCGACGGTTGCAGAGGCCCCGCACTCTTCCCCAAGGCATTTAAATTAAATGCCGGGGGGATCGCGTGAGACCCCTTGTCTTCAGCGACGTGTCGCCATGGCAATGCAGGGTCAAATGACGCTGTGGGGTCACGTGACCCTGCGGCGTCATTTGATGCCGGAGACAAGGTTAGGGAGGGGGGCGCGAGAGGGAGGGAAGCAGGGAGGGGGCGCGAGAGGGAGGGGGCGCGAGAGGGAGGGGGCGCGAGAGGGAGGGAAGCAGGTAGGGGGCGCGAGAGGGAGGGGGCGCGAGAGGGAGGGAAGCAGGTAGGGGGGCGCGAGAGGGAGGAAAGCAGGGAGGGGGCGCAGTGGGGAGGGAAGCAGGGAGGGGGCGCAGTGGGGAGGGAAGCAGGGAGGGGGCGCAGTGGGGAGGAAAGCAGGGAGGGGGCGCGAGAGGGAGGGAAGCAGGGAGGGGGCGCAGTGGGGAGGGAAGCAGGGAGGGGGCGCAGTGGGGAGGGAAGCAGGGAGGGGGCGCAGTGGGGAGGGAAGCAGAGAGGGGGCGCAGTGGGGAGGGAAGCAGGGAGGGGGCGCAGTGGGGAGGGAAGCAGGGACGGGGCGCGAGAGGGAGGGAAGCAGGGAGGGGGCGCGAGAGGGAGGGAAGCAGGGAGGGGGCGCAAGAGGGAGGGAAGCAGGGAGGGGGCGCGAGAGGGAGGGAAGCAGGGAGGGGGCGCAGTGGGGAGGGAAGCAGGGAGGGGGCGCGAGAGGGAGGGAAGCAGGGAGGGGGCGCAGTGGGGAGGGAAGCAGGGAGGGGGCGCAGTGGGGAGGCAAGTAGGGAGGGGGCGCGAGAGGGAGGGAAGCAGGGAGGGGGCGCAGTGGGGAGGGAAGCAGGGAGGGGGCGCAGTGGGGAGGGAAGCAGGGAGGGGGCGCAGTGGGGAGGGAAGCAGGGATGGGGCGCAGTGGGGAGGGAAGCAGGGAGGGGGCACGAGAGGGAGGGAAGCAGGGAGGGGGCGCAGTGGGGAGGGAAGCAGGGAGGGGGCGCAGTGGGGAGGGAAGCAGAGAGGGGGCGCAGTGGGGAGGGAAGCAGGGAGGGGGCGCAGTGGGGAGGGAAGCAGGGACGGGGCGCGAGAGGGAGGGAAGCAGGGAGGGGGCGCGAGAGGGAGGGAAGCAGGGAGGGGGCGCGAGAGGGAGGGAAGCAGGGAGGGGGCGCGAGAGGGAGGGAAGCAGGGAGGGGGCGCAGTGGGGAGGGAAGCAGGGAGGGGGCGCGAGAGGGAGGGAAGCAGGGAGGGGGCGCAGTGGGGAGGGAAGCAGGGAGGGGGCGCAGTGGGGAGGGAAGCAGGGAGGGGGCGCGAGAGGGAGGGAAGCAGGGAGGGGGCGCAGTGGGGAGGGGGCGCAGTGGGGAGGGAAGCAGGGAGGGGGCGCAGTGGGGAGGGAAGCAGGGAGGGGGCGCAGTGGGGAGGGAAGCAGGGAGGGGGCGCAGTGGGGAGGGAAGCAGGGACGGGGCGCGAGAGGGAGGGAAGCAGGGAGGGGGCGCGAGAGGGAGGGAAGCAGGGAGGGGGCGCGAGAGGGAGGGAAGCAGGGAGGGGGCGCGAGAGGGAGGGAAGCAGGGAGGGGGCGCAGTGGGGAGGGAAGCAGAGAGGGGGCGCAGTGGGGAGGGAAGCAGAGAGGGGGCGCAGTGGGGAGGGAAGCAGGGAGGGGGCGCAGTGGGGAGGGAAGCAGGGAGGGGGCGCAGTGGGGAGGGAAGCAGGGACGGGGCGCAGTGGGGAGGGAAGCAGGGAGGGGGCGCAGTGGGGAGGGAAGCAGGGAGGGGGCGCAGTGGGGAGGGAAGCAGGGACGGGGCGCAGTGGGGACGGAAGCAGGGAGGGGGCGCAGTGGGGAGGGAAGCAGGGAGGGGGCGCAGTGGGGAGGGAAGCAGAGAGGGGGCGCAGTGGGGAGGAAAGCAGGGAGGGGGCGCAGTGGGGAGGGAAGCAGGGACGGGGCGCGAAAGGGAGGGAAGCAGGGAGGGGGCGGGAGAGGGAGGGAAGCAGGGAGGGGGCGCGAGAGGGAGGGAAGCAGGGAGGGGGCGCAGTGGGGAGGGAAGCAGGGAGGGGGCGCAGTGGGGAGGGAAGCAGAGAGGGGGCGCAGTGGGGAGGGAAGCAGGGAGGGGGCGCAGTGGGGAGGGAAGCAGGGAGGGGGCGCAGTGGGGAGGGAAGCAGGGAGGGGGCGCAGTGGGGAGGGAAGCAGGGAGGGGGCGCAGTGGGGAGGGAAGCAGGGAGGGGGCGCAGTGGGGAGGGAAGCAGGGACGGGGCGCAGTGGGGATGGAAGCAGGGAGGGGGCGCAGTGGGGAGGGAAGCAGGGAGGGGGCGCGAGAGGGAGGGAAGCAGGGAGGGGGCGCAGTGGGGAGGGAAGCAGGGAGTGGGCGCAGTGGGTAGGGAAGCAGGGAGGGGGCGCAGTGGGGAGGGAAGCAGGGAGGGGGCGCGAGAGGGAGGGAAGCAGGGAGGGGGCGCAGTGGGGAAAGATTTCACACCCCTGCACTATTGCATGGCCACTGAAAATGTCAGGAAGGTGCCAGAGGATTGGATTCTGCTGGGACTAGAGGAGAGCACCAAGTCTAGCGAGGAATGGTTGTGAGATTTCCGGTTTGTCCGTGTGGGTGAGAAATTAGTTGAGTAAGGTTTAGTGGCTATAGTTGTCTGGATTTTGTTGTTTTTAGGGTCAAGCCAGTTGTAGTTGAAATCCCAAAGAACTAAGGCCTCGTTCAGGGGGCCAGAAGCAGGAGTTGGAGAGAGGGCGTTCGCGAGGGCGGGCGGCAGTCTGCTGGGCGATGTGTGTTCATCCTCCCCAGCAGACTTTTTCAGGAGTTGAGGAGGCGGGGAGGGGGCGGGGCTACAGAGGGGGCGGGGCTACAGACCTGAGGTTAGGGATCGAAGTTGCAGTCTTGAAATCATTCTCAAGAATGATTTCATTGGCTGCCGAGGTCCCAGTGACGCTGCTGCAGCTTCAAAAAACGACTTGGGTTGTTTATTGAAACTGTAGCCAGCGTCAACTCCGTACTTCGGAGACAGGGCAGCTGCTACCCTGACAACCAGTATTCAATTTGAATACATTGTGTCCCACGGCAGCTCGCCCTCCCTCCGAAGCCTGCACCCTGAACGAGGCCTAACAGCTTCCACATCCTATTCAGAGAGGAAATTGAGACAAGACACTGAGTGATATCAGTCAGAAATTGTAGTGGGGCTTTAGGGGGGCGGTAGATGCCAGCAATAAGAAGGGGCTTAGAGAGTTTATTTATTTATAAAATATTTGACCAGGATTAATACATTGAGAGTTACCTCTCGTTTTCAAGTATGTCCTGGGCATAGAGAAGGGGAGACACATTTTGCCAACTAGGATTTCAAAAGTGGGTGGGCTTGGGGGGCAATTTAGTAGGGGAAATTGGAAGGCTTCTTCAATAGAAACTAACACCCCTCCTCCTCTCTTATACCTATCTTTTCTAGAAATGGAGTATCCCTGAATGACGATATTTGCATCAAGGGTTTTAGGTGTTAGCCATATTTCTGTGAGTGATGGCTTTGGGTTTATGCAAAAGGCACCATGCTCTTAGTTCATCCAGTTTGGGCAGCAGACTCCGGATATTTATATGCGCGACAGACCTTTTTGGAACTTGAAAGGGGCATTATCAGATGTATGGGACAGAGTTGAAAGGGAGGGCCTGGGTACGGTTAAATATCACCTGCATTTAATCTGAAACTGTTCAGTGTACATCTGCGTCGCCCCAAAGGTTGACAGCCTTTGGCGCAGTTGAAGGACAGCCAAAATGTGTGAGCCGTTTGCTGCCGTTCGCTCATGTTTGGTGATGTTAAAGCTTCTCTATTTCAATCTGAAACTCACCAGCTCTTCTATCCCCTGTACCGATTTTTCCAACTATGTGTCCATGCAATGTCTGTGAATTGACTGTATAACTCTGTTCATTTAATGTAACCATGTATTGTTCCCAGGACATATTTAAAAACGAGAGGTAACTACTTCCCGGTAAAACATTTTGTGTAAATAAATAAAAATAAAAGAGAGTAACAGTATAAGTAAAAATGTGAGTACAGGCATACCCCGCATTAACATACGCAATGGGACCGGAGCATGTATGTAACTATGTAACTACAGGCATACCCCGCATTAACGTACGCAGTGGGACCGGAGCATGTATGTAACTATGTAACATAGGCATACCCCGCATTAACGTACGCAATGGGACCGGAGCATGTATGTAACTATGTAACTACAGGCATACCCCGCATTAACATACGCAGTGGGACCGGAGCATGTATGTAACTATGTAACACAGACATACCCCGCATTAACGTACGCAATGGGACCGGAGCATGTATGTAAAGCGAAAATGTACTTAAAGTGAAGCACTACCTTTTCCCACTTATCGATGCATGTACTGTACTGCAATCGTCATATACGTGCATAACTGATGTAAATAACACATGTGTAACAGGCTCTATAGTCTCCCCGCTTGCGCACAGCTTTGGTACAGGTAGGGAGCCGGTATTGCTGTTCAGGATGTGATGACAGGCGAATGCGTGAGCTGCTGTTTGCCTATTGGGCGCTATGTACTTACTCGCGAGTGTACTTAAAGTGAGTGTCCTTAAACCGGGGTATGCCTGTAATTGTTTGCAGGCTGTAAGATTGCGAAGTTTGCCATTAGAATGAGCGGTGGTTGCTGTTCTGGATTTCAGCGTTCTCCAACATTCAGTAGATAAGGTTGTATAATGATATTTGGATGAGTTTGTTTGGATAGAGAGAGTAACATTTACATGAAACATCAGTGAAGAACAGTTGAGGTAAGTAGCAGGTTCATTATAACACAGGTAGGTAACTTTGCATGAAGCTGTGGCGTGCGCTTGGTGTGCGCTTAGAGCAGATAGCAGATGTGTACCTTTTGCCTGCCGCTAAAAGCGTGCTGCATTTGGCAGTGCTAGGGTGTGTTAAGGAATTGCAGAGGGATATGGATAGTTTCAGCTCCTTATAACCTTGGGCAAGTCACGCAATCTCCTTCTGTCTCAGACATGAAAATTAGATCGTAAGCTCTGTGGGGCAGGAACTCATTGTGCCTGCAAAATTCTATATACAGTACTGCGTACACCGTCAGCTCTGAACAAGAAAAATTGTAGTATTATTAGACCTATTAGTGATAGCTGTGTAGCCTGCAGGACTCCCTCACTATTCTGCCTTATTTGTTTCAGGCCGTATTTTAGTATGCAAGGAAACAGCAGACAAAATAACCCCAAGAGAAAGGAAGCATGAGATAGTTTCCTAAGTTCTCTTTGCCTGATCTGGCAGCTGCTCCAAGTTCATTCAGCTTTTTGTTCCCCAGTGAGTGCTGTGCGTGTGTGGTGACAATGGGGTGAGGCAGTTACACTGGATGCTAATAGTACAGTTCCGTCGGCCCATTGATAAATGTAGAGAAGGGTGCAGTGCTGTGAGGGTGAGCCAGCTAGCAGAGGAAGTAAGGGCCCCCATGTAATGAGCTCCAGCTCACATACTTTTGTTTCCGTCTCATGGACTAGCAGACTACAGTCTTCTGGTTTGATGCCTGTCCCTATGGAAAGCACAGCAGATGCATTCTACCCCAGCTGACAAAGGGCATTTCTTACAGGCAACAGAGATTTTTGTAGCAAGATAAATGTGATATATTAATAGCATAATTAGCTCTTTTTTTTTTAATGAGTTCTAAAAACAGCCTCAGATGGCTCGGTAGAAGAAATCTGAGAATGTTATTTTGAGTAATGATTTAATAAATAAAAAATTGTTCAGTCTTTAGCAGAATATGGGCCCATGTGTGAGACTAGCAAATACAATCTCATACACCCGTCTTCATTCATGAGATGTGTGTGTGTGTGTGTGTGTGTGTGTGTGTGTGTGTGTGTGTGTGTGTGTGTGTGTGTGTGTGTGTGTGTGTGTGTGTGTGTGTGTGTGTGTGTGTGTGTGTGTGTGTGTGTGTGTGTGTGTACAGTGGTGCAAATGGGTTGAGGTCTGGACTTTGACTGGGCCGTTGCAACACCTTTATTCTTTTCTTTTTCAGCCATTCTGTTGTAGATTTGCTGGTGTGCTTTGGATCATTGTCCTGTTGCATGACCCAATTTCGGCCAAGCTTTAGCTGTCGGACAGATGGCCTCACATTTGACTCTAGAATCATTTGGTATTCAGGAGTTCATGGTCGACTCAATGACTGCAAGGTTCCCAGGTCCTGTGGCTGCAAAACAAGCCCAAATCATCACCCCTCCACCATCGTGCTTGACAGTTGGTATGAGGTGTTTGTGCTGATATGCTGTGTTTTGGTTTTGGGACTAGCAAAGCAAGTGCAAAGCACTCACAGACATGTTTCAGCCTTGATGAGTATCATCAGTGTGAGGTTGGTTTATACTTGCTTTGAAATATTTCTAGGCTGTGTAGGTTTACTATATCACATTATGGTGGGTGAAAAAGGGTGAATGTCATTTCCCAGAATCCCTTGCTGCGGTGGGAGCATTGTATGCTGGGTGATAATGGTTGAAGGGCAGGGTTGCAGACCTGTCTAAGGCCTCGGGCATGGTCAGCGCTTACGCGCTGAGCCGTGCTGAGGCGCGCTTGCACTTACCTGTGAGCCCCTACAGCCGCAATGAGAGCGGCTTTAGTAGGGGCTCGCCTGCGCTTCCGCAAGCGCGCGGAAGCGTAGGTCTTAGGTAATTTTTTAAATCATGCGCTTGCCGGAGCGCAGGGCCGGTCACGTGAGTGGTTCGCCCAATGAGGGCGAACCAGCTCAGTGACGTCACTAGCCCGCCCCCGACACGCCCCCTGACGGCCCGCCGGAACCCTGGACGAGGCCTAAGACATGTGAATGTGCTCACAAGTGATTTTCTTTATTGGATATATATATATATATATTTGTGCAGTTGGGGGTGTAACCTGTACATATGAGAGCAGTGGGGATGGCGGGTGACCTTTTATATGAGAGCAGTGGGGAGGGGGGGACCTTTATATGAGAGCAGTGGGGAGGGGGGGTGAACGATCACATGACGCGAGACATTTCCAGTGACCACCGGGAGGCCCCCAGACACCCGTGGGTACCCCGCGGGGTGCATTGTGGGGCCTGTCGACACCCGTGGGGACCACCGCCGGCCTGTGGTATTAATCCTGTGTCTATAAAAATAAATATTGGTTTTCCAGTATGTGGGGGCAGGGGGTGGGTTGTGTATTGGTGCTTACTAGATATTTAATTTTAAACATTACAGTAATGTAGCAGGGGGTCTCCGGAGCTGAACCACATTGATTTCCGTACTTCCCGAGATACAGGCCCCATTATGGGGTGCCGGTATCCCTTATGCATGGAAATGTCTCGCGTCACGTGATCGGGGACCCCTGCTGTGTTTATCCGATGGGCCATTAGTCTTCCCCAGCAAAACTATTGAGGATCACAGGCATATCTCGAAATTCCATTTCGAGATTTGTTCGAATAACAGTTGCCGCATCTGCATATGGTGACCATCTCCGGAGACCATCGAACCCTTTCTTCAAAATTACACATTTTTATTTTCTGTGCTAATTTCTCTGTTTATACCATTAATAATAATAATAATAATAAAAATAAAAAAGATTTAAGCAAACTTGTACTACCAAAATACTAGCGAGCTGGGAATGACTCTCCGTGTTTATGGACCTCCCATCTTTTATTCTAGTGAGCCAATTTGTGTGAAATGTCTGATTTATGGCGTTTTGTAATAAACCCTGGAATTAGTTATAAATTATCATTCATTGTTTTAACTCTTTGCGTGCTAATGGGACCTAAAGTTTAATGCAACATGAATAATTTCATCAGAATTCTCTGCAAATTAGTTCATGCTTTAAGTAATTTCGTTTTTAAATATGTAATTACTGCTTCAAGGGAGTTAGTGAATCGCTTCCTTAACGCAAACGTGAAGCAGAGACAAGAAAGCAACATAGTTTCAATTTTGGTGGCCACAATTACGATAGCTGACTTTTATGTTTTCCTACTTTTCATTACTTTTTAAAACCTACATTTTTAAGGTGCCGTTTCATAACCTATAGGAATAATGCAATCAAACACATACAGGTATTTTCAAAGGTTTAACCTGAGTTTTAATTAGCACTTTACCGTCTGCGTTCTCCCACTTATCCTGTGCCCTTTATTTACAGTGGTTGGGTATTGGAATGGGCAGGTATCAGTCGGATTTATTACAATTGGGGTGGAACAAAAAGATTGACTGCTAATTGATCCTTTAGACTCACTCAAATGAAAAATATGTTAAACGTTCAAATGTATTTAAGTATGCTTGTGTGTAATTATTATATCTTTTTTAATTAAGGCCTCCGTCACTTAGGTTTACTTAAACATAGTACTGTCATTAATTTAATCTTATTTAGGACTGTACCCTTAATTGGAAACAAAAAGATAACATATGGAGTGAGACGGGTGTATAGCACTTTTTCTCGCATACTGTCCCTACGAAGAAATGTATAGGAGGATCGCCGTTCTCCGCGCCACACTCACGCTGCACAATTCATCATCACAATATGATTTTATTTCTGCAATGACATGAGCAGATGCGTGTTCCAGCTCAGCACGCTGATTGATTCCTGACGAAGGCCTCAGCCCCCAAAACATTGTGCTTCATATCATTGCAGAAATACAAATCTGAAACATTAGGAACATATCGTGGTGAGGAATTGTTCGGCAGGGACAGCCGCACTCCCCCTATATGAACTTTGTGACCGCTTTGGAGTTCCCTGCTCCTCTCGAACCAGTACCAGCAGCAAGAAATGTAAAGAAATAAAGATAGACAAAAGTCCAGTGACTGGGTCAGCCCATGTGTTACGGAGAAATGTATCGTAATAACATCTGACTTCGATGCACTACTGAATTTTCCTATCACAAAGGTGTTATTGGCATTATCAAGTGTGCAAGAAATTAAGCTGCATGTTTTAAGGAAAGAAGGAAGACCGTTGCAGGGTTAATATGGCAACCACATTTTCTTCCATTTCACATCTCATATGGTGAAATAATGGAACACTTAACCGTAACCTGAGAGTCACTTTGCATCCCCCATATCAGGGGGGCGCAAACTTTTTTCCCTGCGCCCCCCTGACGGCTGTCCCCTCGCTCCCGCGCCCCCCCCAACCCCAACTTACCCGCGCTCCAGCGTAATGACGTCACGTTGCCATAGCAACGTGACGTCACATGACCTCGCAGCGTCATTTTGACGCCGCGTTGCCATGGCGCCGCAGGGAGGAAGCCGCCGGAGCCACGGTAAGTTAGGTTTACAGAGGCCCTGCAGCTCCCCCGGCACTTAATTTAAGTGCCTTCGGGAAGCGCGCGGGGCCTCTGTAAACCCCGCGCCCCCCGTCGGCAGTGTCGCGCCCCCCCTGGGGGTCGCGCCCCACAGTTTGCGCACCGCTGCCCTATATCACAGGCGTGCGCTATTGTTGCATCCCCTATATCACAGGCGTGCGCTATTGTTGCATCCCCTATATCACAGGCGTGCGCTATTGTTGTATCCCCTATATCACAGGCGTGCGTTATTGTTGCATCCCCTATATCACAGGCGTGCGCTATTGTTGCATCCCCTATATCACAGGCGTGCGCTATTGTTGCATCCCCTATATCACAGGCGTGCGCTATTGTTGCATCCCCTATATCACAGGCGTGCGCTATTGTTGCATCCCCTATATCACAGGCGTGCGCTATTGTTGCATCCCCTATATCACAGGCGTGCGTTATTGTTGCATCCCCTATATCACAGGCGTGCGCTATTGTTGCATCCCCTATATCACAGGCGTGCGCTATTGTTGCATCCCCTATATCACAGGCGTGCTCTATTGTTTCATTTAGGAATGATTTGAGAACAGGACATTAAGTGATTGTTTCAGGCGCTACGCTTCACTGATAACTGCATGTTACAGGAAATGGAATCTTTTTCATGCACTCTGTTTAAGCGACTTAAACACATCATAACTTTACATTTCTGTCAATTTAAAATAACCAAAAGGTGGGGTTTCAGGAACAAACACAGTGACATTTGAATGTAAATGTTCTGACTGACTGAAGGCAGTAAGGTTAGTGCCGCAGTGCGCCTGTCAGAGACGCCTGGGACTGCGCAGCGCTGCATTTGTTCATATCAAATATATTTTTCCTATATTATTGTTTTTATTTCTGTGTTTTCATCTAGGGATAAATTCACTCATTTAATTTAATAGTTAAACAATTAAAAAATAATCTTGAAGTGGAAAATGTACTTAAAGTGCTTGGTCTTCGTGTTGGAGCAGCAGGAATAGATTTGGGATCAGTCACTATAACCCGGTAACTGTTACCCTGTGTGCCAGTGGCTCGGGGATAATAGTCTGGCTCATAATCTGGTGTATTTAATAAAGTAAGGCCCTTTGCTGGATAGGACATACAGTAAGGGCTCCCTCTGCCCTGAAAGAGAGAACCTTTCAATCTTTCCACAAATGCCATGAAACACCTTTTATGTAGCACAGGGTCTTTTGGAACGGTTTGGATTTGCAAGCATTTTGATCTCTATCTAAAACAAAGACTTTTCTATCACCCCGCCACTTCCAACGCATGTGAATGATCCCGAAGGCATCCATGTTTATACCTACATTTAAGATTATACATCAAACATTTAAAACAAGCAAGAAAAACACTAGTTTTTCACCAGGGCATAAGAAGCTGTGGTGAAAGGCATGTTTGGTATGAACAATTGCTGCTTTAAATGCTACATTGGAAGCCATGGATACGATTAATCACTCCCATTAATGTGTGTGGTTGAAATTAAGCTTCAGGCATCCGGTTAATGTACATGTTCAGTTCCCAACAAGGTAGCTGAAGACACTTCATCGTTTAGTACAGAAACATTACTTTAAGTGCTGGTGATGATCGCTGTGTACATGGCAGTTAAAAATTGGCAGCGAGCTTCAGACTTTTTTCCCTTCAAGCCCCTGGAATTCCTGCTACACTCCTCATGACTTCCTGTACTCCCAGAGGAAATTCCTAATGGTGTCCAAAACTTCAACGCTACTTTCTGTTCACCACAGAAATAATTTGTCATATTCTTTTTTTTTAACAAAATGAATTAGTGAGTTCTGTTAAGACCATACACGGTTTCTAATGGTAGAAAGCTGCTCATCTGATCTTTTTGGTAGATTATATAACCATGCCAACCATGATCAATCAATGTAGTCAATAGTGTTATAGATGTAGTGATCATTCTAATCTGTAATTGTAGCACTTGCCATGTCTCTGGTGATATACATATTATATTATAGACATAATAAGTCTCTGCCATGTAGATATTCACAAATGCACACAGTGATGGTAATTTGTACAATGACACATAGCACTACTAATAAAGGGGATTTTTCATGAGACTAGACCATAATGGCCATTAACGATTGCCAAGACTTCAAACTTGACTATAGTTAGCAACAAACTTAAAAAAAAAAAAAAAAAAAAAAATCAAACTTGCATCAAAGTAGTAACAAAGTCAGGATTGTGCGGTGATAAAGGTGTAAATCTGTGTTGGTAGAACCGCTAGTATTCTGCAACGATTTCACCTCAGCAGAGACCTGTAACTGTCTCTCTCGCCCTCTCTCACTCTATGTATATACATATACATACATATCACACCAGTGGCTATGTTTATGCATTTAAAAGAATGTTATGGAAATGCATATTTTCTATTGAATGGTAGTTTTTTACTTACTGCAAGATCAGAAAAGCCAACCCCACAAGTGGAATCCATGCATCTAGGCTACAGTGTAAGGCTAAGGCCCCGCTCCCTCAGTCAGCGCGCCCGCACTGCAGACAGGCGGGGCGCTGACAGACACAGACCGCGATATGCGGTCTGTAGGGAGCGGGAGGGGGAGGCTGCTGATGGAAGGTAATCAAAAGCAACACACACACACAGGCAGGCACTCACGCACTCAGGCACACACATACATAAACACAGACAGGCACTCACGCACACATACACACACACACAGAGAGAGAGGCACTCACGCACACACACAGACAGACACGCTGCTTTTCCTCCACACTCCTCCCCGCTCCCCGAAGCCTCTCCTCCTCCCAAAGCCTCCCCTCCTCATTGGCTCACAGCCACACCACGTGACGCGTCGACGCTAGGGATTACAATTCTCTTGAATCCCCTAGCGGCTGACGCGTCACAGCGTGTAGTGAGCTGTGCAGCCAGGGGGGACCGGGACCGGCTCGGGAGGATTCCCCTGCTGGTGGGGAACTCTCGTGTGGCCGCCAGCGCCGCCGGGCGCAGCGGGTCCCAGCCCTAACCTATCTAACACCTTCACAGTACATAGATCAGGGGTCCCCAGCGCGGTACCCGCAGGCACCATGGTGCCCACCAAGCCTTTTGTTGGTGCCTCTGACAGTCTGGTCAGCCAGTTGATAATACAGCGTTGATCAGGGTCTCCAACACGTCCATCACGAGCTCCCGGTATCTCACCGGCTGCCAGTGAGTAGCTCACCGCAGTACTGCTGACAGCTGCTGGGGGTCTCTCGTGTCGGTCCGCAGCAAAAGTCGGGCCCAACTTCCGCAGCCGCGAGTGGGATACACCCCCCAAGGTAAGTGTATCTTGTATGTGTGTATCGTGTGTGTGTAATTTGTGCGTGTGTATTTTGTGCGTGCATGTGTGTGTGTCTGCAGGACAAAATCAGTCTTTTTAAGACTAAATATAACTATCCCAAGTTTTAAAAATCCATATGTTTGCCATTTTCTAAATTTATTAGAACCCGAGGATGACGCATACTCTACTTTTCAGTGTCATTTCTTGATTATTTTGTAAAAGTCAAAACTTTTCACAAGTTTGGGGTAATCTGTTTTAATATATTTAATATATTTGTCAATGAGATCTCATTTAGCGTACAATATATACACATGTATGTATGCAATCCAAGCAAAGTCTACATGCAACGAAGCACAGCTAAAGCAGGACAAAAAAACGAAGGATCATTCACGGGTAACTCCCATAGAAAAATAGAATTTATTAAGATCACATGGGCAGCTTACAGGTTAAAAGCAACACCTACGCGTTTCGTGCACCGCGATTTATACAATCCTGGTACAGTGGCAATCTGATTACGTACATGGAGACTCTCACCTGCGATTTATACTATCCTGGTACAGTGGAACTCTGATTACGTACATGGAGACGCTCTACTGCGATTTATACAATCCTGGTACAGTGGAACTCTGATTACGTACATGGAGACTCTCTCCTGCGATTTATACAATCCTGGTACAGTGGAACTCTGATTACGTACATGGAGACTCTCTCACCTGCGATTTATACAATCCTGGTACAGTGGAACTCTGATTACGTACATGGAGACTCTCTCCTGCGATTTATACAATCCTGGTGCAGTGGAACTCTGATTACGTACATGGAGACTCACCTGCGATTTATACAATCCTGGTACAGTGGAACTCTGATTACGTACATGGAGACTCTCTCTCCTGCGATTTATACAATCCTGGAACAGTGGAACTCTGATTACGTACATGGAGACTCTCACCTGCGATTTATACAATCCTGGTACAGTGGCAATCTGATTACGTACATGGAGACTCTCACCTGCGATTTATACAATCCTGGTACAGTGGAGCTCTGATTACGTACATGGAGACTCTCTCCTGCGATTTATACAATCCTGGTACAGTGGCAATCTGATTACGTACATGGAGACTCTCACCTGCGATTTATACGATCCTGGTACAGTGGAGCTCTGATTACGTACATGGAGACTCTCACCTGCGATTTATACAATCCTGGTACAGTGGAGCTCTGATTACGTACATGGAGACTCTCTCCTGCGATTTATACAATCCTGGTACAGTGGCAATCTGATTACGTACATGGAGACTCTCACCTGCGATTTATACAATCCTGGTACAGTGGAACTCTGATTACGTACATGGAGACTCTCTCCTGCGATTTATACAATCCTGGTACAGTGGAACTCTGATTACGTACATGGAGACTCTCTCCTGCGATTTATACAATCCTGGTACAGTGGCAATCTGATTACGTACATGGAGACTCTCACCTGCGATTTATACAATCCTGGTACAGTGGAACTCTGATTACGTACATGGAGGCACTCTCCTGCGATTTATACAATCCTGGTACAGTGGAACTCTGATTACGTACATGGAGACTCTCACCTGCGATTTATACAATCCTGGTACAGTGGCAATCTGATTACGTACATGGAGACTCTCTCCTGCGATTTATACAATCCTGGTACAGTGGAACTCTGATTACGTACATGGAGACTCTCACCTGCGATTTATACAATCCTGGTACAGTGGAACTCTGATTACGTACATGGAGACTCTCTCCTGCGATTTATACAATCCTGGTACAGTGGCAATCTGATTACGTACATGGAGACTCTCCTGCGATTTATACAATCCTGGTACAGTGGAACTCTGATTACGTACATGGAGACTCTCACCTGCGATTTATACAATCCTGGTACAGTGGAACTCTGATTACGTACATGGAGACTCTCTCCTGCGATTTATACAATCCTGGTACAGTGGAACTCTGATTACGTACATGGAGACTCTCTCCTGCGATTTATACAATCCTGGTACAGTGGAACTCTGATTACGTACATGGAGACTCTCACCTGCGATTTATACAATCCTGGTACAGTGGCAATCTGATTACGTACATGGAGACTCTCTCCTGCGATTTATACAATCCTGGTGCAGTGGAACTCTGATTACGTACATGGAGACTCTCTCCTGCGATTTATACAATCCTGGTGCAGTGGAACTCTGATTACGTACATGGAGACTCACCTGCGATTTATACAATCCTGGTACAGTGGAACTCTGATTACGTACATGGAGACTCTCTCTCCTGCGATTTATACAATCCTGGTACAGTGGAACTCTGATTACGTACATGGAGACTCTCACCTGCGATTTATACAATCCTGGTACAGTGGCAATCTGATTACGTACATGGAGACTCTCACCTGCGATTTATACAATCCTGGTACAGTGGAGCTCTGATTACGTACATGGAGACTCTCTCCTGCGATTTATACAATCCTGGTACAGTGGCAATCTGATTACGTACATGGAGACTCTCACCTGCGATTTATACGATCCTGGTACAGTGGAGCTCTGATTACGTACATGGAGACTCTCACCTGCGATTTATACAATCCTGGTACAGTGGAGCTCTGATTACGTACATGGAGACTCTCTCCTGCGATTTATACAATCCTGGTACAGTGGCAATCTGATTACGTACATGGAGACTCTCACCTGCGATTTATACAATCCTGGTACAGTGGAACTCTGATTACGTACATGGAGACTCTCTCCTGCGATTTATACAATCCTGGTACAGTGGAACTCTGATTACGTACATGGAGACTCTCTCCTGCGATTTATACAATCCTGGTACAGTGGCAATCTGATTACGTACATGGAGACTCTCACCTGCGATTTATACAATCCTGGTACAGTGGAACTCTGATTACGTACATGGAGGCACTCTCCTGCGATTTATACAATCCTGGTACAGTGGAACTCTGATTACGTACATGGAGACTCTCACCTGCGATTTATACAATCCTGGTACAGTGGCAATCTGATTACGTACATGGAGACTCTCTCCTGCGATTTATACAATCCTGGTACAGTGGAACTCTGATTACGTACATGGAGACTCTCACCTGCGATTTATACAATCCTGGTACAGTGGAACTCTGATTACGTACATGGAGACTCTCACCTGCGATTTATACAATCCTGGTACAGTGGCAATCTGATTACGTACATGGAGACTCTCCTGCGATTTATACAATCCTGGTACAGTGGAACTCTGATTACGTACATGGAGACTCTCACCTGCGATTTATACAATCCTGGTACAGTGGAACTCTGATTACGTACATGGAGACTCTCTCCTGCGATTTATACAATCCTGGTACAGTGGAACTCTGATTACGTACATGGAGACTCTCTCCTGCGATTTATACAATCCTGGTACAGTGGAACTCTGATTACGTACATGGAGACTCTCACCTGCGATTTATACAATCCTGGTACAGTGGCAATCTGATTACGTACATGGAGACTCTCTCCTGCGATTTATACAATCCTGGTACAGTGGAACTCTGATTACGTACATGGAGACTCTCACCTGCGATTTATACAATCCTGGTACAGTGGCAATCTGATTACGTACATGGAGACTCTCTCCTGCGATTTATACAATCCTGGTACAGTGGAACTCTGATTACGTACATGGAGACTCTCACCTGCGATTTATACAATCCTGGTACAGTGGAACTCTGATTACGTACATGGAGACTCTCCTGCGATTTATACAATCCTGGTACAGTGGCAATCTGATTACGTACATGGAGACTCTCCTGCGATTTATACAATCCTGGTACAGTGGAACTCTGATTACGTACATGGAGACTCTCACCTGCGATTTATACAATCCTGGTACAGTGGAACTCTGATTACGTACATGGAGACTCTCTCCTGCGATTTATACAATCCTGGTACAGTGGAACTCTGATTACGTACATGGAGACTCTCTCCTGCGATTTATACAATCCTGTTACAGTGGAACTCTGATTACGTACATGGAGACTCTCACCTGCGATTTATACAATCCTGGTACAGTGGCAATCTGATTACGTACATGGAGACTCTCTCCTGCGATTTATACAATCCTGGTACAGTGGAACTCTGATTACGTACATGGAGACTCTCTCCTGCGATTTATACAATCCTGGTACAGTGGAACTCTGATTACGTACATGGAGACTCTCTCCTGCGATTTATACAATCCTGGTACAGTGGAACTCTGATTACGTACATGGAGACTCTCCTGCGATTTATACAATCCTGGTACAGTGGCAATCTGATTACGTACATGGAAACTCTCCTGTGATTTATACAATCCTGGTACAGTGGAACTCTGATTACGTACATGGAGACTCTCTCCTGCGATTTATACAATCCTGGTACAGTGGAACTCTGATTACTTACATGGAGACTCTCACCTGCGATTTATACAATCCTGGTACAGTGGAGCTCTGATTACGTACATGGAGACTCTCACCTGCGATTTATACAATCCTGGTACAGTGGAACTCTGATTACGTACATGGAGACTCTCACCTGCGATTTATACAATCCTGGTACAGTGGAGCTCTGATTACGTACATGGAGACTCTCACCTGCGATTTATACAATCCTGGTACAGTGGAACTCTGATTACGTACATGGAGACTCTCACCTGCGATTTATACAATCCTGGTACAGTGGAACTCTGATTACGTACATGGAGACTCTCTCTCCTGCGATTTATACAATCCTGGTACAGTGGAACTCTGATAACGTACATGGAGACTCTCTCCTGCGATTTATACAATCCTGGTACAGTGGAGCTCTGATTACGTACATGGAGACTCTCACCTGCGATTTATACAATCCTGGTACAGTGGAACTCTGATTACGTACATGGAGACTCTCACCTGCGATTTATACAATCCTTGTACAGTGGCAATCTGATTACGTACATGGAGACTCTCACCTGCGATTTATACAATCCTGGTGCAGTGGAACTCTGATTACGTACATGGAGACTCTCACCTGCGATTTATACAATCCTGGTACAGTGGAGCTCTGATTACGTACATGGAGACTCTCACCTGCGATTTATACAATCCTGGTACAGTGGAACTCTGATTACGTACATGGAGACTCTCACCTGCGATTTATACAGTCTGGTACAGTGGAACTCTGATTACGTACATGGAGACTCTCTCCTGCGATTTATACAATCCTGGTACAGTGGAACTCTGATTACGTACATGGAGACTCTCACCTGCGATTTATACAATCCTGGTACAGTGGAACTCTGATTACGTACATGGAGACTCTCACCTGCGATTTATACAATCCTGGTACAGTGGAGCTCTGATTGCGTACATGGAGACTCTCTCCTGCGATTTATACAATCCTGGTACAGTGGAGCTCTGATTACGTACATGGAGACTCTCTCCTGCGATTTATACAATCCTGGTACAGTGGAGCTCTGATTACGTACATGGAGACTCTCTCCTGCGATTTATACAATCCTGGTACAGTGGAGCTCTGATTACGTACATGGAGACTCTCTCCTGCGATTTATACAATCCTGGTACAGTGGAGCTCTGATTACGTACATGGAGACTCTCTCCTGCGATTTATACAATCCTGGTACAGTGGAGCTCTGATTACGTACATGGAGACTCTCCTGCGATTTATACAATCCTGGTACAGTGGAGCTCTGATTACGTACATGGAGACTCTCTCCTGCGATTTATACAATCCTTGTACAGTGGAGCTCTGATTACGTACATGGAGACTCTCTCCTGCGATTTATACAATCCTGGTACAGTGGAACTCTGATTACGTACATGGAGACTCTCACCTTCGATTTATACAATCCTGGTACAGTGGAACTCTGATTACGTACATGGAGACTCTCTCCTGCGATTTATACAATCCTGGGACAGTGGAACTCTGATTACGTACATGGAGACTCTCACCTGCGATTTATACAATCCTGGTACAGTGGAACTCTGATTACGTACATGGAGACTCTCACCTGCGATTTATACAATCCTGGTACAGTGGAGCTCTGATTACGTACATGGAGACTCTCACCTGCGATTTATACAATCCTGGTACAGTGGAACTCTGATTACGTACATGGAGACTCTCCTGCGATTTATACAATCCTGGTACAGTGGAGCTCTGATTACGTACATGGAGACTCTCTCCTGCGATTTATACAATCCTGGTACAGTGGAGCTCTGATTACGTACATGGAGACTCTCTCCTGCGATTTATACAATCCTGGTACAGTGGAGCTCTGATTACGTACATGGAGACTCTCTCCTGCGATTTATACAATCCTGGTACAGTGGCAATCTGATTACGTACATGGAGACTTTCACCTGCGATTTATACAATCCTGGTACAGTGGAGCTCTGATTACGTACATGGAGACTCTCTCCTGCGATTTATACAATCCTGGTACAGTGGAGCTCTGATTACGTACATGGAGACTCTCTCCTGCGATTTATACAATCCTGGCACAGTGGAGCTCTGATTACGTACATGGAGACTCTCCTGCGATTTATACAATCCTTGTACAGTGGAGCTCTGATTACGTACATGGAGACTCTCTCCTGCGATTTATACAATCCTTGTACAGTGGAACTCTGATTACGTACATGGAGACTCTCCTGCGATTTATACAATCCTGGTACAGTGGAGCTCTGATTACGTACATGGAGACTCTCTCCTGCGATTTATACAATCCTGGTACAGTGGAGCTCTGATTACGTACATGGAGACTCTCTCCTGCGATTTATACAATCCTGGTACAGTGGAGCTCTGATTACGTACATGGAGACTCTCTCCTGCGATTTATACAATCCTGGTACAGTGGCAATCTGATTACGTACATGGAGACTTTCACCTGCGATTTATACAATCCTGGTACAGTGGAGCTCTGATTACGTACATGGAGACTCTCTCCTGCGATTTATACAATCCTGGTACAGTGGAGCTCTGATTACGTACATGGAGACTCTCACCTGCGATTTATACAATCCTGGTACAGTGGAACTCTGATTACGTACATGGAGACTCTCTCCTGCGATTTATACAATCCTGGTACATTGGCAATCTGATTACGTACATGGAGACTCTCACCTGCGATTTATACAATCCTGGTACAGTGGAGCTCTGATTACGTACATGGAGACTCTCTCCTGCGATTTATACAATCCTGGTACAGTGGAGCTCTGATTACGTACATGGAGACTCTCTCCTGCGATTTATACAATCCTGGTACAGTGGAACTCTGATTACGTACATGGAGACTCTCATCTGCGATTTATACAATCCTGGTACAGTGGAACTCTGATTACGTACATGGAGACTCTCACCTGCGATTTATACAATCCTGGTACAGTGGAACTCTGATTACGTACATGGAGACTCTCACCTGCGATTTATACAATCCTGGTACAGTGGAGCTCTGATTACGTACATGGAGACTCTGACCTGCGATTTATACAATCCTGGTACAGTGGAGCTCTGATTACGTACATGGAGACTCTCTCCTGCGATTTATACAATCCTGGTACAGTGGAGCTCTGATTACGTACATGGAGACTCTCACCTGCAGTTGTCTCTTACCTGCAGTTGTCTCTCACCTGCAGTTGTCTCTCACCTGCGGTTGTCTCTCACCTGCGGTTGTCTCTCACCTGCGGTTGTCTCTCACCTGCGGTTGTCTCTCACCTGCGGTTGTCTCTCACCTGCGGTTGTCTCTCACCTGCGGTTGTCTCTTACCTGCGGTTGTCTCTTACCTGCGGTTGTCTTTTACCTGCAGAACATTGGGACTTTTGTTACTGTTTATAATTTTAATTATATTAAAGCTTATTTTTTTTTTACACACATATATGAAGTTTTTGTTTTTACACTTTTTTGGTGTGTGTTTATGTATCTACATATATTTGTGTGTAGTTTTCCCTAAGCTATATACATATGTGTAGAAAGAGATATCTACACGTGATTTTTACTTTTTTGAGAGAGGGATATTCATATACTACAACAAGTATACATGAAAACTTCCCCCAAGTGATGGTAAATAGATAGATGCATAAATAAAATGCTTGATAACAAAAATGTCTAATGTTCAGTCCCTATGGAGTAGTAGCTGCCGTAATAGTTATCATGTGTCCAAGGAAACTGAAGGATGAGTCAATTAAAAAGTTCCGGTCCTAGTGGGTGATAGGCTGCTGCTTTTTCAGAGGGTGTCCTCTACTTCCTGATTATTGGGGAGAAGCGCAAACACACAACCAACATAGTGTCATCTGAAAAATACAATTTAATATATTGCACAATAGGCCATGAAAGCACCAAACAGAAAATGTGAAAAAATAAAAGTATAAGAATAAGTTCTCAGCGCATATCTGTAATAAAATCAGTCCTTGTTGAGCCCATCCAAACATACTGCCCGTCTCCGTGGGCTGTGATGTCACTGGATGGGTCGTTGATAGGCACTGCTTACAATCCTACGCGTTTCATAACTTCTTGTTGCTTCACATCATATTAAATGGTATTCCGTTTACACTACGTTGGCGTGGTTTTTGCGCTCCTCCTCTTTAGTGTATATGTGTGTGTGTATGTATATGTGTATATATACACCATCACGTTTTAAGTTATGGTGGGTGAAAAAGGCAACAAGATGTGTGTGTGTGTGTGTGTGTGTGTGTGTGTGTGTGTGTGTGTGTGTGTGTGTGTGTGTGTGTGTGTGTGTGTGTGTGTGTGTGTGTGTGTGTGTGTGTGTGTGTGTGTGTGTGTGTGTGTGTGTGTGTGTGTGTATATGTATAAATATATGTATATAAATATATATATATATATATATATATATATATATATATATTTCATGTGTGTAATAGGCACACTTCAAGGAAAGGTGAGTCTATTGATTCAATGTAACGGCTGTCATTCATATATTTTTTTTTAAGATTAAAGTATGTATTATTTCTTTATTTATTTTAAACCCTGTTTCTAAGTATTCAGAAGTAAGAAACAATCACATTTCAGGCATTTTCATCACCAGGTTTATAATCTTTGGTAAACTACCCAGCAGACTGGGGAGGACTTCACACAAACTTGTTCCCACGCTAGCTCACAAGCTCCATTCTAGCTACAAAGAATGCTAAAGAATCTCTGGAATTTCATTTATCTTGCACCATGAAAGTTGATGCACCACATGTCTGATGTTTAAACGCAGGCAGGTAACCCCGGAGGGGGGGTGCGGTTATTTGTGGATTGGCTTGCTGTATAAGAGGAAATTTTAAAACAAACACATTTATTAGCCATTTAAAATAGGAGTGGTAAAGAAAAGGGGGGAAAATATGTCCTTGTTTATAAAAAAAACAAAAACGCGTACGCTCTGCTAGGCAGTCATGTCCCCCAGTAGTTGTGTTACCCCATAAAAAGACCACACTGTTACATAAACCAAGCAGGAACTGGAAGCAATGACACACAAACGAGACACATGATTTTGATAAGGATATTTTCATATTGTTATTTAAATGGGAAAACAGTGCAATGCGTTATAGTTCCTAAGAATAACATTTTTCCTGGGGAGCTATGAGAATATTTAGCAGAAAGAATTTGCTTCAGCCAGCCAGTGTCTCCATATACAGTAATATCAAGTATTTTAGAAGATGCACCCTTTGTGATGTTTTTCTTTTTTTAGTCTTTCAATCTTGAAGGGCCAGGAATAATTATCTGCTTTAGATGTTTGTGTCTAGTTAGGTAAGAATACTATGACATAGGAATTCATTACAGTCCAGAGAGTAACTTCAAATAGAAGTATATTTACAGAAATCTTTTTTTTTTCTTTTTCTTTTTCTTCCCAGTAGGGTATTACACATAAATAAGAAATTCTCAATGGGGCACAATTATAAGAGTCTTGGAGGGGAAAAGGTTACATCAATATTTCTCCAAAGCAGAAAATTACTAGAGTATTACACAGTGACGTAACTGATCAGAATAAAGGTGGTTTTAGACAAACATTTTGTTTGAACTGTATAAGTGGAACTTCCCGTTAAAAGTTGTAGAAGAATTTCATTTTTAAGCAGAATTATTCCAACACACAGCACAATTGTTGACCATCATCCCACTAGTTACAAATATATTCTCAAAATAAAGGGTGCTAGTTGTTACCAAAAGGTGAACCTATGTCTCTTCCATGTTATAGTAAGTAAGTAGAGATATCCGTGTTAGTCCAGTTGCGAGTAAATGAGTACTTCAGTATTAGGTGATACTTTTTTTTTTTAAGTTGGACTACAAATTGATATTAGAAGACAAGCTTTTGGCTGACCTGAGGAAGAGAGAGAACTCTGCAAAATGTGTCTTATACAGTAATATCAATTGTTAGTCCTAATAAAAAAGGTATCGCCTAATATTGAAGTACTTGTGTGGTAGTAAGGAAATTTATGTAGATGATCATCACTCGTCAAATATGAAAAGGATTCTGTCTCCGTCTTCACTCTTGTAATTTCACATTGTACATCCATGTAAGCGTCTCTTCCCATGTATTTAGGGGCCACAATGTTTCTAGGCTGTGTAAGTGATGACTGTCCGTGTACGTGCAGCCACGTTATAACATCTCCTGCCTCTTCACCTCTCATTCCAATTTGTTTCCCTTTTCCTTCAACATTTTATTGTACACCGTTCCCCATCATTTCCCTCGTGCCTTCTCTGGAAATGTGGGCAGTAGCAAATCATGCTAGTGTGTTGCAATGGGGACACCACCAAAGACCGCACATAACCGAAGGAGTCACAGAATATATAGCAGTAATGGCATGTAAAAAGCACTTGTATTTTGGGGAAGATTCACGGTTTCTTTTTTTCTGGTGCAAAGGTAGCTGGATTTATTTAGAAATGTGTTCTTTATGAGAAACTAAAATAAGCCATGTAATTAAGGGGATTTATTCCGAATCGTGCTAATGTCATGGATACTTGTTGTTTTTCCATAGGATTGCCTTAAAGCTTGTCAAGAACAGATCGAGTCTGTGCTGGTAAGCAGCCTTCGGCAAAGCGGACAGCAGTCACAACAAAGCAACCCCTCGAAGGCCGTGGATGAACTAGACCAGGCCAGCACTCCCACAGACGTGCGAGATATCAACCTGTGAGGAGACCAGCACAGAAAGAGTCTGTCTTGTTCTTTCTTTTTAGAACAAAGCCTTTTTTATCCGTTCCCTCTTAAAAAATATTTCAAGCTATTTTTAATACAAAACCCCCCTGAATTTTAAAGTGTTTGGTGCCTTTGGAAGGGAATCCCACAATATATTTGATAAATGCTGTTCTATTTTATATTGTTGAAATTAAGTGCTTATAAAGGCATAACATGTACCCTAGCTAAATAATTGCAAGCCTGCGTTTGTGGGTTCAGACGTACGCATCATTTTTTACATGATGATGTTGTTGCAGACATCCTTCTTATGTTTCACAAAGGAAGTGAGTGTGTGCGTTTTTATGGTTTAATTTTTTAGATTGCAAAGACTAATGGATTCTAGGAGACAAAGTAAGGAGAGATCCCTAACATGATTGAACCATTTTTGGATGTAGAAGATTATTTTCGGATCAATTTTAACTTGTGTTGTCTATTTTTATTATCTAGAGAGAGGTGCTTATTGGATCTCTTGTTTAGTTCTGGTTACTCTTGCTGTCTATGGTAGCTGCTACCGAAGAAAAAGATGCTTTATTTTTGTCTAAAGCAGGTGTTTTATTTTTGGTGGGTTTTTTAATTGTTTCTTTTATTTTATTCCCTACTTTTCTTCCAAATATGGTTCATTTCAGTATGTATCTGGCATATACTGTAGGGGATCCTGCTTATTCAACTGTGGACCAATCCAAAGTAATGAATGTATATTTAATGGGGTCTTAAGAAATGTTGCAACACATTGTCCCTTCTTTGCTGGAGAGGAGAAACTTACAGCTGATATCAACTCTGCTGCCACTCTAATAGAAAGTGCTACTTCGATCCACCCCGTTAGAAACCTTCCTTTCCAAAAACACAACCTTCTTTTTTTCTTCACCCACCCCACAAAGTATTCTGTATTGTTCATGATCTACAGTTTTCATTATTGTAAACCATTTCATTCGAAAAAGCACTTTGAAAATTGTTCCTAGGGGATAAATGGAATGGTTTATGCTGAGCAAATAGTATGCAGCCTTTTAGGACCGACCGATACACACAGACAGGCAGACATACAGAGAGACAGTCAGAGGCACACACAAACACAGACATTCAGGCGCGCGCACCCAGACAGGCAGACACACACAGAGACAGGCAGATACAACACAGAGACAGGCAGATACACACAGAGAGACACCGAGAGAGAGAGAGAGAGAGAGAGAGAGAGAGAGAGAGAGACAGGCAGACACACACAGAGAGAGAGACAGGCAGACATACAGAGAGACAGTCAGAGGCACACACAAACACAGACATTCAGACGCGCACAACCAGACAGGCAGACACACACACAGAGACAGGCAGATACAACACAGAGACAGGCAGATACGCACAGAGAGAGAGAGAGACAGGCAGACACACAGAGAGAGAGAGACAGGCAGACATACAGAGAGACAGTCAGAGGCACACACAAACACAGACATTCAGACGCGCACAACCAGACAGGCAGACACACACACAGAGACAGGCAGATACAACACAGAGACAGGCAGATACGCACAGAGAGAGAGAGAGAGACAGGCAGACACACAGAGAGAGAGAGACAGGCAGACATAAACCCACATACCCCACTGCCCAGTGTATCTTATTAATTTATGGTGTCACTGGATTTCCCGACACCTGTCAGGAATGACAATCCTTTTACAACATTCCGGATACATAGGCGGAAAGCGAAGTGCATTTTTGTAATGACCCTGAAGCATCTTAACCCTTTTGCTGTCAGATAGGCTGGCTGGCTTCTGGCAGCAGAGAGGTTAACTTATACATGTGTAAGAAAATAGCTGGTAACAGACAAATGGTAAACATCAAGATGGAATAGTTTCCACGTATGACAAATGAGTATCGGTGTACTTGAATTTCTTTTCCTTGTGTTCTGTGTGCGCCAGCCGTACGGCGTTAACATTTAAAGCGTGAAAAAGCTGGTGTCACTTTTTTATTTTTTTTTCCTTGCACAATTGTGTTAAGTTGACAAACTCGTTACGCTTTTGGTTTATAAAGATCTTTGCATTTTTTAAGCAAAAAAGAAAGAAGATACAATTGAAAAAGAGCATTGTACTTTGTAAAACAATTGTAAGAATGGAGTTTGGTTTGGCTAGAAGTGATGGTAAAGGATTAAGTGATATATATATTTTTTTTAATTTGTTTTGCGCTGCTAAGGAGCTATGTATGATTTGTTTCATTCTTATTCACATTAACAGTACTTAGCTGTATTGTTTCACTGAGTGTGCTGCTATTTTATAAACATTTTTATAATATATTATTTTACTGCTTACAATTTCCAATCCTGAAGTAGATGGTTAAGTGGAGATATGAGTACTTTGATTTACTGGAAATGCCCTTGTACAGTTTTTCTAATAGTGTGTTAATGACTTTTTTTTTTTTATTATTATTATTACAACCTGCAAAGACGGTATATTTACCTCAGGTTTACTGGATACACAAATGGTTCCCATTTTCACAATACCTCACACTTTCCCGCTGGGAGCCGGGTGCAATGGCAGCTGGGATCCGTGTCTGCACGTTTCTGCTACACATCCCCTTTTCAGTTGTACAATTTACAGCATCATTTCATGTTTGGGACTACAGAGAATGAACATGCTGCAATGTTCGCCAGTAACGAGTATTACTACACACTTTGAAAGTTTTAATGCTTAATGAACCAAGACCCCAAAAATAAACATTATTGGAGCAACCAATATTTGAAGCTGCTGACTTACATTGCCAACCAATAATGTCCTCTTACCCCCAGTATGGGAAAGTGTCATGCGCGTTAACACTGCGCGTTAACACTGCGCCTTACAGAACATTCCGCGGGACCCAGCTGGCGAGGATCTGCATGTTGAGAGTGCATTATGGGAAATGTAATCATTTTGGGGGGATTTGGATGTATGTAGAGCTACTCCGCATGTTGCAGAATGTTCATTTTTAGGAGAGGAGGAACTCCTCCTACTCCCACCCCTCCCGGAATATACTGTAAATGCTGCTTTAAGATAGCTGAAGCATCACGGCTCCCTGTCTGGTTCAAGATTCCTTGCCATGGTGGAAAAAAATGAGGTTGAACAGCAGCATATGCTTTGCCAGAATTATTTTTACTATTTGAGGACCAAATGTTCAGTAAAGATTGTCATTATCACAATTAGGAAAAAAATAAAAACCTTTTATATTCTAGTTTTAGGAGTCAAGGGAATAACAAGCATGTACATAATATGAGGACATGTACATAAGACGAGGAGAGGCAAAATCTATCTTATGGCTAAGAAAAACTGGGCATATGATATTGCTAAGTAGGCATTCTCACGCTCTTTGGTGAGCATAGCATCAGTTTGAAAATTTATAGTAATAAGAATTAGACGTAAAAACCAATATTTTGATCCTGGTGCATTTCTGGGTTGAAATGAATGAGTTATATATATGTGTTAAAAGTATGTAGCTATATAAACCAGCTGCTAGACAACCTGCAAAGAATCCAGCTTGCTCCATAACAATTCCTTATAGAGAAGTTATGGCATAGTGATTCTATGCACAGAAATGTGCAGGTTACACACCTGCCATGGCACCTGTGTTATCTAGGGCAAATGAATCTCTGTGTCAGCCTATCCATCTGTGATAGAGTACCTAGAATCTTTCCCCCTTTCTTGGAGGCTGTCACGTAGACCAAAGTGCCCCAAATGTACTGCCGGGCGGCATGAATGTCACTTACTGTAATTATCATAGTAAACTACTCTAGAATTAAAAAGGTATTATATTGCGTGCCAGGAAATGCCTAGCCTTTATGCCTAGCCTTTATGGATTCATTGTAATCCACATGAAAGAAAGAAAATAGTTTAACTGTCTTGTTGATTTCTGGTTTCCTCCCTGGGCATGTTGGGAACAGAGCCCGTGTGGGTTGGCCCTAAGCCAGTAGGAACAAGGCATTTCTATCCAGTTGCTTTTATCTGTGTACTACTAACCAGTAGAAAGCAGAACGTGGACGTAGGAAGTTAAGAATGTGCTACTCATTTGTGGCAATTGCTTAGACATTGAAATGTGTTTTTAATTTAAAAGAACAAAAAAATGAAACCTGTATGTTTTTAAGAAGTGTATCATACAAGTTGCCAAAGCCTGAACTTCTGAATTGTGTTGCTATTTGAGGGCTAAAATAAGACTGCTAATGTATACTGCTGCTTCAAATTAAAGACCCATTTCAACACAGCTTCATGCATATCATTTGGAGTGAAATAAAACCTAATATTTATTAGTGGCTGGGTTTTAGCATATTTGTTTTTTATAGCAACTTTGATTTGTAACTGGAGTGATAAAAACACAGGATTTCCAAAGTTTAGGACATAAACATGATGCACATCTCTATGAAGTGTGGTGGTCATTGTGACTAACACAAATGTTTCATTTTAGATCACTCTGTAGGAGTGAACCTTGATGGTGGCAAACAGTAGATACACAGTTGTAAATGTATTAACTCCTTGGATCTTTTGCCGTTTTTATAAGTTAATACTGCCTTTTATCCAAAGCACATTTGTGGAATCTAAGGCACTGTAAGCCTTTCCAGCATCCAAGGAATTGATAAGCAGCTGCTGTCAGTGTCTACCCATCAAGTCTTTGACATGGAATGAATGATCTTTCAGTCTTAGCCACTGTAGTGTTTCAAATGGCGACATATACACATAACCAAATGTTATGATAAAGATGCTATGTAAAATGCTGCTGGCCGTATCTTTCAATCGCTTTTCAATGTCCCCAACAAACAAATTGGCCAGTGGATTTTTTTCCACCATGTTCAATAAAATGTACCTCAATCACTCTGCGTTGCACAGTCTTCTCGCAACTTTTTTTTTTTGCTTTAATCAAGTGTGATGCCATATCAAGTCAATGTTATTCTCACAATGTTCTGTGTAATGGTGTGGACAATTATATGGTCAGGGGAAGGTAGAAAGTGTAGTCACAAATTATGTTAAAATAAAAGTGAATTTTTAGCAAGTATGTGAGATTCTTATGGCGGATAAGACTGATACCATGTAGTTTTAATTACATATTAAAAGGTCTTGTCTGATCAGTGTTAAGTTGTTGTTATTAATAACATGTTTGTTTTTCACTAGTTTTTAAAAGATGGATTCATGAAATGTGTTTTGAGGGTATTAAGTATGCTGTATGGACAATAAACTCACCTTGACCTAAACTGTCTGGTTTGTTTTTATTCTTGGTATTTCTATAAAAGGACCTTTACTTAAGCAAATAAGACAACTGTCTTAACAAAATGGTTTGGCAGAGTGTGAGAGACCTGATGGATACCCTACTAGACAAAATATTTTAATTCTTGCGTATTGCATCTTCTAATCGCTAAGAAATGTGGTGAAAACACTTAATAGTAAAGAAGTCAGTACAGGCATACCTCGCTTTAACATACGCAATGGGACCGGAGCATGTATGTAAAGCGAAAATGTACTTAAAGTGAAGCACTACCTTTTATCCACTTTACAATGCATGTTCTGTACTGCAATCATCATATATGTGCATAACTGATGTAAATAATGCATTTGTAACCAAAATAAATACAGTAGGCTTTATTAAAATAAAATCTTTAATGTCAGCTGATTTTTCCTATAAGTGCTGACAGATACAACATTGATGAATGGAAAATTATTTTAAAAATATGTAGGAAGGATGAAGGAGAGGGCATATCTTCTACTGTACAGTATTTTTACTGAAAGGGCATGAAGGCGAGGTGCATTTATTTGACTGACTGATATATTTTTGGGACTTTGATTTGTGACTTTGGTGACAACAATACAGTACAGTACAGTGTTTTACAATGCTGGGCTTCCTTAGGCCGCGCGTATAGTGCCCACGACCGGCGACGTCACCCATCCCCGCTAGCGAAAGTTATATTTCGCTTTGCGGCGGCGGCGCGGGCTCCCGGGCATTTGATTTGTTCAGGGGCTGTCACATGAGGTGACAGCCCTTGAAAAATCAAATATTCCCGGCTTCCAAAGTCCGCTCCGTCGCATTGCCGCTCTCGCGCTTACTATAAGCGCACGCGGCGGCGGCAATGTGTTTGTTTTTGGGCGGCATCGCCGGCACTATACGCACGGCCTTACTCAGGTCCTTGATCAGCTTGGCTTACACGCACGCACTCCCTCAGTCACACAATCTCTCACGCACTCTCACTCAGTCACGCACGCACTCTCAATCAGTCACGCACACACACACTCAGTCACGCACGCACACTCAGTCACGCACACACACTCAGTCAGTCACGCACACACACACTCAGTCACGCACGCACACTCAGTCACGCACACACACTCAGTCGGTCACGCACGTGCACACACTCGGTCAGTCACGCACACGCACACACTCGGTCAGTCACGCACACACTCGGTCAGTCACGCACACGCACTCACTCGGTCAGTCATGCACACGCACACACTCGGTCAGTCACTCACACGCACACACTCGGTCAGTCACGCACACACACTCAGTCACGCACACACATTCAGTCAGTCACGCACACACACTCAGTCAGTCACGCACACACTCAGTCACGCACACACTCAGTCAGTCACGCACACACTGTCACGCGCACACACTCAGACACGCACACACACTCAGACACACACACACACTCAGACACACACACACACACACTGAGAGATACACACACACACAGACACCCAGACAGCCACACACACACACACTCAGACACGCACACACACTCAAACACGCACACACACACACACTCAGACACACACACACACTGAGAGACACACACACAGACACCCAGACAGCCACACACTCAGACACACACACACACAAGCACAGAATGCAGTAGAAGAGCACCTCCTCCTCCCCCGTAGCCTGTAACTCACATGCAAAGTTCCGTTCTGCTGCTGCAGCAGCAGCAGCAGCAGCAGCAGCAGCAGCAGCAGCAGCAGCAGCAGCAGCAGCAGCAGCAGCAGCAGCAGGCTAGAGCGAGCTCTGAGGAGGAGGGAGGGGCAGGAGGGAGGAGGGAGGAGAGCGGAAGGAGAAGAGCCAGGAGCTGCAGTGCGGGCGGAATCACTGCTATAGCTGCTGATTGATTGCGCGCCCGATCTCCCCGTTCCCCCTGCCATCTGGCCCCGTTCCCCCTTACCCCTTACCTGCACTCCCGCTCAGTTAGGGACCACAAGGAAGGAGGTTGCAGTATTGATGAGAGGTGCGCACGCACGCACGCCGCCCCCTGGTGTCCGTACTCGCGAAGCATGCGTACGTACACAGGGGTATGGTGTAACTAAAAATAAATGTACGTACTTGTGAGTGTACGTAAAGCGGGGTATGCCTGTATTACTGTCCTGATCAGTTGTAGATAAATATAATGTTGCCAACCCGAAGGGCTTAGTTACAACTAAGTTACCTCAATTCAGAAGTCAGCACCAACAAATGGTTTTAGCTCATTCAAATAAAACTTGCTATACTTGTACAAGTCGCTCCATACATGGTAATGTTGCAGCTCTAAATATGTTTCTGTTTTGGAAGTCCTCTTGAAAGATCTAATTTTACTGTGACAGTAATTAAAGTCAGCAGCTTCCATCTTTAAAAAGAGAATCTATTAATCTGAAATGTTCAATTTCTGAAGAGGCAGAATAGACGGAAGGGAACGGGTTTTTTTTATAACTGAAGCATGCAATTAAGTGATTCTGGGGAACAGAAGGTATCATAGAAACGTTCTCCGCTTCTGATGCTAGCTTCTGCTAAAATAATCATAATGAAACCTATTCATTTGGAGCTTAAACAGCTCTGTCTCCACCACTGGCACTCATGCTATGACATATGTACAAACTGGCCCCAGCCCGCATTGACACAACAGGGACTCCTGGATTGGAAATAAAAATAAAACCTTCATGTGGAACTAAACTATCAATGATCATGTGAAATCCAGTGGTTTACCGTTCAGACAGCAAACAAAAAACTACAAGGTGTGTAACAGACACCCTATTTGGTGACAAAATCTTTAAATGTGGTGGGGGAACTGGACCTTTAAATTTACACCAGATACACCCCCTACGCTTCCTCGGGTGGCACTTCTACTAACAAAATATTACTTTACTTTTTGTGAATTAATACACAGTTACATTGTTAAAAAAAAATAAAAATATGCCCATCGACACGTGTTGAAAAGGCTCGGCTCTCGCAGCTGCTGTATAACCCTATCTACCCTACTAAGAATTGTGGCCCTACCACCACAACAATTATAACTGTCATGTAATGCTATTGGTGGTAAACACCAGGATAACACTTAAGTTTGGTTTAGATGTTGCTTGGTACTCTTATTGCACAAGGAAACAATAAACAGTCAGTAATTAGAATTTAAACAGGTAATTTTCATGAGCTTTACTGAAATCGGTTTCCTTTTGCCGTTACAGCTTCACATACATGCAATGGATCTAGACTTTAATGGCGTGAGCATTCAAACTAAAAGGTGCAATTTTACATATCCGTGATCATTATAAGAAATATCACTGAGAAAAACTGCTGCAATGAGTGGACATCCGCTCTAGGAATCAATACTCGGCATGCTGCATGCAATGCTGATCATATTGTAACAGTGCGGCTTAAACAAGAGCACAAACTTCAATCATTTAGGAAAAAGGATGACAATAACTGAAATAGTTCACTTTTTAGGCCATACACTATTTCATCACTTTATAGTACACTTTTGTCACAGGTAGGGTTGGTGGCTGTAACTGCAGTACCCGCCATTGAACTAAATTGCCATCAGGCCCGCCGACATCTTTCCCGGGACCAAGGACTACAGTTTCCCATGGGGCCTCCCTTGTTGGCCTTGTGAGGCCCTCCTCTTTCTCTTACACTCCTCGCTCTCACCCCGTCTATTTCCTCTGCCTTTGTCTCACACTCCCCCATGTATTTCTCCTCTCTCACCCTCCCCGTCTTACACTCTTGCTCACTCCCCTGCCTCCCCTCTCTCCCCCCTTCTCTCGCTCACACTCTTCCCCCCCTCCACACTCTCCCTCCCCTCTCACTCAATACCCATCTCCTCTCATGTAATCCCCAACCCCTACTGGTGACACACACACACAACACCCCCCCCCCCCCCCACACACACACACAATTTAATCCGCACACAATACTCCCCCACCACCCGTGCCCACACACAACCAACACAATACCCCCACAATATCACACACAGACCCCCCCCAATATCCACACACAACTCCCCCCCCCCCTCCAACGCAATACCCGCACCCAATCCCCACTAGAATATACATACACATACACGCAACTCCCACACACACATTCATACCTTGGGGGTGGAAAGACTGTGGTGCCACCCCGGTCCTAGCTTCAGGCGCCAGCCAGCGGAGGACGATGCCCGCAGAAGCAACTGTGGCCCCGCAGCCACCGTGCTCTTTTGCCCCCCTGTCAGCAGCCCTGCCCCAAGCCGTCTGGCCCGGCTCTTCAACCCCTCCCCCCCCCCATCTGCGGCCCTGCCCCCAGCGACTGGGCCCAGTTCTCCCCCTTTCAGTTGCCCTGCCCGCAGCCGCTGGGCCGGCTTTCCCCCCCCCCCCCCATCAGTGGCCCCGCTGGGCCTGGCTCTCCCCCCCCCCCATCAGTGACCCTCTCCGCAGCCGCTGGGCCGGCTTTCCCCCCCCCCCATCAGTGACCCGATCCGCAGCTGCTGGGCCCCGCTCTTGCCCCCCTGTCAGCCACCCTGATTTCCATTAGCAAGTGGTAACAGCTACTGTACATTTCCATTAATATCTCAATTTCATTTAAGACTTTTGTGTGATGCAACTCGCAATTTCTCTACATTGGCAACAGGGTCTTTCATGGACTATAAACAAACAGCTTTTTCTCTTTTAGAAAAACCACGGAGAATTGTCTTTGGAATCTTAAAACCACTAAAACTAACAAAAGCAAGAGCTCAAATGCTAAATCCACAAAGATATCAATACAATGTGGGACTGGGAAGGACAATGTGATTAAGGCTTCAAAAGTGTGATATTTCAGGTTAAGATTCAGCGCTAATTCTTCACTATTTTTCTGATATGGATTCAAAAGGTAAGTGTAAACGGTTCAACTGGAAAAGGATCTTCTCTGGATCCTCATATGGTAAGTGTAAACGGTTCAACTGGAAAAGGATCTTCTCTGGATCCTCATATGGTAAGTGTAAACGGTTCAACTGGAAAAGGATCTTCTCTGGATCCTCATATGTTAAGTGTAAACGGTTCAACTGGAAAAGGATCTTCTCTGGATCCTCATATGGTAAGTGTAAACGGTTCAACTGGAAAAGGATCTTCTCTGGATCCTCATATGGTAAGTGTAAACGGTTCAACTGGAAAAGGATCTTCTCTGGATCCTCATATGGTAAGTGTAAACGGTTCAACTGGAAAAGGATCTTCTCTGGATCCTCATATGGTAAGTGTAAACGGTTCAACTGGAAAAGGATCTTCTCTGGATCCTCATATGGTAAGTGTAAACGGTTCAACTGGAAAAGGATCTTCCCTGGATCTTCATATGGTAAGTGTAAACGGTTCAACTGGAAAAGGATCTTCTCTGGATCCTCATATGGTAAGTGTAAACGGTTCATATGCAGTTCTATCTATAAGAAATTTTTATTATTCATTTTCGAATTGTTAAATGTGTGCATTTAAATAACACAATGTACTGTGTATCTTCCTTTCATCTACATATGTCACATGCAGCCAGACAGCACTCTCCATCCATCCAACATTCAAAGACCATTGATCCCAGAGTGGCCTCTTCATCCCAGTCATGTCATGAGGAAATACAGGCACACTTTGTAATACACAGATGTAGCACGTGACACTGTGCTGCCTGAAAGCACAACATATACCAAATAACACACACTTCCCAAATGATTCAATGGCTGTGTTGGTTCTGAATATCACAACATATGCCACCAAGAGGAAGCAATCAAACCCGCTACATCTGTAAATCATTATCAAGGGGCATGTGGTGTGGATGTGCCTTTGTTTTTCTTATATGGATATATATGTCTGAACATTAACATTAACAGAAAATTAGCTACGTCATTGTAATAATCTGATCGTTTATAAAGTGTGCAGAGAGCTTTTTTTTATGCATCACAATCAGTTCTTCCATATTTGTGTGGGGGTTATGTATCACAATTTGGCTGTCAATACATCGACACATTTTCAAACAAAAAAGTCTGATCAATTCAATAGAATATTTAATTAATAAATCTTATACTTTTTTCCTTACTGTTTGTACCAGGGTTGCCCCAGTTTTTCAAATGAGAGACTTTAGTGGTAATCCTTTATAATGCGACAAGGTCACGAGAGTCATTTTTCTCCGAAAACCTCTGTTGACTTTAATTGGAATTTTCAGCCGAAAACATCACTAATGTTAGAATAAGGCTCTTTGCTTAATAACACCTGCTGTGTCATAGTGAAATGACCCTCATTTCTTTACCACTACGTCGAGATCCTTATCAGCTTTTCACAACCTCGACTCATCGATTTCTGATCCCCTACCTCAACCTTCTTCTCAATAGTCGCTGCTGCCAGAATCACTCTACTCTTTCCTAAATCTGTCTCAGCGCCTCCCCTGCTGAAATCCTTCTCCTGGTTTCCTATCAAATCCCACGTCTCACACTCAATTCTCACTTTTAAAGCTTTACAATCTTTTCCCCTCAGACATACACACAATGTTCCACAATTACAGTCTAAATACACTTACTGAGACGGGGAACTTTATTGAAAAATAAAGTCTTTAGGAGCAATTTCCCAGGAGCGGGAGTTACTCGCGGAACGGTGTGGAACTGTCCTCGGTCAGCGGTACAAGTTGCCACCACTGTGCACTCTGCCGGAGCTGCTTCCTTCCTTCTGCCACCACGGTAATGGCACTTGGAATCTTGGTATCTTACGAAGTCTTTGATGAATCTTAGGTGAATCTTGGATGAATCTCATTCCCGATGGGCTGCAGGAATTCTTATATGGTTCAGAACCTTATACCTAACAAGTGCAGCCAATCTCTCCGTGGGAATAACTTTTCCCACCTATCCCGGAGTTGCCAATACTTCAGACACCAGGTGGCTTCCCATTCTGCTAAGGGCATGCGCGAACGTAGCACCTTTGTTTCTTAGCATATGAGACCCAGCCCCTCTACCTGGCGACAGAAAGTCTGGGCTGGTGTCACGACTTGCGGCCCCTCGTGCGGACTCCGCGCGCCGCACTTACCTCCGCTCCGTCCCGACACCTGCTGGCAACCTTCCGCGCTGTCCTCCGTCATGCGCCTCTCCCTGCACGCGCAGAGTGCTCCCCACGGGAGCGTCAGTCCCCACTGATGCGCTGCGCAGGCGCAGACCCCGCACCGTGGGTTTGGAGGACAGACGCAAGACGCGTCACCGGCGTGCGCCGCAAGCGCAACGCCCCCGAGCGACGAGTCAAGAGGAACTCATTAGTTCCAGTACTGCCAGCCATCTCTTCCCTTCCGGCCTATCCCTGGTCCTCGCGAGGGTTACGCCTCCGCTCCACCCCTTGGGGTGATTGGTCCTTGCCTGCTACTTATGCTCAGCTGTGCCACTGGCACTTCGGCTGAGCATAGACTCACGTTACCTGGTGTTTGCCTCTGCCTCCCTTGTCTTGTTACCTTGTCCTAGTTCTGCTTACCCGTGTACCGACTCTGCCTGCCTTTGGAACCCTCACTCTTTGACCATCTGTATCTCTCCTGCCTTGACCCTTGGCTCTGGACTCCGACCATCCGCTCTTCTCCAGTTCTGACCTTAGCAATAGTACCTCACTCGCTCTGGACCTTCCCCGCATCGGACTCGGCAAGTACACGGCCTACACGGCAAGTACACGGCCTACTCTATATTCCAGACAGGGTCCCCGTGTCTGTGGCTGGTGGCTACTATCCCATCTCAGCACAGGGGTCTCGTCTAGTTTGTGGCGAGCACAGCGTAACATTATGCTCAGCCCCACAAATATAGACCCCGCTGGGGTGGGTGATATGGTGGCATCTCATGCCGCTATGTTCTCCAAGCACGAGAAGTATTTAGAAGAGTCTGACCTTCATATGGACGCCTTACAGAAAGACCTCCAGACCCTCTCTGTCCAAGTGCAGCAGGCTAACCCTTCCCACCTTTCCTCCACCTTCGCTTACTCCTCCGGTTAACCCTTGCTCTTCTGACCCGCGACTTCCTGCTCCCCATCGGTACTCCAGAGACCCCTTAGAATGTCGTGGGTTCCTCAGTCAGTGTTTTATACAATTTGAGTTGACTCCCTCCCGGTTCCCTTCTTCCAGAACTAAGGTAGCCTACATTGTCTCGCTGCTTACAGGTGACGCGTTGGCCTGGGCCTCTCCCATCTGGGAGCAGAGAAGCGATCTTACACAGGACATTGGGCGATTCACAAAGGATTTCCAGCGCGTCTTCGATACCCCGGGCTGGAGGATCACCGCAGCTTCATCTCTTCTCCACATCTCTCAAGAGGATCGTCCAGTGGCTAGGTATGCCCCGGAGTTTCGGACAGTTGCTGCTGAGACGGCGTGGAACGACGAGGCCCTCTCTTCTGTTTTCTGGCAGGGTCTTTCCGAACAGCTGAAGGACAAACTCGCCGCACATAAACGCCCAAGTGACCTAGAGGGACTCATTGCGATCTGCATTCGAGTGGACCAACGTCTACAAGAGATGAAGTCCGAGAGTTCTCATCACCGTCAGGTAAAGCCCAGGACTTCTCTCATCAATTCCTCCTTTCCAGAGGTTCCCGCGACTGACGCTCCGGAGCCCATGCAACTTGGGGGTAACAAGCTGTCCCCTTCCGAAAAACAGCGTCGCCGATCTTCTGGTCTCTGCTTATACTGCGGTAATCCTGGTCATTTCGTTCCTCAATGTCCCCCCAAGCCAGCACCCAAGTTGGGAAATGCCAGCTCCCATTGAGATCCAGAGGAGTCTCCATGGGAACGCTCTCCAAATCCTCTACCATCAAGGAACAACTACCTAGCAGAATTTTGATTCCAGTCTCTCGGTCCCTGGCCTCTCGGTCTCTGCATCTGCCTTCATCGATTCCGGTTCCGGTGGGAACTTTATAGATCACGAGTTCGCTAGGAAGAATAATATTCCGCTTGAGAGGAAGAGGATCCCGGTAGGACTTGAGGCCATTGACGGTCGTCCCCTGCAGCCAGCATTTTGTCATCCTACAGACCATCGAACTGTCCCTCCTGGTCGAGCAAAACCACAGAGAGAAGATTTCGTTAGATGTCATCCACTAGCCGTCGGCCGAGATCATTTTGGGTCTACCATGGCTCCAGCGCCATAATCCACACATCGACTGGGTCAAACCCAGACCCATATCCTGGAATCAACAGTGCTCCACGACCTGCGGCACCTCCCGGCAGACCATCTGCAGTGTGAAGAATTCCGAGAAGGTACAGTGTTCCCTACCTGACTGTTATTCTTCCTTCAGGGACGTCTTTGACAAAGTCAAATCCGAGGTCCTTCCCCCCCACCAACACTTTGACTGTCCTATTCACCTCTTGCCTGGGTCCGTCCTTCCTAGAGGGCGATCATACCCCCTCTCTCTCCCAGAGACTAAAGCCATGTCGGACTACATCCGAGAGAATCTCCAGAAGGGGTTCATCAGAAAGTCTTCCTCCCCCGCTGGGGTGGGCTTCTTCTTCGTCAAGAAGAAAGACGGCACCCTTCGTCCTTGTATTGATTACTGTGGCTTAAACAAAATTACCATCAAAAACCGGTTGTCAGGGTTCTGCTCGCCACAAACCAGGGTCGGACCGCAAGGCTGAGGTGGGGTTGTAAAAGCACCGACCTGAGACCGCGCAGGCTGATCCGGATTGCGCAGTTCGTTGTCAAACGTAGCAGGATCAGGAAAGGAGAAGACAGCGTTGTCGTTGTACAAGCCAGGGTCAGGACAGGAGATATCAGGATAAACATTGTTCAGGCAAGAGTTCGGCAACAGGTAGTCAGGAGAGCCCCGCTTCAGCTTAGGAGCGCGGGGTTGGCCTCTGCGCGAGCGACGACCATGGCCCATGGTACTGGTCACAGGAGATGGTAGGCAGACCAGAATAGCACACCGCTTTGCTGCACGGGTGCACCAGTGCTACAGCGCAAGAGTCCTGAGCGGCTGGGTAATCCTCTGTAACAGCGCAGGAACCAGGACACGGCCTCTCTAGATTAGGGAAAGAGTAGGCCCCAGGAACCAGGAAGCTGAAGATCCACAGGGAAACCTCCGCTACAGTGCAGGAATCAGGAGACTGAAGGGCGCGGGGGATACCTTTGCCTCAGTGCAGGAAAGCAGGAAGCTGAAGACATAGGGGATACCTTTGCTTCAGCGCAGGAGAACAAGCGGGAGCTTGAAGGAAGCTGAAGGACGCAGGGCGGAACCTCCGTATCAGCATAGGAGAACAAGCGGCTTGAAGGGAGCTGAAGGACGCAGGGCGGAACCTGGTATCAGCATAGGAGAACAAGCGGCTTGAAGGAAGCTGAAGGACGCAGGGCGGAACCTGGTATCAGCATAGGAGAACAAGCGAGGGCTTGTGGCAAAACAGTAGACATCCAGTTAGGACTATGCTCGGCAGGGAGCATTATGGGAAGACAGTACTTAAAGGCCAGCGGGCCAATCCCCGGAGGGGGGTGTGAAAGTACTGCTCCAATGAGTGAATGCAAGTCTAGGTTGCAGTGATAGGCTGCACAGCTGCAATAGATACCAGAGGGAGTGTGTATTGCTTTGGTGAGTGAATCCAGGCTGCAGCAAACATCAGGAGAGGTGCTCCAGGACTGCACACGTCTGCAAGGTAAGGCAACCAGTAAACTGCGGAGCGGATTCCTTACACCGGTATCCCCTGCCTTTGATTTCCGAATTGTTCGATCGTCTTCAAGGGGCAACCATCTTCTCCAAATTGGATCTATGCGGCGCATACAACCTGGTAAGGATTCGACAAGGCGACGAATGGAAAACGACCTTTAACACCAGAGACGGGCATTACGAGTACCTTGTTATACCATTTGGCTTATGCAATGCCCCTGCGGTCTTCCAAGATTTCGTAAATGAAATTTTCAGGGATCTTCTTAATGTTTTTCTCATAGTATATCTCGACGATATTCTGATCTTCTCAAAGAGTCTTCCCGAACACATTGTACAAGTCAAACAGGTACTACTATGCCTTCTTCAGAACCACCTCTACGCCAAGCTGGAGAAGTGTCACTTTCACCAATCCTCTACCACCTTCCTGGGGTACCTCATCTCGGATTATAGGTTCGCAATGGATCCTTCCAAGCTGCGATCCGTCTTGGACTGGCCACTTCCCACCTCTCTCAAGGGCATTCAAAGGTTTCTCGGTTTTGCGAACTATTACAGAAGATGTATTCGTAATTTCTCACCCATTGTCGCACCCATCTCCGCCCTCACTAGGAAAGGAGCCGATGTCTCCTCTTGGCCTCCCGCAGCTGTTCAAGCCTTTGACTTTCTGAAAAAATCTTTCGTCTCAGCACCAGTCTTGATCCATCCCAATCCCAAACTCCCATTCACGCTGGAAATAGACGCATCGGATGTTGGAGCCGGCGCCATCCTTTCTCAAAGAAAGTCACCTTCCGATTTACATACCTGTGCATTTTTTTCAAAAAAAAATTCTCCAGCACAACAGAATTACGACGTGGGCAACAGGGAGTTATTAGCCATTAAACTCGCATTAGAAAAGTGGGGGCATCTCTTGGAGGGCACGGAGAGTCCAATAACCATTCTAACGGACCACAAAAACCTCATGTATTTGGAGAGCGCTCGCCGGCTGGGAGCTCGTCAGGCCCGTTGGTCTCTCTTCTCCCGTTTTAACTATATAATTTCGTTCATTCCTGGGTCCAAAAATCTAAAGGCAGACGCACTCTCTCGTCAATTCCTAAGCGAGGACAAAGCCGAGGCCAGAGCAGAGACCATACTCCCGTCCAAGTACATTATATCTGCCAACTTCTTTGACGTTTTGGATAAAATTCTTGTGGATCAGTCCAAGGTTCCGGAGGGTCTGGAGGTTCCAGATGGTTGTCTCTTCGTTTCTCCCAAATACCGAATGAAGATTCTGGAATGGGGTCACTCGTCGAAGACTGCGGGACATCCTGGCACCAAAAGAACTACGGACCTCATAGAACGGACCTTTTGGTGGCCCAAAATGCGTAGGGACATCAGCGACTTCGTCAAGGCTTGCACCATTTGGGCCCGGAACAAAGTCCCCTGCTGTAGACCTCAAGGGCTCCTACACCCACTACCCATCCCTGACCGCTCCTGGAACCATTTATCGATGGACTTTATTGTAGAGCTCCCTGTCTCCAAGGGCATGAATACTATATTGGTCATTATTGGCCGCTTCTCCAAACAGGCACATTTTGTTCCACTCTGTGGTCTCCCTGATTCTCCAACCCTCGCTGACATCTTCACCAGGGAGATCTTCCGTCTCCACGGAGTCCTATTGACAATCATCTCCGACAGAGGCTCCCAGTTCATCTCCAGGTTCTGGCGAGCCTTCTCAAAGAGACTGGGCATATCCTTGCACTTCTCTTCTGGATACCACCCCCAGACGAATGGGCAAACAGAGAGGACCAACCAGTCCCTAGAGCAGTATCTGCGCTGCTTTGTTTCAGAGACACAAGACGATTGGGAAGATCTTCTTCCATGGGCTGAATTCGCACACAATTCCCTGCGGAATGAATCTACACAACTCTCTCCTTTCTTCGCAAACTACGGGTTCCATCCGGCACGTCTGCCCATCACGCGCTCTTCTTCGGGGGATCCGGCAGCAGATAACCGGGTCCAGACCTTGCAGTCCTCCTGGACCACGATTCAGGACAATTTAAAGAGAGCAGCGTCCAGGCAGAAGGCTCAAGCAGGGAGATTCTGGAGTTCAATCCAGGAGACAAGGTGTGGCTCTCTTCCAAAAACATACGTTTGAAGACTCCTACTCTCAAGTTTGCACCAAGGTTTTTGGGTCCCTTCCAAGTCCTCGAGAGAATAAATCCGGGGGCATATCGTCTAAAACTCCCAGCATCTATGAGAATACCGTCTGTATTTCACGTTTCCTTGTTGAAACCTGCCTATCACAGCTCCCGGTTTCCGGATCGTGTTCCCACACCACCTCCTCCTCGTCTTGTACAGGGACAACAGGAGTACGAGATCCAGGCCATCATCGACTCCCGAATATCCAGAAGGACCACTCAGTACCTCATCCATTGGAAGGGATATGGCCCAGAGGAGCGTTCTTGGGTGTCGCACCACCAGATCCATGCTCCTGAACTCATCAGGAGTTCCACCAGAGATACCCTCTGAATCCCCACTGGAATCACCCGGAGGTCTCTCTTGAAGAGGGGGGTACTGTCAAGACTCGCGGACTCCGTGCGCCCGCACTTACCTCCGCTCCATCCCAACACCTGCTGGCAACCTTCTGCGCTGTTCTCCTCCATCACGTGCCTCTCCCCGCACGCGTAGAGCGCTCCCCACGGGAGCGTCGGTCCCCGCTGACGCGCTGCACAGGCGCAGACCCCGCACCGCGGGATTGGAAGGCACACGCGCAACACCCCCGAGCGACGAGTCAAGAGGAACTCATTAGTTCTAGTACTGCCAGCTGTCTCTTCCCTTCCAGCCTATCCCTGGTCCCCGCGAGGGTTACGCCTCCGCTCCACCCCCTGGGGTGATTGGTCCTTGCCTGCTACTTATGCTCAGCTGTGCCACTGGCACTTCGGCTGAGCATAGACTCACGTTACCTGGTGTTTGCCTCTGCCTCCCTTGTCTTGTTACCTTGTCCTAGTTCTGCTTACCCGTGTACTGACTCTGCCTGCCTTTGGAACCCTCGCTCTCTGGAACCCCGACCTTGGCTTGAACTTTGACCATCCGTACCTCTCCTGCCCTGACCCTTGGCTCTGGACTCCGGCCATCCGCTATTCTCCAGTTCTGACCTTGGCAATAGTACCTCACTCGCTCTGGACCTTCCCCACATCGGACTCTGCAAGTATACGTTTACTCTCACTTCTCCTGTCCCAGACTCAGTCAGCAAGACTACTCTACATTCCGGACAGGGTCCCCTTATCTGTGGCTGGTGGCTACTATTCCATCTCAGCACAGGGGTATCGTCTAGTTTGTGGCGAGCACAGCCTAACTGCTGGACACCATTTGCCAAACTGCCCAGACTTTACACTAGGATGTGGGTACTTGAGTGACCCCTCCCAACCTAACACCTTAGGGACACTGCGCCCTTTCAACTCAGGACTTTTACAGACATTGTGGCATCAAGCCAGCGGAATGCCTTAGAAGTCCAGAGCTGCACATCCTCAGCTCATGTACACTGAGCCACCAGGCATACTTAGTGGGATGCTACAATAAATGAGTATTTCCCTGTCTCTGGGGTTCTGAATAAAAGCCTAATTATTCCTCATGTTTAATACACTATTTTAGGGGGACTTTCATTCATCAATTTTTACAAAATGCTATAAAAATTAAGTTATGGTCGTTTTATATGTTTCTCCATGAGCTATGCGCACAGCAAGTTTCAGAGCACTAGGAGCTTCTTAGCAAAAGTTAGCAACCAGCCGCTTGTATTATTTAAGCGCTGGACTTAGAAACATTTTTACTCTCACCTCCTTATACATGGTGGGAGAGACTCCGAACCACTACACTGGGTTATGGGGGTTTGGGTATATACCGGGAGACCCTGGAATGTGATTTCCCTTTGCCTGGTCTTACTGTTCTGATCTGTGCTGAAGCAGGGAGATCTGGCGGTGAGCCGCTAACTGTTTCCTATGGAGGATTTTGTCCGGTGGTTTGTGTCTTCATGTCTCCGGGAATCTGGTAGGATTCCTGGGTACATGTTTCGGGGTAACCAGCAAGTCTGGCCCCCGTTTACCCAAAAACACTGTAGACGGACGCTCACAGAGGTACACAATTGGAGACTTTTGTAAGGTGAAATTATAAGAAGGCTTTATTGTGCCTTTTCCTTAATATCAGGAAACCATCCAAACACAGGGGGGGGGAACAAAGCTTCTATTCACTTGGGAGTATTTCTAGTGAATACTATGCAATTAATTCACATCTCCCTTAGATAAGCATGTCTCCCAGCCCCAAACACATAGCATGAAATGAACAGATATAAAAAGTCTTGTTAATGAAAGTCTTATCTGTTAGCTGCTGTAGTGTAAGCTTCTCTGCTCTCCTGGAACCGCACCCGTGTGTGCACAGAAAATGTCAGCATCCAGGTTTAGAAGTCTTATTCTTGGTCAGTCTCTCCTGGGAGACTCAAGAACCTCTGCTCTGTCTCCAAAGTTCAGCTCACAAGTGAGCTAAGGAGTCACTTCCTGTCTCAAAGGCAGGCTTTTTCTACCACCTGTAATCAGGCAGGTGGTGTTAGTTAATTTGCTACCAGCAGTTAACCACCACACTGCTGGATTAGAGGCACATTTGTGAACAGGGATAAGTCCCCTGTTACATACCTCCCCTGTTTGTGGGAAGCTCGGGCTTACCACGGCCAAAGCCCATCCTTCCACTCTCATTCGAGATCTTTCTGTGACTTAAATGAGAGTGGATGGAGGAAAAGAACCCTCTGTCCCGCTGGGATTGGAGCCCTTTCTCCAGTTTATTTTTGTCTCCTCCCGAAGGTGCTTGAGATCAGCACTCCTCAGTCGCTCGAGGAGGACTTTTTCCAAGTGCAGTCTTTTTTCTACATGCGTGGTCATGAGATTTCCCTCGCGTCGGGTGCTTGTTTTCTTGTAGGCAGACTGTATAGCAGCAGTTGCAGAGCGTTTAAAAACAGCCCTTTGAGTTTTCTGCTCTTGAAGCTGTCCCTCTGCCTTTTTCCCACTCAATGGGGTTACTAGTTCAGCCTCTTTGAGATTAAGTTGCAATCCCAATCCCACTTCTGACACCATATGTAGACGGACGCTCCCAGAGGTACACAATTGGAGACTTTTGTAAGGTGAAATTATAACAAGGCTTTATTGTGCCTTTTCCTTAATATCAGGAAACCATCCAAACACAGGGGGGGGAACAAAGCTTCTATTCACTTGGGAGTATTTCTAGTGAATACTATGCAATTAATTCACATCTCCCTTAGATAAGCATGTCTCCCAGCACCAAACACATAGCATGAAATGAACAGATATAAAAAGTCTTGTTAATGAAAATCTTATCTGTTAGCTGGCTGCTGTAGGGGAAGCTTCTCTGCTCTCCTGGAACCGCACCCGGGTGTGCACAGAAAATGTCAGCATCCAGGTTTAGAAGTCTTATTCTTGGTCTGTCTCTCCTGGGAGACTAAAGAACCTCTGCTCTGTCTCCAAAGTTCAGCTCACAAGTGAGCTAAGGAGTCACTTCCTGTCTCAAAGGCAGGCTTTTTCTACCACCTGTAATCAGGCAGGTGGTGTTAGTTAATTTGCTACCAGCAGTTAACCACCACACTGCTGGATTAGAGGTACATTTGTGAACAGGGATAAATCCCCTGTTACACACTCCCTTACAACATTTTACAGTAAAATCATCCCTGAAACTCATGCCCTGCGAATCTCCGCTGGTTGACACTCCTGGAACAGTAAAACACACACATACATCTTTATTAAAATACAGTTCAAATGCCATAACTGTTCGATAAGAAATGTGATGGGTGCTCCAATAGTCCTGGAATCTATGTATATGTTCCACAATCATATAATCATATAGAAACAGTGCAGGCTCAAAATGATGGAGTGGGTAAATGAATGGGTGAGTGACTATAATTACTTAAGTCTTGAGTCTCCTGAAGGCGACAGAAAAATTATGTATGACACACTTTGCTGTACCTCATTGGAGATAGGTATGGTAAAGTTGGAGCACTCACCCTGATACGAAGTAATAAGAATCCATATAGCATCATGTGAAATCTTACAAACTCCTAGAGCTCACTGTTTTCTTCCGGGCATGTCCAGCCGCTGAATAATTCCAAACGATCCAAGAAAATGCAAAAAAATGCACAAAGCAGCGCACTGCCCAGGGACACAGGTGTAATAAAGTAAAAAATAGATTTATTGTCAGTCAGACATAGCAAACAAGGGGTATAAACCCTCCAACGCGTTTCACACAAGGTGCTTTATCAAGGAGTAAGGTACAAACATATTGGGGGACCTTTTATACCTAACATCACAAGTGTACTGAGTTAATTGAATTTGGCGCCAAAAACGCATATAGATGACATCATCCAGGCGTCTCTAACATACTTGTAATGTGTATACTTCAAAATATCCGGTCCCTCCCTTAACCCGCCCCTCCATGACGTCACTGCCAATCCGCTTCTTAGCCTGGCCAATTGGTGTATCGGCGCATCATCTCCCTCCACAGCGAAGATTCCCACACTGTAAAGTGTGGGTTGAAGATTCTCCGCTGTTCAGTGACTGTACCTGCTGGTGGGGGTTGGTTTCATTAGCAAATTACATTCAGAATAAAAGAATTCCCAGAGGACTTCGAATAAAAAGTCCCCACCTTTGGGTTTGAAGATCCCACTTTTGAACAGCAGTGGATCGCTACACTAGACCACTGCTCATTCAAATTGATGGAATTAATTGTGGAACATAAGGTAAAAGAAAGAAAGACTTTACAAGTAGTGTACAAGTAAAAGAATTACAAACACAATTAGAGCAGTTTGGGGAAATTGAGGGGTTCAAGAGTTTTGATAAAATACTTCTCACTACAATTGAAAACATTGAAAAAGACATCATGGCTAAAACGCAAAATAAATATGATAGGGACCGTGCCGATTACGAGAAGATACAGGACTACACACCGTTACACGTACAACAAAAAGGTAAACAGGAGCACACTACACAAAAGACAAGCTCTGTGCACAAATGTGGCAATAAAGTGTTTTTAACATTGCAACTTGTTTTGGAGAAACTGTAAAGTTTGTGCCGAAAGTTCACAGAGGCAATAGAATTGTCAAATTCTGCCCCACCAACAGGAATGTTTCACCTGCATAAATTGGGCCGAACACTTGATTTCCCGACACTAACAACATTGGGTGGTACAGGGCTGCCAATATTTTGAATTGCTCCCTTCGTGTTTCTGGCATTAATAAAGCCGTCACCCGCCAAATTGCATTTCAAAGTGCATTTTTTATCAAGTATCCGTGGCTACAAGTCACAGTGGTGAATTATCCAAATTGTTTCAGCTAAACTAACAAAAACAACAAAAGTTTAACCAACAACCATGGAGCACGGCTTAGAGGGATTCTGTTTGCCCACTGGGCCTTAAAGGGTAGTGTTTTACAAAAATGTCATTGATTCATGTTCTGGAAACGTATCCACCACAGTGCTCCAGCCTTCCTGGCACACAGGGGGTTAGAGGCAAGTTATTGCTGTATAACATGCTATTTAATAATTTGTGTAATTATGTACTTTAATTATATATTTAATATATTAAACTGTCTCAAAGGCTTCTATAAGACAATGGGTAACCCTTTTCAAGGTGCCTCATGCTATCCACAATTTGGGAAGACGGAACCTAAGTTATTATGATGCACAATCCATGCTTTTATCTTGTCCAATTTTAATTTTAAAGCAATGCATTGCTGGTATTTCCAGGACTAAAGGAGTTAATTTAGCTTTTCATTTAGAAAGGTTTAACATATTGATATTTAACTCCATTCAAATTCATTTAATTGTAAGATTATTATTATAATCTTATATTTATATGGCACTAACATATTCCGCAGTGCAGTACAATGTGAGAGTAAGGACAAGAAAATACATACAACGTAACACCATAATGAAACAATAAGTAACGAGGCCGCTGCTCCAACAAGCTTACCATCTAAAAGGAATGGGAGAGTAATGACACAAAGACATGTGGGGGTGTCAGAGGGGGAGGCTGCTGGGTAAAGAGGTGTATGAATGGTGGGGAGGAGTCTGGGGGTGCATGGTAAGGAGTTTCACTGTTGGGGTGCAGCCCTAGAGAAGTCTTGGACGTGGAAATGAGGAGGTAATGCGGGAGGGGAAGTGCTGTAGGTCATTGTGAGTCAAGCAGAGACGTTATGAGGGAGAGTATATTGGAAATGTAGAGTGTCATGGAGAGATTTATAGGTCAGAACCAGAACCTTGAATGTGTACAGTGAAGCAACAGCTGTGGAATGGGTGGTGAGGTAGGTGTGCCTGGCAGCAGCTGTGGAACGGGTGGTGAGGTAGGTGTGCCTGGCAGCAGCTGTGGAACTGGTGGTGAGGTAGGTGTGCCTGGCAGCAGCTGTGGAACGGGTGGTTAGGTAGGTGCGCCTGGCAGCAGCTGTGGAATGGGTGGTGAGGTAGGTGTGCCTGGCAGCAGCTGTGGAACGGGTGGCGAGGTAGGGGCGCCTGGCAGCAGCTGTGGAACGGGTGGTGAGGTAGGGGTGCCTGGCAGCAGCTGTGGAACGGGTGGCGAGGTAGGTGTGCCTGGAAGCAGCTGTGGAATGGGTGGTGAGGTAGGTGTGCCTGGAAGCAGCTGTGGAACGGGTGTTGAGGTAGGGGCACCTGGCAGCAGCTGTGGAATGGGTGTTGAGGTAGGTGTGCCTGGAAGCAGCTGTGGAACGGGTGGTGAGGTAGGTGTGCCTGGCAGCAGCTGTGGAACGGGTGGTGAGGTAGGTGTGCCTGGAAGCAGCTGTGGAACGGGTGAGCTGGTAGGGGCGCCTGGCAGCAGCTGTGGAACAAGTGGTGAGGTAGGTGCGCCTGGCAACAGCTGTGGAACGGGTGGTGAGGTAGGTGTGCCTGGCAGCAGCTGTGGAACGGGTGGTGAGGTAGGTGTGCCTGGCAGCAGCTGTGGAACGGGTGGTGAGGTAGGTGTGCCTGACAGCAGCTGTGGAACGGGTGGTGAGGTAGGTGTGCCTGGCAGCAGCTGTGGAACAAGTGGTGAGGTAGGAGCGCCTGGCAACAGCTGTGGAACAAGTGGTGAGGTAGGAGCGCCTGGCAACAGCTGTGGAACGGGTGGTGAGGTAGGTGTGCCTGGCAGCAGCTGTGGAACAAGTGGTGAGGTAGGAGCGCCTGGCAACAGCTGTGGAACGGGTGGTGAGGTAGGTGTGCCTGGCAGCAGCTGTGGAACGGGTGGTGAAGTAGGTGTGCCTGGCAGCAGCTGTGGAACGGGTGGTGAGGTAGGTGTGCCTGGCAGCAGCTGTGGAACGGGTGGCGAGGTAGGTGTGCCTGGCAGCAGCTGTGGAACGGGTGGCGAGGTAGGTGTGCCTGGCAGCAGCTGTGGAACGGGTGGTGAGGTAGGTGTGCCTGGCAGCAGCTGTGGAATGGGTGGCGAGGTAGGTGTGCATGGAAGCAGCTGTGGAACGGGTGGCGAGGTAGGGGCGCCTGGCAGCAGCTGTGGAATGGGTGGCGAGGTAGGTGTGCCTGGCAGCAGCTGTGGAACGGGTGGTGAGGTAGGTGTGCCTGGCAGCAGCTGTGGAACAAGTGGTGAGGTAGGTGCGCCTGGCAGCAGCTGTGGAACGGGTGGTGAGGTAGGTGCGCCTGGCAGCAGCTGTGGAATGGGTGGTGAGGTAGGTGTTCCTGGCAGCAGCTGTGGAACGGGTGGTGAGGTAGGTGTGCCTGGCAGCAGCTGTGGAACAAGTGGTGAGGTAGGTGTGCCTGGCAGCAGCTGTGGAATGGGTGACGAGGTAGGTGTGCCTGGCAGCAGCTGTGGAACAGGTGGTGAGGTAGGTGTGCCTGGCAGCAGCTGTGGAATGGGTGGTGAGGTAGGTGTGCCTGGCAGCAGCTGTGGAACGGGTGGCGAGGTAGGTGTGCCTGGAAGCAGCTGTGGAATGGGTGGCGAGGTAGGGGCGCCTGGCAGCAGCTGTGGAATGGGTGGTGAGGTAGGTGTGCCTGGCAGCAGCTGTGGAACGTGTGGCGAGGTAGGTGTGCCTGGAAGCAGCTGTGGAACGGGTGGCGAGGTAGGGGCGCCTGGCAGCAGCTGTGGAATGGGTGGTGAGGTAGGTGTGCCTGGCAGCAGCTGTGGAATGGGTGGCGAGGTAGGTGTGCCTGGCAGCAGCTGTGGAACGGGTGGTGAGGTAGGTGTGCCTGGCAGCAGCTGTGGAACGGGTGGTTAGGTAGGTGCGCCTGGCAGCTGCTATGGAAAGGGTGGCGAGGTAGGTGTGCCTGGAAGCAGCTGTGGAACGGGTGGTGAGGTAGGTGTGCCTGGAAGCAGCTGTGGAACGGGTGGTGAGGTAGGTGTGCCTGGAAGCAGCTGTGGAACGGGTGGTGAGGTAGGGGTGCCTGGCAGCAGCTGTGGAATGGGTGGCGAGGTAGGTGTGCCTGGCAGCAGCTGTGGAACGGGTGGCGAGGTAGGTGTGCCTGGCAGCAGCTGTGGAACGGGTGGTGAGGTAGGTGTGCCTGGCAGCAGCTGTGGAATGGGTGGTGAGGTAGGTGTGCCTGGCAGCAGCTGTGGAACGGGTGGTGAGGTAGGTGCGCCTGGCAGCAGCTGTGGAACGGATGGTGAGGTAGGTGTGCCTGGCAGCAGCTGTGGAACGGGTGATGACGTAGGTGTGCCTGGCAGCAGCTGTGGAACGGGTGGCAAGGTAGGTGCGCCAGGCAGCAGCTGTGGAACGGGTGGTGAGGTAGGTGTGCCTGGCAGCAGCTGTGGAACGTGTGGCAAGGTAGGTGTGCCTGGAAGCAGCTGTGGAACGGGTGGCGAGGTAGGTGCGACTGGCAGCAGCTGTGGAACGGGTGGTGAGGTAGGTGTGCCTGGCAGCCGCTGTGGAACGGGTGGTGAGGTAGGTGTGCCTGGCAGCAGCTGTGGAACGGGTGGCAAGGTAGGTGCGCCTGGCAGCAGCTGTGGAATGGGTGGTGAGGTAGGTGTGCCTGGCAGCAGCTGTGGAACGGGTGGTGAGGTATGTGCGCCTGGCAGCAGCTGTGGAACGGGTGGTGAGGTAGGTGTGCCTGGCAGCAGCTGTGGAACGGGTGGTGAGGTTGGTGTGCCTGGAAACAGCTGTGGAATGGGTGGTGAGGTAGGTGTGCCTGGCAGCAGCTGTGGAACGGGTGGCGAGGTAGGTGTGCCTGGCAGCAGCTGTGGAACGGGTGGCGAGGTAGGTGTGCCTGGAAGCAGCTGTGGAACGGGTGGCGAGGTAGGTGTGCCTGGCAGCAGCTGTGGAACGGGTGGTGAGGTATGTGCGCCTGGCAGCAGCTGTGGAACGGGTGGTTAGGTAGGTGTGCCTGGCAGCAGGTGTGGAACGGGTGGTGAGGTAGGTGTGCCTGGCAGCAGCTGTGGAATGGGTGGTGAGGTAGGTGTGCCTGGCAGCAAGTGTGGAACGGGTGGTGAGGTAGGTGTGCCTGGCAGCAGCTGTGGAATGGGTGGTGAGGTAGGTGTGCCTGGCAGCAGCTGTGGAACGGGTGGTTAGGTAGGTGTGCCTGGCAGCAGGTGTGGAACGGGTGGTTAGGTAGGTGTGCCTGGCAGCAGCTGTGGAATGGGTGGTGAGGTAGGTGTGCCTGGCAGCAGCTGTGGAATGGGTGGCGAGGTAGGTGTGCCTGGCAGCAGCTGTGGAACGGGTGGCAAGGTAGGTGCGCCTGGCAGCAGCTGGGGAACAGGTGGTGAGGTAGGTGCGCCTGGCAGCAGCTGTGGAACGGGTGGTGAGGTAGGTGTGCCTGGCAGCAGCAGTGGAACGGGTGGCAAGGTAGGTGCGCCTGGCAGCAGCTGTGGAACGGGTGGTGAGATTGGTGTGCCTGGAAGCAGCTGTGGAACGGGTGGTGAGGCAGGTGTGCCTGGCAGCAGCTGTGGAACGGGTGGTGAGGTAGGTGTGCCTGGCAGCAGCTGTGGAACGGGTGGTGAGGTAGGTGTGCCTGGCAGCAGCTGTGGAACGGGTGGCGAGGTAGGTGTGCCTGGCAGCAGCTGTGGAATGGGTGGTGAGGTAGGTGTGCCTGGCAGCAGCTGTGGAACGGGTGGTGAGGTAGGTGTGCCTGGCAGCAGCTGTGGAACGGGTGGTGAGGTAGGTGTGCCTGGCAGCAGCTGTGGAACGGGTGGCGAGGTAGGTGTGCCTGGCAGCAGCTTTGGAACGGGTGGCGAGGTAGGTGTGCCTGGCAGCAGCTGTGGAACGGGTGGTGAGGTAGGTGTGCCTGGCAGCAGCTGTGGAATGGGTGGCGAGGTAGGTGTGCATGGAAGCAGCTGTGGAACGGGTGGCGAGGTAGGGGCGCCTGGCAGCAGCTGTGGAACGGGTGGTGAGGTAGGTGCGCCTGGCAGCAGCTGTGGAATGGGTGGTGAGGTAGGTGTTCCTGGCAGCAGCTGTGGAACGGGTGGTGAGGTAGGTGTGCCTGGCAGCAGCTGTGGAACAAGTGGTGAGGTAGGTGTGCCTGGCAGCAGCTGTGGAATGGGTGACGAGGTAGGTGTGCCTGGCAGCAGCTGTGGAACAGGTGGTGAGGTAGGTGTGCCTGGCAGCAGCTGTGGAACGGGTGGTGAGGTAGGTGTGCCTGGCAGCAGCTGTGGAACGGGTGGCGAGGTAGGTGTGCCTGGAAGCAGCTGTGGAACGGGTGGCGAGGTAGGGGCGCCTGGCAGCAGCTGTGGAATGGGTGGTGAGGTAGGTGTGCCTGGCAGCAGCTGTGGAACGTGTGGCGAGGTAGGTGTGCCTGGAAGCAGCTGTGGAACGGGTGGCGAGGTAGGGGCGCCTGGCAGCAGCTGTGGAATGGGTGGTGAGGTAGGTGTGCCTGGCAGCAGCTGTGGAATTGGTGGCGAGGTAGGTGTGCCTGGCAGCAGCTGTGGAACGGGTGGTGAGGTAGGTGTGCCTGGCAGCAGCTGTGGAACGGGTGGTGAGGTAGGTGTGCCTGGCAGCAGCTGTGGAACGGGTGGCGAGGTAGGTGTGCCTGGCAGCAGCTGTGGAACGGATGGCAAGGTAGGTGCGCCTGGCAGCAGCTGTGGAACGGGTGGTGAGGTAGGTGTGCCTGGCAGCAGCTGTGGAATGGGTGGTGAGGTAGGTGTGCCTGGCAGCAGCTGTGGAACGGGTGGCAAGGTAGGTGCGCCTGGCAGCAGCTGTGGAACGGGTGGTGAGGTAGGTGTGCCTGGCAGCAGCTGTGGAACGGGTGGCGAGGTAGGTGTGCCTGGCAGCAGCTGTGGAACGGGTGGCAAGGTAGGTGCGCCTGGCAGCAGCTGTGGAACGGGTGGTGAGGTAGGTGTGCCTGGCAGCAGCTGTGGAATGGGTGGTGAGGTAGGTGTGCCTGGCAGCAGCTGTGGAACGGGTGGTGAGGTAGGTGTGCCTGGCAGCAGCTGTGGAACGGGTGGTGAGGTAGGTGCGACTGGCAGCAGCTGTGGAACGGGTGGTGAGGTAGGTGTGCCTGGCAGCAGCTGTGGAACGGGTGGTGAGGTAGGTGCGACTGGCAGCAGCTGTGGAACGGGTGGCGAGGTAGGTGTGCCTGGCAGCAGCTGTGGAACGGGTGGCAAGGTAGGTGTGCCTTGCAGCAGCTGTGGAACGGGTGGCAAGGTAGGTGTGCCTGGCAGCAGCTGTGGAATGGGTGGGGAGGTAGGTGCGCCTGGCAGCAGCTGTGGAACGGGTGGTGAGGTTGGTGTGCCTGGCAGCAGCTGTGGAATGGGTGGTGAGGTAGGTGTGCCTGTAAGCAGCTGTGGAACGGGTGGTGAGGTAGGTGTGCCTGGCAGCAGCTGTGGAACGGGTGGCGAGGTAGGTGTGCCTGTAAGCAGCTGTGGAACGGGTGGTGAGGTAGGTGTGCATGGCAGCAGCTGTGGAACGGGTGGCGAGGTAGGTGTGCCTTGCAGCAGCTGTGGAATGGGTGGTGAGGTGGGTGTGCCTGCAGCAGCTGTGGAACGGGTGGCGATGTAGGTGTGCCTGGCAGCAGCTGTGGAACGGGTGGTGAGGTAGGTGTGCCTGGCAGCAGCTGTGGAACGGGTGGTGAGGTAGGTGTGCCTGGCAGCAGCTGTGGAACGGGTGGTGAGGTAGGTGTGCCTGGCAGCAGCTGTGGAACGGGTGGCGAGGTAGGTGTGCCTTGCAGCAGCTGTGGAATGGGTGGTGAGGTGGGTGTGCCTGGCAGCAGCTGTGGAACGGGTGATGAGGTAGGTGTGCCTGGCAGCAGCTGTGGAACGGGTGGTGAGGTAGGTGTTCCTGGCAGCAGCTGTGGAACGGGTGGTGAGGTGGGTGTGCCTGGCAGCAGCTGTGGAACGGGTGGTGAGGTAGGTGTGCCTGGCAGCAGCTGTGGAACGGGTGGTGAGGTAGGTGTGCCTGGCAGCAGCTGTAGAACGGGTGGTGAGGTAGGTGCGACTGGCAGCAGCTGTGGAACGGGTGGTGAGGTAGGTGTGCCTGGCAGCAGCTGTGGAACGGGTGGAAAGGTAGGTGCACCTGGCAGCAGCTGTGGAATGGGTGGTGAGGTAGGTGCGCCTGGCAGCAGCTGTGGAACGGGTGGTGAGGTAGCTGTGCCTTGCAGCAGCTGTGGAATGGGTGGTGAGGTGGGTGTGCCTGGCAGCAGCTGTGGAACGGGTGGCGAGGTAGGTGTGCCTGGCAGCAGCTGTGGAACGGGTGGTGAGGTAGGTGTGCCTGGCAGCAGCTGTGGAACGGGTGGCGAGGTAGGTGTGCCTGGCAGCAGCTGTGGAACGGGTGGCGAGGTAGGTGTGCCTTGCAGCAGCTGTGGAATGGGTGGTGAGGTGGGTGTGCCTGGCAGCAGCTGTGGAACGGGTGATGAGGTAGGTGTGCCTGGCAGCAGCTGTGGAACGGGTGGTGAGGTAGGTGTTCCTGGCAGCAGCTGTGGAACGGGTGGTGAGGTGGGTGTGCCTGGCAGCAGCTGTGTAACGGGTGATGAGGTAGGTGCGCCTGGCAGCAGCTGTGGAACGGGTGGTGAGGTAGGTGTTCCTGGCAGCAGCTGTGGAACGGGTGGTGAGGTAGGGGCGCCTGGAAGCAGCTGTGGAACGGGTGGTGAGGTAGGTGTGCCTGGCAGCAGCTGTGGAACGGGTGGCGAGGTAGGTGTGCCTGGAAGCAGTTGTGGAACGGGTGGCGAGGTAGGTGTGCCTGGCAGCAGCTGTGGAACGGGTGGGCTGGTAGGGGTGCCTGGCAGCAGCTGTGGAATGGGTGGTGAGGTAGGTGTGCCTGGCAGCAGCTGTGGAACGGGTGGTGAGGTAGGTGTGCCTGGCAGCAGCTGTGGAACGGGTGGGGAGGTAGGTGTGCCTGGCAGCAGCTGTGGAACGGGTGGGCTGGTAGGTGCGCCTGGCAGCAGCTGTGGAACGGGTGGTCAGGTAGGTGTGCCTGGCAGCAGCTGTGGAACGGGTGGTGAGGTAGGTGTGTCTGGCAGCAGCTGTGGAACGGGTGGTGAGGTTGGTGTGCCTGGAAGCAGCTGTGGAACGGGTGGTGAGGTAGGTGTGCCTGGCAGCAGCTGTGGAACGGGTGGCGAGGTAGGTGTGCCTGGCAGCAGCTGTGGAACGGGTGGTGAGGTAGGTGTGCCTGGCAGCAGCTGTGGAACGGGTGGCGAGGTAGGTGTGCCTTGCAGCAGCTGTGGAATGGGTGGTGAGGTGGGTGTGCCTGGCAGCAGCTGTGGAACGGGTGATGAGGTAGGTGTGCCTGGCAGCAGCTGTGGAACGGGTGGTGAGGTAGGTGTTCCTGGCAGCAGCTGTGGAACGGGTGGTGAGGTGGGTGTGCCTGGCAGCAGCTGTGTAACGGGTGATGAGGTAGGTGCACCTGGCAGCAGCTGTGGAACGGGTGGTGAGGTAGGTGTTCCTGGCAGCAGCTGTGGAACGGGTGGTGAGGTAGGTGTGCCTGGCAGCAGCTGTGGAACGGGTGGCGAGGTAGGTGTGCCTGGAAGCAGTTGTGGAACGGGTGGTGAGGTAGGTGTTCCTGGCAGCAGCTGTGGAACGGGTGGTGAGGTGGGTGTGCCTGGCAGCAGCTGTGTAACGGGTGATGAGGTAGGTGCACCTGGCAGCAGCTGTGGAACGGGTGGTGAGGTAGGTGTTCCTGGCAGCAGCTGTGGAACGGGTGGTGAGGTAGGTGTGCCTGGCAGCAGCTGTGGAACGGGTGGCGAGGTAGGTGTGCCTGGAAGCAGTTGTGGAACGGGTGGCGAGGTAGGTGTGCCTGGCAGCAGCTGTGGAATGGGTGGGCTGGTAGGGGTGCCTGGCAGCAGCTGTGGAATGGGTGGTGAGGTAGGTGTGCCTGGCAGCAGCTGTGGAACGGGTGGTGAGGTAGGTGTGCCTGGCAGCAGCTGTGGAACGGGTGGGGAGGTAGGTGTGCCTGGCAGCAGCTGAGGAACGGGTGGGGAGGTAGGTGTGCCTGGCAGCAGCTGTGGAACGAGTGGGGAGGTAGGTGTGCCTGGCAGCAGCTGTGGAACGGGTGGGCTGGTAGGTGTGCCTGGCAGCAGCTGTGGAACGGGTGGCGAGGTAGGTGTGCCTGGAAGCAGTTGTGGAACGGGTGGCGAGGTAGGTGTGCCTGGCAGCAGCTGTGGAACGGGTGGGCTGGTAGGGGTGCCTGGCAGCAGCTGTGGAATGGGTGGTGAGGTAGGTGTGCCTGGCAGCAGCTGTGGAATGGGTGGTGAGGTAGGTGTGCCTGGCAGCAGCTGTGGAACGGGTGGCAAGGTAGGTGTGCCTGGCAGCAGCTGTGGAATGGGTGGTGAGGTAGGTGTGCCTGGCAGCAGCTGTGGAACGGGTGGTGAGGTAGGTGTGCCTGGCAGCAGCTGTGGAATGGGTGGTGAGGTAGGTGTGCCTGGCAGCAGCTGTGGAACGGGTGGGGAGGTAGGTGTGCCTGGCAGCAGCTGTGGAACGGGTGGGGAGGTAGGTGTGCCTGGCAGCAGCTGTGGAACGGGTGGGGAGGTAGGTGTGCCTGGCAGCAGCTGTGGAACGGGCTGGAGAGGGGACACAGTAAACATAACTTTTTACTTGCAGTAGTAGTTATTATTTTATAATTTATCAAACAATTGATAAAAGAAGTTGAAAACCAGACTTCCCTTTGTATAAGATAAATTACCATACTTTAATGATATATATATATATATATATATATATATATATATATATATATATATATATATATATATATATATATATATATATATATATATATAAAAACAAAGATTGTGGCGCCAAAATGATATTCTATTGCTATGTGTTATAAACTGTAGTGCTAGTATCTTGTAAACAAAAAGTGTATAAAATTCCTAAATGTGTTTAAAAATCAAGATGTACATGTGTGATACAACTGTTAAATACTAAGCTAAATTAACAAATATGCTTAATAAAACACTATGGAGTAAAACATCAATGTGGGTGAAAAATAAAAAATAAAAAGTGTGCAAAAAGTGCTAAAAAAGTGAAAAAATGAAAAAATGTGATGAAAAATAAGTGTAAAGTTATAATATAAAATCCAACCAGTCCTTCAATAATCAGTCCATAATAGGAGGTGTAGGATTTGTGCAAAGGGGTCTTCTGCTGCTCTCACAAGGGATAAACTACCTCCACGGATATCTACAAACAGAAAAAGAGAGAGAGCGCACGCCCCATAGTATAATACTGCGTGATTTATTATAAAAATGGGGAAGGGATGGAAGGGGGGGGGGGGGGAATCGCACTCACAGGATAAAAAGTATTAAAATGCAGTTTGTGAATAAATTCACCACCATCCGGTACTGCTGGGCACGGTCACTTCCCGATAGCTGGTCCAGATCACCGCCAACCGGATAAGGACGCCGTTGTACCGTCTGTATGCTGTTCCAATTCAGCTCTCCACTCCGAATGGCCGCTGTAATCTTCCCGCGCTTGGTATGGCCTCATGCGCGTGCGCAGCGTCTTCGTGACGTAATCGCGCTTCTCAGTGTCCCTGACGCGTTTCGTCACCAATCAGCGACTTTCTCAAAGGGCTGATGGATCATGGGTAAACGTCCTGCCCCTTTATACAGCCAGTCCAGTGATTCATGATTGATCGCAGGGGGATGTTTAACCCTTAATTTGCTTTTAGGTTGCTGCTCAATTGAATGGATACTGCAGATGACTGACAGCACAAGGGGCAAATATGGAACCTTTTTCTATGGAGATAATCACTTACTATGGGAGGATCTAAATTACTTAATACATATAAAAAAACACAATAAATTACATAATTAAAACTACATTACACTCTAAAAATATAAATAAAATAAAAACAAATGTAATTCATATGTTGGGATAAATTAACTGACAGACCGAATACATCTAACTCTAATAAAAATACCCAGATAGATTAAACAATTACTACATTTAAGAAAAATGGAATAACAATATATTCCTATTATGAAACATATAGATTAAAGTTAAGCATTGAATTGTACTAATAAACACATAACAAAAATGTTAATGGTTGACAATATGTTATTCCATCAAGGAACAGGGAGTCAAAGGGATGTGAATGGGAGAGAGAAAGAGTTATAGGATGGGTGTATGAGATACACCAAAACTGTTTGTGTGTATAATTTGGAATTATATTATATTGTATTGTTCTAGGAAATTCCCTATATGCTAATATATGTATGTGTATTATTTTCAATAAATACTGTGTTGATGATGATGTCTAAATGTATTATAAATTGGTATATAATTAAATCTGCACTCAGTGATTTTTCTAAGAGCCGGGAATGGGGAATGGGGAATGATGTGATGATAAAATGAAATACAGTGAAGGAAAGGGAAAAGGGACCAGATTGTGGGAAGGTGAGGGGTGGGGGGATGTGATGTGCATATATGGAACGGAGGGGAATTAGCAGGGAAAGCTGTTGGGGATGTGGGAGTGGGGGGAAAAAAAGGAGTACCGAGGAGAGAGCTGTTAACTTACCTCCACAGTTAGAGCGACGAGAGTCCAAGCCGGCAGGAGATCAGACTAGAGTGCTAGCATCCAGACACTCATTGAGTCCACCAGGGGTAAGTGTCCCTAACTGGTGGATCCAATAAGTCTCCTGTCTGCACAAGATCTTGAACCGATCGCCTCCTAGAGCACAGGGAGAAATGTATTCCAGGCCCATTATTGTCATACATTTCGGGTCCTGGTTATGGTGAATTTTGTAATGTCGGGAAATGCCATTCATAATTAATCCCTTTATAACACTCCTTCTGTGCTCCAGGAAACGAGTGCAGAGAGGCCTTGTGGTGCGTCCAATATAATGTAACCCGCATCCACACTGGATGCAGTACACCACAAAAGTACTGCGGCAGTTGATGAAGCTCCTAACCTGATATGTTCTGTCTCTATGGGTGGAACTGAACTCAATTCCTGTTCTAGGATGTTTACAGGTGATGCACCTCCCTCGTCCACATTTATGGTTACCTTTAAGGCTATTCTCAACCAACTTTTTGGAAACTTTATCTGATTTTAATTTGGTGGGTGCTATCATGCTCTTCATGTTTCTAGCCTTTCTGTAAACTATCGATGCCCGATCAGGAAGAATGCCTTTTAAATGAGGATCACATCTAAGAATCTGCTACTCACCACAGATGAAAATCTTAATATCATTACATCTACACACTAAAGAAGTCTCTGTAAATAATTATGTTCATGCATCCAGCAACCATCGTAAACAGTGGCTACACAATATTCCTCTGGGGCAGTTTCATAGGATCAGGAGAAACTGCTCCAGAGATATTGATTTTGTCCAGCAGTCTGAACAACTTAGCCTCAAATTTATACAAAAAGGTTATGACAACAGATTAGTTTCTGAGTCTTTTAGGAAAGTCAATTCCCTTGATAGATCCAAAATGCTGCTTACATCAAAGAATAAGCAGGTCACATCTCGATTGAGATATAATTCACCAGTGATCTCGGAGAAAAATGTGAAATCCAGTTTGAGATTCATCACAACTTACAATCAGTCACATAAAGCTATCCAGAAGATAGTGAGTAATCACTGGGGAATTCTTAGATGTGATCCTCATTTAAAAGGCATTCTTCCTGATCGGGCATCGATAGTTTACAGAAAGGCTAGAAACATGAAGAGCATGATAGCACCCACCAAATTAAAATCAGATAAAGTTTCCAAAAAGTTGGTTGAGAATAGCCTTAAAGGTAACCATAAATGTGGACGAGGGAGGTGCATCACCTGTAAACATCTTAGAACAGGAATTGAGTTCAGTTCCACCCATAGAGACAGTACATATCAGGTTAGGAGCTTCATCAACTGCCGCAGTACTTTTGTGGTGTACTGCATCCAGTGTGGATGCGGGTTACGTTATATTGGACGCACCACAAGGCCTCTCTGCACTCGTTTCCTGGAGCAAAGAAGGAGTGTTATAAAGGGATTAATTATGAATGGCATTTCCCGACATTACAAAATTCACCATAACCAGGACCCGAAATGTATGACAATAATGGGCCTGGAATACATTTCTCCCTGTGCTCTAGGAGGCGATCGGTTCAAGATCTTGTGCAGACAGGAGACTTATTGGATCCACCAGTTAGGGACACTTACCCCTGGTGGACTCAATGAGTGTCTGGATGCTAGCACTCTAGTCTGATCTCCTGCCGGCTTGGACTCTCGTCGCTCTAACTGTGGAGGTAAGTTAACAGCTCTCTCCTCGGTACTCCTTTTTTTTCCCCCACTCCCACATCCCCAACAGCTTTCCCTGCTAATTCCCCTCCGTTCCATATATGCACATCACATCCCCCCACCCCTCACCTTCCCACAATCTGGTCCCTTTTCCCTTTCCTTCACAGTATTTCATTTTATCATCACATCATTCCCCATTCCCCATTCCCGGCTCTTAGAAAAATCACTGAGTGCAGATTTAATTATATACCAATTTATAATACATTTAGACATCATCATCAACACAGTATTTATTGAAAATAATACACATACATATATTAGCATATAGGGAATTTCCTAGAACAATACAATATAATATAATTCCAAATTATACACACAAACAGTTTTGGTGTATCTCATACACCCATCCTATAACTCTTTCTCTCTCCCATTCACATCCCTTAGACTCCCTGTTCCTTGATGGAATAACATATTGTCAACCATTAACATTTTTGTTATGTGTTTATTAGTACAATTCAATGCTTAACTTTAATCTATATGTTTCATAATAGGAATATATTGTTATTCCATTTTTCTTAAATGTAGTAATTGTTTAATCTATCTGGGTATTTTTATTAGAGTTAGATGTATTCGGTCTGTCAGTCAATTTATCCCAATATATGAATTACATTTGTTTTTATTTTATTTATATTTTTTAGAGTGTAATGTAGTTTTAATTATGTAATTTATTGTGTTTTTTTATATGTATTAAGTAATTTAGATCCTCCCATAGTAAGTGATTATCTCCATAGAAAAAGGTTCCATATTTGCCCCTTGTGCTGTCAGTCATCTGCAGTATCCATTCAATTGAGCAGCAACCTAAAAGCAAATTAAGGGTTAAACATCCCCCTGCGATCAATCATGAATCACTGGACTGGCTGTATAAAGGGGCAGGACGTTTACCCATGATCCATCAGCCCTTTGAGAAAGTCGCCGATTGGTGACGAAACGCGTCAGGGACACTGAGAAGCGCGATTACGTCACGAAGACGCTGCGCACGCGCATGAGGCCATACCAAGCGCGGGAAGATTACAGCGGCCATTCGGAGTGGAGAGCTGAATTGGAACAGCATACAGACGGTACAACGGCGTCCTTATCCGGTTGGCGGTGATCTGGACCAGCTATCGGGAAGTGACCGTGCCCAGCAGTACCGGATGGTGGTGAATTTATTCACAAACTGCATTTTAATACTTTTTATCCTGTGAGTGCGATTCCCCCCCCCCCCCCCCCTTCCATCCCTTCCCCTCCCCTTCCATCCCTTCCCCATTTTTATAATAAATTACGCAGTATTATGCTATGGGGCGTGCGCTCTCTCTCTTTTTCTGTTTGTAGATTATATATATATAACATGGTAAGTCCCTTCTACCTGTCTCTCCTACCTGTCATGTCAGTTCTAAGCAGTCTGGGTAGTGACAGGTTAATCTGTGGGCTTTTGACCTCCCTCTCATGTTCCTCTTATGAGTGACCGAAGTGTGGTGGTGACTAATGGCCTGTGTGCAGCCTATCTGGTATAGGTACAGACCATGAGCCCGCCCCTTTTGGTTCCTCACATGAGACAGTGCCCAATTTAATCAGCCCTGCTCTGGATGAGGAATGGAGCAGTAGGGCTGTGAGTCTCTCCCATCAGGGATGAGCGTGCCCACGCCCAGTCCTTAGGGGTTGGGGGAACATCTGATCTTACAGAAGAGACCCTGTATACTCTGGGGTTATGCACCGCTGTAATGCCAGCTATGCAGTGAAGGCCCTAATAAAGCCCGTTCTAGTTTTACACCTGCCTGGATCTGTATCAATAGCAGAGTGTATGAGAGATTTGCTTCAGGGCGGACTGCCTCCATTCTACATGGAGCACACTGAAGCTGGAGGCGCTGAACCACAGATGAAGAACCCAGATGACACCAAAAGCCTGTCCTGATCTCCTTATCATCGCAGATCAGCTCAGCTCTCCTGACCCTAACAGGTACTCGCACCACACCCTAGGTAGCAGAAGCTGTGTATTTCCCACTGGGGGGGAGACGCAGTGATATATATATATATATGTATATATATATATATCATTTCCCAGAATCCCTTGCTGCAGTGGAAGTGCTGTGTGCTGGGTGATAATGGGGAAAGGCGGGGTTGCAGACCTGCCTAAGACATGCAGATGAGCATACAGTTGTATTTACATTTGCATATTTGCTTTGCTGTGGAGGGTTTTTGTCACTTTGTTTACTCACCATAACTTAACTCAGTATGGTAAACCCCATCCTTTAGCTTCTCTGCATACCCAGTTTACCAACCCCACACTGATGAGACCCATAAAGATCGAAATAGCTGTATGTGGATGGTTTTCTGGGTATGCACCTTAACCCTGGCTGTGCTCAAAGCTGTGACCATGCAGCAAGCTTAAGCCTATAGGGAACCATGTTAAAAATGGGTTTTGAAGCAAAAAGTGGCACTGTGTGCTCATTTGCATGTCTTTCCCCAGAATCCCTTGCTGCAGTGGAAGTGCTGTGTGCTGGGTGATAATGGGGAAAGGCGGGGTTGCAGACCTGCCTAAGACATGTAGATGAGCATACAGTTGTATTTACATTTGTATATATATATACACACACACACATTCCATTAGTAAATAATGTATCATCAAAATCCTCGGGTTAGGGGCTGTTATTCCAAATGTCGTGGCTATTAAAATGAGGAGACAAAAGCAACACGTATGAATCTTTTCAGTGCCAGAGATGCCGCGCCACCAGCTTACCACCACAGCTCTGATATTTGCGGGCATGTGACCGCTTCAGCAGCAATCACATGACCTCCCCTTTCTGTCCGAAATGGAAGTAGAGGGGGCTCCACTTCCATTGGAGCAGTGAGACTGGTCATTCCCTGGACATTTTGGCCGTGACGTACTTGGTATGTCAGGGCTCTGTAAAGGGAAAAAATCACATCTCAAATGAAAGCAGTGGGATTTATCTTGTATTAATCTGGCGCGGTGTTTTTAGGATCCACTTATAGATACTTTGCTAAATAACCACCTATGGCTGCAAATTGGCAGATAACTTGTTCAGACAGGGCTGAGCTTTTATTCATCACAGAGCCCAGTATATATTTCCTGGGGAAATGAATTGTAATGGAGGGATATAAAATCATGGAAATATGTGGTCAACATAAATGAACTGCCCACAAATGGACACTGGCTGCAGCCATTCTTCTAGAGTAAACTATCCTCTCTACTATGTTTTTCTCAACTTATAACTATTTCCAACTCGCGCTCATTTGCATGGTTTGGTAAGAAAACAGCTCAGTGTGACGATGAAGGGGGTACCCAGGCCAATAATAAAGGTATTATGCCTGGTTGGTGCCCCTGAGCCATATTGGCGAATCGTAGATTGTCAGCTCTGCAACCCAGTAATGGCCTGAACACTGTAACTTCAATATAAATGTGTGTGTGTTTCCCACCAGGTATAAGGTGGCGAGACTAATGGGATTCTAAATGTAAAGGTGTTACTGTGGCAGTGTTTCCTGTAACCGCGCAAAGAAAATGGGTTTTTTTTTTCCACTTCAAATTTTCTTTATTGGGGTCACAAATTTTGACATTATATCACATCCCATTGTAGTACAACTCCCCAATAATTATTATTATTTTTTTCTCAAACATGCGGTTATCATAACTTCTCCAGTATGAAACAGAGATCATACATATAGGACAAACAAGACAAACCAGACAACGGGCAGGGGAGGAAGGAGGGGGGGGAGGAGAGGGGGGGGTGGGGTCTTCTCGAGGTATTCCTGTCGACTTGTAGTCGCTTTCCAGCTTCTTTTCCTTGTAGATATCCCTTTCTGTTATGTTGCTTCCCTCTCTAGTTTATCGCATTAATTCTATAGAAATGGCGCATTGGGTTACTACCCAGAGGGCTGTCACCTACCTGTTCGTCACTATTTGTCATCTGGTCTCTGACCTCCAAAGGAGAACGCGTCCGTAACTATTATAGCAGGATTGCGGTGGCGTCCACCCCAGGGATGTCCGTCTGCGCCAGTCAGGGTGACCAGACCTTTAGAAAGTTTGTGCCGGTGTCATTAACTAAACTCGTTAATTGTTCCATCCGGCAAACGTGCCAAATCCGATTCCGAATCTTGGGGATAACTGGGATTGCTGGCTGCTTCCATAGTGCTGCAATCTCGCATCTAGTGGCTATTGCAAAATGCGCGATTAATTTATGCGTCGCATTTGGCATACCCTGGATCCGTCTGCCCAGCAGGAACAACCACGGGTCCAGGGGGATCACCCAACCGAGAATCCGCTGTAACCAATCTCTAATCTGTTCCCAAATCGGGACCACTTTTGTGCAGGACCACAGCATGTGTTGCAGGTCGGCCACCTCCCCGCACTGTTTCGGGCAGAGCGGGGAGTAGCCCTTAACAAATTTAGCTAATCTAGTTGGGGTGTAGTACCACCGCATCAGGACCTTATACACGTTCTCCTTTAGTGTGGTACAGATGGAGCTTTTAGCTGCTGCTTGTGTGATCTGTTCCCATTCCTCGTCCTCTAATGTCTCCCCTAAGTCTGTCTCCCACTGGCGAATGTAGTGCAGCCGGGTCTCGCTTGTCGTTTTCGGACAGACCACCTCCCCGTACATCCTAGATGTGAGTCCCCTTGTGTCCGTCCCTCTGGAACACAGCTGCTCAAAATTAGTGCGTTTTGGTCTAACTGTAGTTTTATTGTAGAAATCCCTGATCTGGAGGTACCTAAAAAATTCTGTATTTGGAATATTCTTTGCAGATTTAATTAAGAAAAATGCTTTTAAAACCCAGCAGCTCGCAGCATAGCAGGCGGCTTTTAGCTAACTTTCGCTAGGAAGTATAGAGTTATATAAAAATTGATGATTTAAAGTCCCCCTATTTTAATTGTACCAACATGTTGGGCATATTGGGATTTTCATGTAACACGCCAGAGACAGAGGAAATGCTTAATGTAGAATCACTGCCGTTAGAAATGTCTGGCAGGAAATTCCTGCACAGTAATGGCGCATATTCAGCCTGGACTTCTAAGACACCCCGCTGGCGTGCTGCCAGGATGTCTGAAAAAGTCCGGAGTTGAAAGGCTCCGACCTACTAAGGTGTGAGTTGGGGAGGTGTAACACAAGTATCCCCATCTTGGTAAATGTCCGGACAAATGGGCCAGATGTCCGGCCAGCTCAGACAAAATGCCGCCAGGTAAGTGGGCCGGGTCTGGTATACCAAGCGGCAAAGGTGCGAGGTTTGCGCATGCCCTTAGCAAACTAAGAAGCCCTCTGCCAGGCTTTGCAAAGTATTGGCAACTCCGGGATAGGTGGGAATATTATTCCCTCGGAGGAGATTGGCTGCACGGGTTAAGAATAGGACTGTTTGGTGAATAAGAAACCCTGCAGCCCATCGGGAACCAGATTCATCCGAGATTCATCATGTAACAAGATTCAACTAAGCTTCATTTTAAGACTTTATACCATCGTAACAAAAGTCAAGCGTTCATAAGAACTAAGGGTTCCAGACAGGGCCGCCAAGAGGGGGGGAGAAAGGGGACTGGCGTCCCGGGCCCCGTGGCTCAGGGGGGCCCGGCCGCTCGGGCCCCCTGCGCGGCTGAGCACCAGTTAATAATAATTAAAAAAAATACCTCGCTGCACCTGGCGCCGGGCTCCCTGTTGGCAGCGCCGGAAGTACATTAAGCTTCCGGCGCACCGGCATGAGAGGGAGGCCCAGCGCACACGGGAGCAGCAGCGTGAGACAGTTGGAGCGGGGCCGGCGGCAATTGCTGTGGCAAGCCGCCGGGCCCCTCGCAGCACTGCCACCTCCCCTCCCACGGCCACCGGGCCGTCACAGGACCCCCCCTCCCCGCCGCAGCATCGGGCAAAACCGCCGCTCCATCCCCCCTGCCCCCCCCCATTGCCACCGTGCTGTCCTGCCAATCCCGCACCCCCGCATCGGCCCCACTCCCGCAGCACACATGGGAGCAGTGGCGTGCCTGCAGCGGGGCCGGGGGCCGGCAGCAACTGACCAGCCACCGGGACCCCCACTGCACCACCATCCCCCCCCGCAGGACATGGCCGTCCCGCCACCCCTCTGCAGCCGCGGAACACCCCCATACAGCCCACCACTGGAGCATCGGCCCCCTGCAGCATCGGCCTCCCCCCAGCAATGCCGCAGGCTCCCCCCCCCCTGCAGGTAAGTCTGATTTTTATATATATATGTTTTGGGGGGTTGGGGTGATTTTTATATGTATTGGGGGTGTTGGGGTGATTTTTATATGTATTGGGGGGGTTGGGGTAATTTTTATATGTATCGGGGGGTTGGGGTAATTTTTATATGTATCGGGGGGTTGGGTATATGTATCGGGGGGGGGGGTTGGGGTAATTTTTATATGTATCGGGGGTGGTTGGGGTAATTTTTATATGTATCGGGGGGGTTGGGGTCATTTTATATATGTATCGGGGGGGTTGGGGTAATTTTTGTGTATGTGTATATATATATGTATATATATAGGCAATACGATACCGTGTGTGAGACGAATATCAAAAGGCAGCACTCCAATGGATGGTCAAAAAAGTTTGTATTACAAAGACATCATAACCAACGTTTCGGTCCTGCAAATGGGATGTGATCACCTTGAGAAAGGTCCCGTTTGCAGGACCGAAACGTTGGTTATGATGTCTTTGTAATACAAACTTTTTTGACCATCCATTGGAGTGCTGCCTTTTGATATTCGTCTCACACACGGTATCGTATTGCCTAAGTTATTCTCTACAGGATTTGCACCCATCATCTTGATTGATCTGACGGAGTGCCTATTGTTCTCATCTATATGCTATATATATATGGGAACAAAAAAGGGAAATTGAAAAAAAGTTGAAGTTATTGTGAATGAAAAAATAATATTAAAAATAAAATCTAAAAAATATATATGCTAGAGATATTTATATAAGTATAACATAATATTGTGCACCTATTTGTGAACTACAACTTAAGACAACACATCAAATACAAATACAATACATGCGGAAAAGAAAAATTGTGTATATACACCAGTCCTTTAAATGGAAGTCCTTAATTGGAGGAACAGTGCTGGTATGAGGGGGTCTCCGGCAGCTCTCAAATAGGATGAACCACATCCAGGAAATACCTATTGGAAAAAGAGCAGAGAGCGCACGCCCCATAGCGTAAAATAGTACATTTATTAGGAAAGGGGGGAAGGGGGGAAGGGGTAAATTTAAAACACTCAGTTTGTGATAAAATCACCGCCAATACTGGTCACTCAGCGTCCAGGCCCTGCAGTCCAACTCTCACTGGAAGAAAGTCTGTCCTGCGCCCTGGCCATGAATACCAGCACACGTGTGTGTCAAATAGGTCACTTAGAATGGAGCAGGGAAGTGTAAACGGACCAAAGAGAGGTCAGAGCTGGGAAGGGAAACCTTACCTCTGTAAGCTCACTTAAAGACCTCGTTCCTGCCGTCCTCTGTGCTCCGGTTCCAGGCGTGCAGCCTTCTATGTATGCAGCATAGAAAGGAAGGAAGACGCTTGGACGAAGCGCTGATTCTAGCGTGAAACGCGTTGAGGGGGAGACTGTGGTGTAGCCTGTTGTGTTCGTGAGGTCTCAATAAAGTTATTCTACCACCCGGAAGTGCCTTGGATTTTGTCACAGGCTGTGGCGCCAGTTTTTCTTTCCTTTCTATGCAACTCTCACTTGAAGCTGCTGGAAGATTTTCTCTGGTGCAGGCGTCCGAAGGCTCCTTAAAATCAATAATGTAGTCTTTGAGTTCAGGCAATTTCTCCAATGTTAGCTGGCCGCAATGTAAGTCTGTGCTCGATGCGGCCCGTCATGCGCATGCGTGATGACGCAGTTCCGTTCCCTCGGACGCCTGCACCAGAGAAAATATTCCAGCAGCTTCAAGTGAGAGTTGGACTGCAGGGCCTGGATGCTGAGTGACCAGTATTGGCGGTGATTTTATCACAAACTGCTTGTTTTAAATTTACCCTTGTGAGGGAATTTTCAACCCCTTCCCTCCTTTCCTAATAAATGTACTATTTTACGCTATGGGGCGTGCGCTCTCTCTTCTCTTTTTCCAATATATATATATATATATATATATATATATATATATATATATATATATATGTGTGTATGTATATATATATATATATATATATATATATATATATATATATATATATATGTGTGTATATATATATATATATATATATATTTATATATTTATATATATATATATATATATATATATATATATATATATATATATATAATATTATATTATATACACACACATTCCCAGTAAGATCTATATATATATATATATATCTATATAAATATATACATATATATACATACACAGTATATGTATGTATGTATTGGATAGGTGGGGTTTTTGTATGCATTTGTGGGGGGGAGGTTGTATATATTTGGGGGTGGGAAGTTTTTTGCCTTGGGGGGTGGGAAGTTTTTTGGTATATATCTTGTGGGGGGAATTGTGTGTAGGGGGTGGCGGAATGAGTGAGCGTGGGGTAATTGACGGAGGGAGAGAACAGAGGGGGTGAGTGAGGAAAAGAGGGAGTAAGAGTGAGAAGCAGAGGAGAGAAATACATGCGAGGCGGGAGCGTGAGATGGGGTGAGACGAAGGGAGAGAAATACATGGGATGGGGGGGAAAGAGAGGGGGCTCGTGAGGTGTGAAATGGAGGTGGGGGGTGGCGGGCAATACCGCCGACACGGGGGGTGGGGGGCAGCTCCAGGGAGTAAGAGTGGTTGCGAAAGGCACCACTGACCAAAGACTGTTTCCAGCTCTGTTTGCGCACAACTCCCGCTCCTGGGGAATTGTGTCTAGAGACTATTTCCAAAGATTTCGTTTTGGGAACAAGATTTTTCGTTTGCCCCCGTCCCAGTAAGTGTATTTTTAGTGTAATTGTAAACCAAGGTGTGTTCATTCTGTAAATAAATCACAATTTATCTTATCTCTTCGCTTTGCTCAATCAAAGGATCCGGGTATTAATGTGCTGAAAGTGCTGGTCAGGTCGATGTCCCATAGGGTCCAAAAAACGGAGCACAGCAGTTTGAGAGATGGGGGCCACAAACCAGCAAAAACGGTAAAAATGTTTATTGGGTAACAAGTGAGGGGTACAGGGCTACTCTGACGCGTTTCGGGACTTGGGGGCTTGGGACTTGTTCCTGAAAAGCGTCAGAGTAGCCCTGTACCCCTCACTTGTTACCCAATAAACATTTTTACCGTTTTTGCTGGTTTGTGGCCCCCATTTCTCACACTGCTGTGCTCTGTTTTTTGGACCCTATGGGACATCAACCTTACCTGCTATGCTGGCGTGATGCACGCACCACCTAAGGATGAGCTGCTACATTAGTGAGTACTTACCTGCTATGCTGGCGTGATGCACGCACCACCTAAGGATGAGCTGCTACATTAGTGAGTACTTACCTGCTATGCTGGCGTGATGCACGCACCACCTAAGGATGAGCTGCTACATTAGTGAGTACTTACCTGTTTACTCCAATGTGTCATGTTATTTATGCAGGTTGTTTCAATGAGAGGGTAGGCATGACCGTTATGATATATATATATATAGGTCTGTCACCACCTCGGAGATACTTATGTACTGCTTTACTTACATATTGACAGGAGTTAAAGACATACAGGTGTTCATTAAGTCTCATGTAGCTTTGATTATAGCTCAGTTCCATTATGTGTGATTTCTATCAATGGATTACATATTTATACATGTCATGGTTGTGACTGAGCCCTGATTTTGGGACTAGTTCCCTTGAACTTTATTTGAAAGTGCTGGTCTCCCGTGACACTCAGCTCTTACCCTTCAGGGACTCCTACAGGAGATAACTCCAAATCCTAACGTCAATAGTCTTATGAATGCAAATTACTCTTTGGCCGAAATCTTGTTTAGTGTAGGTTCCTACGGATAGAAGATTGACACATCTGAGGTAGCTAATTTTACACAGTTCTGCCTCCAAGTCTGATTTCAGTATGTATGTATTGTGGCAAACGGCTCCCTTTATGTAGCGCCACCGTTTGCCCAGGCTCTTTGCCCCAGGCTCTTCGCGACACAGTCTTCTAGGGTTTAATTTGTAGAAAAGGGGGACAAACACGTGTACTGTATACACACAAGGGGCACTCAGCCCTCAACCTTCAGCGGTTTATCCAGTAGTGACACTAAACATTTTAAACACCGTCACTTTAATAAACAAAAGAAATCATAAAAACAAACATCTACACCGGTCATGAGTCTAACTCACATGCATATCCCTATCTGCAATATTGGCTGGGTAAGCCAGTTACCAACTCTAAATAACACACAGAGATTCATTGAGTCCTTAACTGTCAGATGGCGACAGCGTCCCAATGGACCCTCGGGTGCTGCAAAATGTGTCGGTCCATCTACTCCGAACTAGATCCTGGGGAGCAGCATCCTCCCAGCCTCCAGGCTCTAAGAGAGAGAGACTGAAGCAGCCAAACTAACTGACATATATTCCTCTTTCTCAATTAGGAGCGTAGGTGAATGAAAACCAGAACCACTGTAAATTCTGGCCTGGAGTTTCTATCCCACAGTCTCAGCAAATGAGATACTGTGTAATGGATAATTTTTTCCCTTTTTTGCACTTTCTGCCTTAAAATCGAACAGACCACTGCCTAATCTGGGACTCTGTCACATATCCTCCCCCTCAGCTTACACCTTCTGGGGTGAGCGACCATGGATATACAGTATACAGAAGTGTCACCTCTAAAACACTTGAGCTAATTCCCACACATTAAGCGTTCACTGGAAACTAATATGAACCTTTTCCTAAGAGTTCCATGTGACTATGCGCAGCAATTACTGACACTATGTTTCGTCATAACATACTATTCTTGATGAGCCTACTTTGTTGCCTTTCAATAAGGAACCATTTTTCTTAGTAACAACAACTTCCTATACCCCAGGATATGATAAACCTTATCTGTATATATAGTCACGAAACCAGACAGTTTCTATCACCTCCCTGGGGTTTTCCTACTCTATAATATGAAAAATATTATATAAAAAGGGCCATTAACTTTTTACATTACCTAGTAATCTTGTTAAGGGCCGTCACCCTGTATACTACCTTGTCTTACCTACATTTTCAGAAAATACAACCTTGCAATATTCATGCACTGCTCTTTCTAGAGACATAATATACAATATAACCGTACAAGGTTAAGTGTCCGTGACATAGTCCGCATGTGTAACCTAATCAGTTCCAAAACCTAATCAGTTCCAACACTTTGCTTTTTTTTTCTTGACTTCCAGTTGAAAACATTTCCCTTAGGGGCAATTACCAGGCCTTCTGGGCCTGCAGACAGGTACTTCTCTACCTCTTTGTAACGCGTAGCTCACCACAAACGAAGCGTGACCGCGGTGCTGAGGTAGGGAATTGGATAACGCCGACCCACAGCCACACGGGCGCGCCTAGGATGTAGAGTAGTCGTTCAAGCCAGGTCAGGGTTATAGATTTGAGAGTAGAGAAAGTACTTGCCAGGTCTGGAGTGGAGAGTTGCGGATCGTCGGAGTGCGTAGCCAAGTTCAAGATTGGAAACTAGCGCATAGTCGGGGTACGTAGCCAGGTTCAGGATAGGAGAATATCGGATCGTTGGAGTACTTAGCCAAGGTCAGGACTGGAGACAGGAGAATGGTCGTTCGTAGCCGGATCAGGAGAGGAGAGGTGCGGAGTCCAAGAGACAAGCAGGGTCAGGCAACAAGAGGTTAATCAGCAAGGCAAGGTCACAGGCAACAAGAGGTTAATCAGCAAGGCAAGGTCACAGGAACTAGAATGCTGCAAGGCACGGCGGTGTCACACTAGACTATGCTCAGCAAGGAATGAGAGCAGACTCAAGGTATATAAAGGCAGAGCTTCCAATAGCCGGCCAGGGCGGAACCAGGAAGTTAGCACCGATAGGCTGCTGGTGCACACAGGTGTGCCCTATGATGAAGCCTAATCAGGGATGGGGGCGGGACTGCTCGTGCTGACTCACGGAGGTCAGGGGGCGGAGCCTGAAGCACGCATCACTCCCACGTTGGTCCTGTCCATCACCAGAGCGGGGGCGGGGCTTGGACCGCGCGTCAGCAGGGAGGCTGGACGAACGCACCCGTCGTGCGTCAGAGTGGGGGGCGGGGTACAAATCCGCAGACGGAAGATCAGACCGCGCAAGGACCGCTCATCCTGAATGTCCGTCATGGAAGGCTTGTTGAAGTGAGGAGACGGTCTGCGACCGCCATGATGGCGAATCCTCACACTCTTTGTCTTGTGCCGGTTTGGCTTTCTCATGTGAAGACAGTAATTCCGCGTTAGTGGTGTTGGCTTTTGGACCTTCCTCCATCAGCGTACCTTCAGCATTTCAGACTAGAGACCGGTCATTCACCACAAGTTCTCTGTTTGGTTCCACACCATTTAGCTTAAGTATTTCAGCTTGGGTGGAATTCTCATTAACCCCTCATTAACCCCAAGAGCACCCCATGGCACCTCTCTATTACAGTCGGCAGACTCATAGGATTGGGCCTTTCTTTCTTGATCCCTTAACTTACTCCGACGGGAGTATCGTTGGACAATCCGTGAGGTCTTTCTCAGTTTACGTTCACGGACACGCTCCCGTCCCATTCGCGACTGTCTCTTCACAGCGGCTGCCCTCTGTGATGAATCACGAGCCGCGCATCCCTGTGCAGGTTCCACGTGCCCACACTCACCCGCAGCCTGTCCTGACACCCGCTGTCGGCCCCCTGCGCCGTCGTGCCCCCTCACGGGCCTCCTCATGCACGCGCAGCGCTTCCCCTGCTGGAGCGGCGCCCTCCACTAGCACGGTGTGCATCCGCAGACCCCGCATCACGGGATTTGATACTGGTTACGTCACGTGTCATCAGCGCACACGCGCGCACAACGCACCCGAGCAACGTGTCAAGGGAGCTCAATAGCTCCATCGCTTAGGCTTGATGGGGAGAGACAGCTGTATCACCAGACCCTACGGAAGCCGCACCTCTGCCCCGCCCCCTGGGGGATTGGCCGGTTCCTCCTATATATGCTCATCCGTGCCACTGGCGCCGTGGCTGAGCATAGACTCACGTTACACTGTGTTAGACTCTGCTTATTCCGCCTTGTTCCTGTCCTGTTGCCTTGTTCCTAGTTCTGATCTCCTGTGTACCGGCCCGGCTTGTCTTTGGACCTCCCGCTATCTGGAATAATGATCTCGGCTCTTCCTGGCTCTCCGCTCTTCCTGGCTCTCCGCTCCTCTCCAACCCTGACCCTGGCTTTGAACTTCAACGATCCTCCTCTCTCCAACCCTGACCTTTGCAATAGTACCTTCTACGCTCCGGACCTCTCCTGCATCGGACCCGGCAAGTATAACGTTTACTCTAATTTCTACTACCCCAGACCCGGCTAACAAGACCATCCTACATTCCGGACGGGGTCCCCGTGTCTGTGGCTGGTGTCTGCCTATTCTTAGCACAGGGGTCTCGTCTAGTTTGTGGTGAGCACAGCGTGACACCCTCATGGCAAGGAGTCCACTTTGTCCCATGGGCACTGCAGTCACGCTTACCAGAGCGCATCACTTGCTCAGGCGGTTTAAACGTTGTAATCTCATTTTGCAGTTGAGCAGTGCCCCCAGCTCTCACTGTACCCTTCTTCATGGGCATTAGTTTCTGTAGGATACAGATGCTTGGGCTGGGCCAATACTTTTTCCTGTAGTGGAGACACTTGTCCATTACGCTGCGCTTATAGTGCCGGCAACGGCGACAGCGACGCAACGTCGCATCAAAACAAATGCATTGCCGCAGTCGCATGTGCTTATAGTATGCGCGACGGAACGGAGCGACAGCTTGGTCGTGATCCCTGAAAGTCATCTCAATTTGATTTTTCCAGCGACCGCCTGATGTCTCCATCGCAAGCACTATAAGGGTAGCCTTGCTGTTCCGCATGGCTTCCTTTTGTCTTAACTCTACCCCCATCTTTTGTATGTACTGCTTCTGTGACCCAAGTGTCTGTTTTAGGTTTGTAACCTTTTTCTCAAACTTCATCTGAGAAACCTCCTGCTGGGCAGCAGTAGAGTCCAACGTAGCATCCCGCTCAGTCTTCAGAGCCTTGAGCCCCTCGCCCAGATCACGCTTTTGTTTCTCTGCCATCTTCTGGCCAGTACGCTCAGACTCCAAGTCCTTCCTCAGGTCTTGAAGCTGTCCTTCTGTATTTCTTTTTCCACTCAGTGCAGCTGCTAGTTCAGCTTCTTTGTAGTTGAGTCGCGATTCCACATCTGTCAGCTGATTCAGAGCAAGGTTTAACCGTATTTCCTTTTTTCTTTTCTTGACTGTCACGGGAGACCAGGTTTATTAACACATTTATACCGGGATCATTTGATTGAGCAAAGCAAGGAGGTAAAATAAATTGTAATTTATTCCACGAAAAGACATACACACAATGTTCCACAATTACAGTCAAAATACACTTACTGGGACGGGGCAAACGAAATAATTTGTTTCCAGAACGAAACGTTGAAAAATAAAGTCTTTAGGAGCAATTTCCCAGGAACGGGAGTTACTCGCGAAAGCCTTGGAACTGTTCTTGGTCAGCGGTGCAAGTCGCAGCTGCTGCTTACACCATTCGTTCTTGACGCTGTTTCTTGGCACTTGGAATCTTAGAAGCTTGATGATAAGATTAATCTTGAATGAATCTTATGCATCTTAGGTGAATCTTGGATGAATCTGATTCCCGATGGGCTGCAGGAATTCTTATAGAGTTCAGAACCCTATACCTAACAAGTGTAGCCAATCTCTCCGTGGGAATAACTTTTCCCACCTATCCCAGAGTTGCCAATACTTCGTAAACCTGGCAGAGGGGGCTTCTTATTCTGCTAAGGGCATGCGCGAACGTAGCACCTTTTGCTTCTAAGCATATGAAACCCAGCCCCTCTACCTGGCAACAGTAAGTCTGGGCTGGCCACCATTTGCCAAACTGCCCGAACTTTACACTAGGATGGGGTACTTGATGGACCCCTCCCAACCTAACACCTTAGGGACACTGCGCCCTTTCAACTACGGATTTTACAGACATTGTGTCATCAAGCCAGCGGGATGCCTTAGATGTCCGGAGCTGCACATCCTCAGCTCATTTACACCGAGTCACTCCACACATACTAAGTGGGGTGCTACAATAAATCAGTGTTTCCATGTCTCCGGGGTTCTGAATGAAAGCCAAATATGCCTATTATGTTTAATACACTAATTGATCGGGACTTTCATTTCATCAATTTGTATAAAACGCTATAAAAATTAAGTTATGGTTGTTTTATATGTTTCTCCTTGAGCTATGCGCACAGCAAGTTTCAGAGCGCTAGGAGCTTCCTAGCAAAAGTTAGCAACCAGCCGCTTTTATTCTTTAAGCACTGAACTTACAAACATTTTCACTCTCGCCACCTTATACCTGGTGGGAGAGACTCCAAAACCCTACACTGGGTTCTGGGGGTTTGGGCATATACCGAGGGACCCTGGAATGTGATTTCCCCCTGCCCAGTCTTACTGTTCTGATCTGTGCTGAAGCAGGGAGATCTGCTGGTGAGCCGCTAACTGCTTCATAGGGAGGATTTTGTCTGATGGTTTGTGTCTTCATGTCTCCAGGAATCTGGTAGGATTCTTAGGTACATGTTTCGGGGTAACCAGCAAGTCTGGCCCCCTTCTACCCAAACACACCCTGACAGCATTTTACCGTAAAATCGTCCCTGAAACTCATGCCCTGCACATCTCCGCTGGTTGGCACTCCTGGAACTCACGCCCTGCGAATCTCTGCTGGTTGGCACTCCTGGAACTCACGCCCTGCGAATCTCCGCTGGTTGGCACTCCTGGAACTCACGCCCTGCGAATCTCTGCTGGTTGGCACTCCTGGAACAGTAAAACACACACATACATCTTTATTCTTTATTAAAATACAGTTCACATGCCATAACTGGTTTGCAGAGCTGACAATTCAAACTCCCCTGTGACAGGGTAAACAAAAGCCACCAGTTATATGCCTGGAAAACCTATGTCTAGTCTGCAGTGCAGCACTGACTAGGTTAAACTTCAGCTGGGAACCTCAGGACAATTCGTTGGATCCCAGCTGCCTAATCAAGGTGTGTTAAAACCCAGGTTGTAGACACATGGAGCTGGCTATTGATGAGAGAGGAGTAAGCTGCTAAAGTGATTCCTGAAAACAAGGTCTGAGTAGCAAAGTAGTGAAACTGTGAACTGTCTGTCCCCTGCATAGAAAAAGGGAAGCTGCATATATATAAACTGTCTGCTAAAGAGAAACTGTTTTGTTCGGTTTGCTGAAGGAAAAGCCATTTTCGTTTGTTGCTGAAAAAGAGCTATTTTTGTTTTGTGTGCTGTATATTTTTCAAGGCAAAATAAAACAGCCTTGTCAAGAAACCCACGTGTGTAGTTGCATGTACCCGGCAACATTCACAATATGGCTCCTTAATTACATTTGCAGTTATTAACCAATAAGGTAATTAAGGGGTTAGGGGACATTAGAATGTGTTTGCAATGTATTTTTCTGGCAATGGAGGACAAGGACCTTGCAGTATCCTGACGAGGACGCCCTTCATATTGGCTGTGGTAAGTAAAACTGTATTTATTTACTTTATGCTGGTTAATGTGTTTAATAATGGACAAATAATCTATTATCCATATCTGGATAATAGTTATTTTGCCCATTACTGTACTGTATGTATGTGGTGGTGGTGATGGTGGTGTGGGGGTGTGGAGGTATTGATTTATTTAAATGTAGGCCATATTTTATGTTACATACAGGGTTGGTTCCCTAGGTCTGTGGGGACATATGGAGACCACCTGAGGACCCCGGACGCCCACAGGTACTACCTCCGGACCCACAGGGAACACCTGCGAGGAAGAACCAGGGGCCCCACAGCCGTGGGGACCCCGTGGACCTGCAGGGACCACCCAAGGGCCCCAGACTCCCGGGGGAACCACCAGAGAGCCCCCAGACACCTGTGGGGATGACCCGAGGAACCCCAGACACCCGCAGGATCACCCATGGACCCCATTGAGGCCCACAGTGACCTGCAGGGACAACCTGGAGGCCCATGGCACCTAGCGGGGACCACCCGGGGACCCCCAGACACACATGGGTACCCCCCAGGGGGAACTGTGGGGCCTGCAAACACCCATCGGGAGCACTGGGGACTACCGTCGGCCTGGGGTATTAAGCCTGTATGTAAAATAATAAATCTGGGTTATGTATTGTTTATTAAATATGGTAATGTTTATTGTGGAAATAAAGAAAAACCTGGCGCCAAATAGTCAGTGGAATGTCCTGTACTCCTCAAGGGATCCGCACACTTGCTCGACAGACCATGCAAAGAAAAGAACACAAACAAACAAAAATCATAGCGCAACACTGTAGGGTAAGCAGTACTGCACTAATACACACAAACAGTTAAGAATCCTAGCGATTATTAAAATAATTATTTATTAAAAAGAACTATGCCATGTTTATTGTGGGGCTAGGAGGTGGGTAGTGGGGCTGTTCTGTGTAATGTTTTTATTGTGGGAAGTGAGGGTGGGTGAAGGGGGTATTGTCCCCAAGGGTGGGTGGTTATGCCTCCCGGGTGGGTAGTGGGTGAGGGTGGTTAGGCCACCTGGGTGGGTAGTGGGGGAGGGTGGGTTAACCCCTTAATTTCTCTAGCGGTTACTAACCGCTAAGGTGATTAAGGGGTTAGGGGACATTATATTGTCGCTTTTTATTCTTGTGTATTTTTTGCAGCACCGGAGGGCATGGACGGGATGAGGATGAGGACGGCCTTCATCTTGGCAGCCTGGTAAGGGTGAGTGCAAGATTTATTTATTTTATTTCTGCTATTTATTGCATTTTAAATGGACAAATGCACTATTATCCATATGTGGAAAATAGTAATGGTGGGGGGGGGGGGCGGGGGGAAGGATTTATGTATTTTTTTTGGGGGGGGGAGGCACAGAATTGGTACTGCAGGCAAGCGGGGACCTCTGGTCACCGGCAGGGACCACCCGAGGGCCACCGCCGGCCTATAGTATCATTCCTGTGCATCCCCCAAAAAATGAAGATATGTTATGTATGTTAGTGGGGTATAAGGGTTGTTGGGGGCACAGGGACTGGGTTGTATATTGCAATGTTTATTGGGGGTAATTGTCCCCAATAAACATGCTATTATGCCTTAACCCCTTCATTGCTTTAGCGAATAGCCTGCAGCAGATAGATCTCACATGGGGAGCCCTTCACGCAGGGCGGATCGTCTCGCCACCGGCAACTCGCCATGTTTGCTCAGGTTGCTCTCACAGGTATTCAGGCCTTCCTGCATACCGTGAGAGCAACTTGACAAAAACATGGCGCGTTCAAACCCCTGCCGATAATTTTTCAGATACGGAATCCAAGTTCTGAAAATCGAACGTAGTGGTCGCGGCTAGTATCTCAAGCCGAAAAGAGGACCAGAAAGCCCGGGTGTATATCCCGGTCAGGGTAAGCCGACCGAATCAGGCGCCCTGCAATTATTTGAGTCAAGATTTCACCCCCAGACCCCCAGTAAGTGTGATTGTGTCTGTATTTTGTGTATTCGTTGTGTTGTACGCGGGTTTACCCGAATAAACTGCATTTTGTGCTACTTCCTTGTTTTGCCTAGTGAATGATCCCGGTATAAATATAAATAGTATTAATGTCCTGGTCTCCCGTGACGGTGGCATTGTGTTTTTTCATTATCGGATTGAAGCAGGGGGTCTCCGGAACTGAACGGTGTTAATTTAATCTCCGGGGACCCCCTGCACCCAAAGATACTTACCTCCATAAGGGGTGCCGTATTTCTGTTGGTAGGAAACTGAAATGGCGGTTTAAATGCACCACGTCACGCAGGTCATAAGGAAACTGTGAAATCATCCGTTACAGCTTCCTATGTGCCAGCGTGACTGGGGCATTTAAACTTCACAGGGATGCCAGCACCGCTCCGGAAATAAGTATTCCTGGGAACACCCTGTTCTGCTGCTTTAATTTTTCTAATATTGTAGCAGAGGAGTTTCCATTACCCTTGTATCCTAGCCTAGTGAAGCTGTCCCATATAAAACGTCCATCTTGTCAGATGTTTATTACGACTGTGTTCTGCCACTGTATGGTTATTACGACTGTGTTCTGCCACTGTATGGTTATTACGACTGTGTTCTGCCACTGTGTGTGTGTAACTCTATTCCCCCCCTCCCCCCTAATCTCATGTCAGGTACCCTAGGGGAAATGGTGTACTGGTTACTTGAGTGTATGTGGTGCAAACCTGCTGGCGACAGGGGGCCCTGAGTCTCCCTCGGTGGTATGGGGGATGTCATCAGGACTGACTTTCGAGGTAAGGCTGAGTCATACTCACTCATGGTACAGGGCCTCCATCTCCAACAGATCCCCAGCGTGGTAGAGAGAAATCTCTGAAGGAGAACCCCTTTGTGCAACTTCTCCCTGAATGACTCCAGGCTCAGGCGAGAAGGGTTCTTTAGCAAAGGTATACTTTATTTCCTCCACAGGCAGACTGCCCATCATGCAGCCCGGTCACTCAGCCGCTCATCACAGGGTTGTCACCCGAAGGAAGTCCCTAAGTCCCTGGACCCCACTCATAGTCAGGGCCCTAGAAGCTGTCCTTGCTCTTCTTTTACTCCCTGGTAGAGTAAGAGGAATAGTCTCCCTCACCGCTCCCAGAGGGAGGGCCACAAAGTCTGCCAGATCCCCGTCAGCCTGCTGGGACAGACTATCCTCTCTCAAGGGTGGAGAGGAACTACTAAATTCAGGAAGTGCTGTGCAATAAGTAGTTCCAATAGGCACCACCCCTGTGTCACTGTAATTGGACACAGAGCCTGATGACACTATCTTCACTGCCTTACTGCACAGCATAGGTGTGGGGAAAACCCATGATTACTCCTGGCAACCTGCCCTTAACAGGGATTATTGCACAGGAGGAGAAAGAACTATAGCCCAAACTTATCAAGGCTACATGTGTATTACAGCTGTGTTCTGCCACTGTATGGTTATTACGGCTGTGTTCTGCCACTGTATGGTTATTACGGCTGTGTTCTGCTACTGTATGGTTATTACGGCTGTGTTCTGCTACTGTATGGTTATTACGACTGTGTTCTGCTACTGTATGGTTATTACGGCTGTGTTCTGCCACTGTATGGTTATTACGGCTGTGTTCTGCCACTGTATGGTTATTACGACTGTGTTCTGCCACTGTATGGTTATTACGGCTGTGTTCTGCTACTGTTGGTTATTACGGCTGTGTTCTGCCACTGTATGGTTATTACGGCTGTGTTCTGCCACTGTATGGTTATTACGGCTGTGTTCTGCCACTGTATGGTTATTACGGCTGTGTTCTGCCACTGTATGGTTATTACGGCTGTGTTCTGCCACTGTATGGTTATTACGACTGTGTTCTGCCACTGTATGGTTATTACGACTGTGTTCTGCTACTGTATGGTTATTACGGCTGTGTTCTGCTACTGTATGGTTATTACGACTGTGTTCTGCCACTGTATGGTTATTACGGCTGTGTTCTGCCACTGTATGGTTATTACGACTGTGTTCTGCTACTGTATGGTTATTACGACTGTGTTCTGCTACTGTATTGTTATTACGGCTGTGTCCTGCCACTGTATGGTTATTACGACTGTGTTCTGCCCCTGTATGTTTATTACAGCTGTGTTCTGCCACTGTATGGTTATTACGACTTTGTTCTGCCCCTGTATGTTTATTACAGCTGTGTTCTACCACTGTATGGTTAATCTTTGCGTGACTCTTTTCCCAATATGCCTAAATAGAATATCTATTTCCTCGTGGTTAGCATTATTGTTATAATCCTTTGCTGGGGCTCTAGGCAAAATATGGTTTGCAAATTAAGGGACATCGCCAACTCTCCCTTCAGCAAAACACGAAAATGATCCAAACTGTCGAGGAAAATTAAGTATTTGGTGTTATTTCAGCTGGCAGACAACAGAAGAATATACTGGAATTAAACAAAAGTGATTCTTTAAAGAATGATGACCCCTTCAGTCAGAAAAACATTTATACAATTTTCTGTAGCTGGTGACTGGAAAATTCATTGCTGCAACATCTAAGCTATCACTCGCTGAGCTAATGGCCTGGAAGAAGCGCTGAGCAGATAAACATCATTTGCATGAATATGGGAAGATTGTATTACAGAGCTGACGTATGTCGCTCAGCTGCCACCAAGGTGGGGGGTATCCAACTCTTTATAAATACCCCATGTGAAAGGGTGGAATCTCTAATAACATTCCCAGTTGCTTAGCACCTTTTAATTGAATTGCCAGCTATGTGAGACATGGTTTAAAATGCTTAATTTGCTGCTTCATCAAATTCTCTATTGGGTTCAAATAAAATAAGGCTCTTTAAGGACAGGCCTGATAGACATTAATTCTAACGACCTCCATGCTCTCAAGAGTGGCTGCTTGTTGCATATTGTCGGCCTCCTATTTGACTGCTGCATGTCTGTGTTTTACTGTACATTGGATTCCTGCCTCTTAATTGTAGGTGGTAAAACTGGGCCAAGTAACTGGATGAAGCTTCCCCATGGTTATATCACTATGTTCCTTCCTCTGCCTGTGGGAAACAAGGAAAATGTGCACATGGAAAGGGACCTAGTGTAGAAAATAAAGATTTTTGTTTTGTTTAGAATTCCCACATGAACCTTTATAACATGTGACCCTGTTTCCCCCTGAACACAGGAACACTGGTGCTGCTTCTTATACCCTGCCAACAGAAATCGTGGGGCCTGGGACAAACATTTTAAGCAGGGTCCCCCCCATTTCATACCTCACAAGCCCCCTCTCTTTCCGCCCTCTTCCCATGTTTTTCTCTCCCTTCTGTCTCACCCCATCTCACTCTCCCGCCTCGCATGTATTTCTCTCCCTTGCTTCTCACTAAGGCTGCGGCCCTGCTGGAAAGCACTCAAAGCATGAGCGCCAGGTGTCCTGGCATTTACGCGAGCGCGCGGGGCATTGCGGGTAGTTGAGCGCGCTAGAAAGTTAGTTTTTTTTGTTTACATAAGCGCCGAGCGCGGGTGAGCGTGTGTGCCTGTGCACGAGCACGGGTGAGCGTGTGTGTCTGTGCACAAGCACGGGTGAGCGTGTGTGCCTGTGCACGAGCGCGGGTGAGCGTGTGTGCCTGTGCACGAGCGCGGGTGAGCGTGTGTGCCTGTGCACGAGCGCGGGTGAGCGTGTGTGCCTGTGCACGAGCGCGGGTGAGCGTGTGTGTCTGTGCACGAGCGCGGGTGAGCGTGTGTGTCTGTGCACGAGCGCGGGTGAGCGTGTGTGCCTGTGCACGAGCGCGGGTGAGCGTGTGTGCCTGTGCACGAGCGCGGGTGAGCGTGTGTGCCTGTGCACGAGCGCGGGTGAGCGTGTGTGCCTGTGCACGAGCGCGGGTGAGCGTGTGTGTCTGTGCACGAGTGCGGGTGAGCGTGTGTGCCTGTGCACGAGCGCGAGTGAGCGTGTGTGCCTGTGCACGAGCGCGGGTGAGCGTGTGTGCCTGTGCACGAGCGCGGGTGAGCGTGTGTGCCTGTGCACGAGCGCGGGTGAGCGTGTGTGTCTGTGCACGAGCGCGGGTGAGCGTGTGTGCCTGTGCACGAGCGCGGGTGAGCGTGTGTGCCTGTGCACGAGCGCGGGTGAGCGTGTGTGCCTGTGCACGAGCGCGGGTGAGCGTGTGTGCCTGTGCACGAGCGCGGGTGAGCGTGTGTGCCTGTGCACGAGCGCGGGTGAGCGTGTGTGCCTGTGCACGAGCGCGGGTGAGCGTGTGTGCCTGTGCACGAGCGCGGGTGAGCGTGTGTGCCTGTGCACGAGCACCGCGTGAGCGGGTACTTACAACTGCAGCAATCTCCACCCGCTCAGCGCTAGCGGGGGCACAGCCTTACTCCCTCTTTTTCTCACTCACCCCCTCTCTCCCCTCCCTCTGTCAATTACCCAACGCTCACTCATTCCTTCCCCCCACAAGATATATACCCGTAGCCCTCTTTCCCTCTTACCTAGACGGGTCTACTGGTGCTGGCTTTACCTGCGGGCTCACAGAGATCTGAGCCTCCGCTACTGGGAGCCTGGGGCAACAAGATAATAACTGGCAGCGCCTCCACTTGCCCAGGATCCCAATGGGTGAGATTCCCCTGAACAAGAACAACAATAACAGCCGGCATATATAGTTATAACGTAATACGTTACTATAGAGAATACATGCACACACATATATATATATATCCTTGATATACCAGTGGCCCCTGCCACACGTCGCTTTGAGTAGTGTCCCCCCACCACCGTGTATATCCCACACCATGACCAGAGTAACCGACCAGTCCCTTGGTCACTTAAACTCCCAAGTGTCCCCAAGGAACCCACCTCCCCCCAAGGCGGGATCAGCGCCTGTAAGGTACCGGTTTGTTGGTGCACGTGTGAAATAACTGCCGGGCGTTCCAACACCCGGTCGCTGATTCTTCGCAAAGGATCCGCAGATCCAGCGTCGTCTCTCACGAGACCTTCCCCACCACAGGAGATGCTTCCACGTGCCGTGACTTCCAATAGCCTGAGCCCAGGCTAATAATGACAGGCTCCTCACTGCAGCGCTGAGTCCCGGACTAGCTCTACACACTAATCAGGCAAAGTCCCTGTCTAATGGCTAGTCCCTGTCTAATGGCTGTTCCCTGCAGCAACCACACGCTAGTGATGTCTCAGGGCCTGCACTAGGGCCTAGGGGAAATACTGGCCTATGCAGTGGGTCACTGACCCCTGCAGTCACACACCTCCTCTCCCCTTGCTCTCCCAGTCTCCTCTGACTAGCGTGGTCCCAGCTGCACACTTCCCTATCCTCAGCCACAAACTCTCAACCCTATTGGCTCTCCAGGGACAGGTGACTGCCCAGAGGCTCATGGGAATCGTAGTCCCAGCTGAGAGCCTCCTCCTCATTGGTCCCGCTTTGCGCGCTTTTCACAGCACATGCGCCAGCTCTCTGCAATGACCGCCGCAGCTCTCGGGCCCCTGCGCATGCGCAAACCTAACCAACATGGCGGCGCCCTGCATCTGTAGTCACCGGGTGCCCCCGGCGACTCGGCCGCCCACACAGCCCTCCCTGGCACGCTCAGAGGTGAGAAAGGGTCACCGGAACCTCAGGGCTACATAACAAAAAACTTCCCACCCCCAAATACATAAAAAAAATCCCCACGCCCCCAAATATATACAACCACCCCCCCCAAATATATACAATAAACCCCTACCCAATACATATAAAAAAAACAATACATATAACCCCCATACTATCTCTCTTGGAGAAGAGCGTTGCCTGTGGGGACCATCCTGGCTATGCCAGGATCCTCATGGGATGGAGGCGCTGCACCATAAGGAGGAAAAGCCTGTCATGTTGCTGCTCTCATATACCACCCGCTAAGCCCTCAGACCCCCGCAAGCCACAGATGCACGTAATAATGAGCCCGGGAGGAGAAATAGGAGACGACGCCCATTGCCAGCGGTGCAACGTAGCTGTCACACTATACTCACCACAAACAAGGCGGGACCATGGTGCTGAGGTGGGAAAGGATATAACGCCACACACAGCCATGATTTGGTCGGAATAGCCGGGTCGGGATTTGAGAGGTACGGATGGTCGATATACTTGCTGGGGTCAGAGTAGGAGAGGTGCGGAACGTTGCAGGTACTATTAGCCATGTTCGGGTTTGGAGAGGGTAGAGTTGTCGTTGTCCGGTTGCCGAGGTCAGGTTTAGAGAGAGTAGAATGGTCGTTTGTCCAAATGCCGAGGTCAGGTCTGGAGAGGTGCAGATCATCATGGAAAGCCGAGTCGGTCCACAAAATAAGGAACAACAAGACAAGGCAAAACTGTGGAGGCAGAGAAGTGGTAAGTACAACGCAACTGGTTCTAGGCTAAGCCAATGTGCCAGTGGCACAGCTGAGCATATAAGGAGGAAGTGGTGGCTGCTATTGGCCATTTTGTAATGCAGGACAGGTGTGGGGATGCAACCCGGTGATGCATTGAATGTGCGGGTCCTGTGTGCGCTCTGCGTGGTGCCGATGCCTGGCCCCACTCGGCGGCCAGTCCCCGAGAAGGAACCAGGGCTGACTGGTTGTGCGGGAGGGGCATGAGCCCCGGTAATGAAGAGAGGTAAGCGGGGAGTGCGCAGAGGGAGGCATGACTCCCCGATCCTCACAGTACCCCCCCCCCCCTCAGGAGCGACCTCCGGGCATCTCCAGGCAGGCTTGAGAGGGTATCTCTGATGAAAAGCCCGTATGAGTCTGGGGGTGTGAAGATGCCGATGGGGAACCCAAGACCGTTCTTCTGGTCCAAAGCCCTTCCACTGGACCAAGTATTGCACCATCCCTCTGGAAATCCTAGAGTCCAAAATAGACTGGATCTTATACTCCTGCTGTCCTTGTACGAGTAGAGGAGGAGGTGGTGAGGTGGTATCGGAGAATCGTGATCTTTGTAATGTAGGTTTCAGCAAGGACACATGAAAGACAGAGGGGATCTTCATTGATGGAGCAAGGTGCAGTCGATATGTCACTGGGTTGATTTTTTGTATCACGGGATAGGGCTCGAGAAACCTGGGTGCCAGTTTGAGTGTTCGCACCTTAAGGCGTATGTTCTTGGAAGATAACCATACTTTGTCTCCTGGGATAAATTCCTGGATCTTGCGACGGTGGCGGTCTGCTTGGAATTTTTGTCTCTTCGTTTAGCGTTTCAGATTCTCCTGGATCCTTTTCCATGAGTCCTGTAGGCTGCGAATTTGATTATCCAGTGCTGGTAAAACAAGAAAAAAGAAGAAAAAACACAAAAGCGCACCAAGATGAGAGATAGATATTGTATTAGCAACAAATAATAAAATTAGTAACTTACATATAAAATTTCTTTAATAATCCCCGATTCTGGTGTCTATCACAGGAGTAGGGCATCACATAGGAAGTATGAAGGGTAATCTCAGTTCTGAGAGATCAGACCCGCGTGCTGGGGCTGTCTCTGTTCACTCTCCTGTCCTCCACGTATGGTAGCGTGGTGCGGAGTGTAGCGCGCATGTGCAGGAACCGGGGCCTTCAATAGGTGTCCTTAGGATGCCTGTCCGTTTTTGATAGCATAGAAACGATCGGAAATAAGCAGGAACGGTACACTTGAGTGTGTACTGGTGGTGGGTAGTAAAACCGCCAGCCACAACAGTCGCGACGCGTTTCGTTTAACAAAGTAAACTTCTTCAGGCTTTATCTGGGACACCTGTTTAGGGGTCCTTTATAGGTCTAATTCTGTGCGTCATTGGTTAATACCTAATGGCTGCATGGCCAATCAGGCTCATATACTGATAGGGGCGGGCCACAATAGGAAGACCTCCCTGTTAGTGCATTTGATCCAGTAATGAATTACACTAATTGAGTATATATATAAGTGTAAATAGAAAGGTAAACAGACCTTAAAGGGGAGCCAAAATCATGTGTCCCAAATAGTCAAGTGCAATAAAATATGCATAGTAGTAGCATAAAAAACAAAGTATATGTGCATACTGGATAACAACATTAATAACATTAAATGACATATAAATAACTTTTAAAATATGGGAAATAGAACAAATGGAAAGGTGGGTGGGGGGAGGGGAAGAATTGAAGAAAAAGTGGAAAAAAAAAAAAAGAAGAAAAAAAAAATTAAAAAAAAGGAGGTGGGAAAAAAAAAAAAAAAAAGGCTTATAAAATGGATAAAAACCACTGTAATGATAAAGTAGCTAAAAAATCAGATAAAAAACATATAAAAAAGGTATTAGACCAATGTTTGTATCAAATTGCAGTATGCATGGTTTCACCTCAAAAAAGGGGTTAATTCCACATAGTCGTTCAAGCCCCCCGGGTACTTGGATTGGAGGGTAAATATCCAGAATTGCTCCCTTTTTGCAATCTGAAGATCTATGTTACCAGCCCGTACATTAGTTGTTATATGTTCGATGCCCATATATTTAACCCCTATAGTGCTACACTGATGGACATCCTTAAAGTGTGACAACAGATGTGTCAATGGTTTATTAGATGCCAGTAGCTTGGGAATATTAGTGATATTTCTGAGGTGCTCCATCACTCTAATTTTGAGCTGACGTTTAGTACGGCCCACATACTGTAAACCACATCCACATTGCAGGATATAAATGACATAAGTGGTTACGCAATCGATGTAGCTATTAATTTCATATCTAATATCTGTCGCTTTAGATTTAAAGTAATCCTGAGTAAGCATTCGTGGACAGATTTTGCACCTATTGCATCTGTGGTTACCTTTAATGCCTAACATCTCCCTAAGATCTTTCTTTTTGTTTGAATCACTGCCTTTGAGGAGACTAGGGGCCAAGATACTTTTTAGATTGTCGGATTTTGTGAACACAATCATTGGTCTTTCTGGTAAAGTTTTTGCCAAGATTGGATCCATCTGCAAAATGTACCAGTATTTGTTCAAAATATATTTGATCTTTCTATGAGAACTATTAAATTTTGTTACGAAATATGGTGCGTGTTTCTCATTCTTCCTTTTATTATTTTTATGGTCTGTTTCACTGGAATCTGAAGTGGGCAATGTGATAAGAGAGCCATTAGTCACTGGATTCTCCAATGGTTGAACTAGTGTCTTTCCAGTGGAAACACACTTTTGTTTACCATTGGGTTTACTATTCTTAGGTTGAATCAGTTTCTTCCTATTAATGTTTAATGCTCTTTTGTAGGCTCTATCTATAAGAGTCACATCATAGCGCGGACTGAACTTTTCATATCCAGTGCTGGTACCCTAGAGGAAGAAGAGGTCAACGGCAGTCAGAAAGGGTGGGATCCATAATTTATCAAAAACGGCGACTCTTAGGTGGACTCATTGAGTAGGGAGTTATGAGCAAATTCGGCCCAAGGCAGAAGGTCCGTCCAGTTATCCTGAGTGTTGGAAATGAAACAACGCTGGTACTGCTCCAGAGTTTGATTCGTTCTCTCCGCCTGACTGTTTGTTTGTGGATGGTATCCTGATGAAAAATGTAGAGAGATGCCCAACTTTTGAGAAAAGGAATGCCAGAACATGGAAATAAATTGTGACCCCCTGTGGAAGACGAAGGTCTGAGGTACCCCATGTAGGCAAAAGATCTCCTGAACAAAAATATCAGCAAGCTTGGGAGAGTTAGGAAGTGTTCTTAATTGGATAAAATGTATCTGCTTGGAAAAGCGATTGACGATAACGAGGATAGTGTTCATCCCCTTTTAAAGTGGGTAGATCTACTATGAAGTCCATAGACAAATGGTTCCAAGGACGGTCCAGAATCGAAAGAGGATGTAGGAGTCCCAGGGGTCTGCTTTGAGGAGTTTAATTACGGGCACACGTTTCACATGCTTTAACGAATTCTTTGATGTCTCCTTGCATACCTGGCCACCAAAGGTTCGCTGCACAAGGTCGATAGTTCTTCGAGTACCTGGGTGTCCAGATGATTTAGAAGAATGGCACCACTCAAGGACCCTCTTTTGGTATTGAAATGTAGTGAAGAGGTGACCCTCTGGGACTTTGAGGCCCTCTGGGACATGAGATTGGTCCAGACGGATGTCGTCCATAACATCAAAGGAGTTGGCGGAGATTCTATATTTGGAAGGGAGAACTGTCTCCAGCTAATCTTCGGATTTATCCTCTGCGAAGAACTGACGTGAAAGCGCATACACCTTGAGGTTTTTGGAACCAGGTACATAGGAGATGATGTAGTTGAAGTGGGAGAAGAAGAGCGACCACAAGCTTGACGAGCGCCTTCTATGTACAGTAGATTCTTATGGTCGGTTAAGATGGTAATGGGATTCTCTGTACCCTCCAGGCGGTGCCTCCATTCCTCAAGAGCAAGTTTGATTGCCAGGAGTTCCCGGTTCCCCACGTCATAATTCCACTCAGCAGAAGAAAAAAAATTTGAAAAAAATGTGCAGGGGTGTAGTCTTGCCAAGGGCGACTTTCTTTGAGACAAGATGGCACCGGCCCCAATGTCGGACGCATCCACTTCCAGGGTAAACGGTTGTTTGGGATCTGGGTGGATGAGGATAGGAGCAGACACAAAGGCTTTCTTTAGATGGTCGAGGGCTTGAATGGCAGCTACGGACCACGAGAAGGAATCTGTGCCCTTCTTGGTTAGGGCCGTGATGGGGGCTACTGTAGAGGAAAAATCCCTGATAAATCTGCGATAATAGTTCGCAAAGCCCAAAAAGCATTGCATAGCCTTGAGGGTGGTCGGCCGGGGCCTGTCTAGGATAGCCATGAGCTTAGCTGGGTCCATAGAGAAACCAGAATCGGGGATGACATCCCAAAAATGCCGTGGAGGTTTGATGAAATTGGCTTTTTTCCAATTTGGCAAATAGATGATTCTCCTGAAGGCGTAACAGTACCTGTTTAACGTGAGAGACGTGTTCCTGGAGAGACTTGGAAAAAATCAAAAGGTTGTCTAGATAATCGATGAGAAATGTGTTGAGAATGTCCTGGAATACCTCATTGATGAAGTCTTGGAAGACAGCAGGAGCATTGCATAGGCAGAAGGGCATGACTAGATACTCATAATGGCCATCGCGGGTATTGAATGCTGTCTTCCATTCATCGTCTTGGCGTATTCTCACCAAATTGTAGGCGCCTGCAAATCCAACTTGGAGAAAATAGTTGCCCCCTGTAGGCTGTTGAAGAGTTCTGTGATCAAGGGTAAAGGGTAACGATTCTTTGAGTAATTTTATTCAGGTCTCTATAATCAATGCATGGTCGGAGGGACCCGTCCCTCTTCTTGACGAAGTAGAATCCGGCTCCGGCTGGGGAAGAGGATTTCCGAATGAAGCTTCTCTCTAGATTCTCCCGGATATAGTTGTTCATAGCCTTGGTCTCCGGGAGTGAGAGTGGTTATGACCTTCCCCTGGGAATCACCGAGCCGGGCAGCAGGTCAATAGGACAGTCAAAGGGACGATGTTATGGTAGGACTTCAGATCGTACGTTGTCGAAGACATCGCGATATTCTTTGTATACCTCTGGTAGGGATCTCGTCTCCTTAGTAAGCGTGCACAAGGCAGTAACCTTATGGGCCGACACCATACAATACTGCACAATGGGTACTCCACTGGGTGGGCTCTCTATTGGTCCAATCGATGCAATGATTATGACGTTGGAGCCACGGAAGGCCCAGAATCACTTCAACGGAGGGGGTATGGATCACGTCAAGATGAATCTCCTCCTTATGGTCCACTCCCATCTTAAAAGGAAGGGAATGGTCTACAGGGAAATGATGTCTGGTTGTAGGGGTCACCCATCGATGGCCTCCAATCCTACTGTACCTTTTTGCAGGTAAGTGGAATATTATTCCGTTCTGCGAAGGCCTGATCAATAAATTTGCCACCTGACCCGGAATCCACAAACGCCAGTGCAGTGACGTGAAAACTCTCCCCTGTAAGATAGACAGGAATCAGAATCCTGGTTGGGAAGATTTCTTTGGTGATAGGGGAGATGGACAGTGTTCCCAATGAGACTCCCCCCGGGATCTCACTGGGAGTTGGCATTTCCTGGCTTGTGGGGGCACTGGAGCACTTGATGGCCGGAATTGCCGCAGTATAAGTAGATGGCCCGCGCTGCGCTGGTGTTGCTTCTAGGATGGGGGAAACTTGTTACCCCTAAGTTGCATGGGTTCCGGAGCATCAGAGTGGGTAGATAGCTGAGTGGCGAAGTGATGGGAAGGTGATCTACTGTAGGTGCCTGTTGTCTATGGTGGGAACGTTCTGTCCTCCTCTCTTGCAGGCGTTGGTCTACCCGAATACAGATGGCAATCAGTTCCTCTAGATCAGTAGGGCACTGCTGTGCAGCGAGTTTGTCCTTTAGGGGTTCCGAAAGACCCTGCCAGAAGACGCAAGATAATGCCTCATTGTTCCATCCAGTCTCAGACATGATGGTGCAGAACACCAGGATGTACCTGGCGACCAGTCGGTTTCCCTGGGAGATATGGAAGAGAGAGGAAATTGCGGTCATCTTACGTCCCGAAGTGTCGAAGATCCTACGGAACTCCCTGGCTAAGAGACCAATGTCCTGCGTAAGGTCAGACCTCTGCTCCCAGATGGGGGAAGCCCAAGCCAGGGCATCGTCCTTAAGTAATGAGATGATGTAGGCTACCTTGGATCTTGAGGAAACAAAACGAGAAGGGTGATCTCAAATTGTATAAAACACTGGTTTAGGAAGCCTCTACACCCGTTGGGATCCCCGGCATAGCAGTTGTGCGTCGGAAGGCGGAGCTCAGTAGCCATCGTGGTGGGCAGTAGACTAGCAGCAGAAGTATGGGAGAAGCAGTCTGTGCCTGAATGGTGAGGGAATGGAGGCTCTGCTGTAGCAAGTCCAGCCGTCGGTCATTTTGCTCAAGGTATTTCTCTAGTCTGGAAAACATGTTGGCATGTGAAGACAGAGTTTGCTCCACCTCAGCGGGGTCCATGTTTGTGGGGCTGAGCATACTGTCATGCTGGACTCACCACAAACAAGGCGGGACTGTGGTGCTGAGGTGGGAAAGGATATAACACCCCCCACAGCCACGAGGGTGCATCTGGATTGTAGATTTGGTCGGGGTAGCCGGGTCGGGGTTGGAGAGGTACGGATGGTCAATATATTTGCCGGGGTCAGAGTAGGAGAGGTGCAGAATGTTGCAGATAGTATTAGCCGTGTTCGGGTTTGGAGAGGGTAGAGTCGTCATTGTCCGGTTCCCGTAGTCAGGTTTGGAGAGAGTAGAATGGTCGTTTGTCCAAATGCCGAGGTCGGGTCTGGAGAGATGCGGATTGTCGTGAAAAGCCGGGTCGGTACACAAAATAAGGAACAGCAAGACAAGGCAAGACTGTGGTCAGAGAAGAGGTAAGTAAAACGCAACTGGTTCTAGGCTCAGCCGATGTGCCAGCGGCACTGCTGAGCATATAAGGAGGAAGACAACCAATGAGAAAGGAGGTGCAGTGAAATGGTTGCTGCTATTGCCCATTCTGTAATGCTGGACAGGTGTGGGGAGGCGCCCGGTGATGCATGGATGGTGCGGGTCCTGTGCGCACTGGTAGTGTGCCACGCGTGCGCTCTGTGTGGTGCCGACGCGTGTTGCCGACGCATGGGCGGAGTCCAGGGAGAGCGGGAAAAGAAGATAGCTGCGGGCGACGTGCGCGAGCATGCCCTGAGTCCCCGAGGAGCCAGGGCCTACGGATTGCTTGGGAGGGGCAGGAGCCCTGGTAATGAAGAGAGATAAGCGGGGACTGCGCCGATGGTGCCGTGACTCCCTGATCCTCACAGTAGCCTTTCTGCAACTGTGGCTGCCAGCCTGTGACTGGCCTATATCGGCCTTTTCCCCGGCGGAGGTGCGGAGTCGGGTCCAACTGATCCTTAAACTCCAGCGGGTGGCTAAGAATTCCTCTGCGGATGCAGAGAGGGACTATCTCACCATCTTATCTGATCTCTTCCACCCTGGCCGCAACGCTCCCAGCATTGTCCTTAGTGGGGAGTACTACAACCCCAGCCGGGAATCAGAGCAGGAGCAATCCAGGCAGAGCTACGAGAACCAAGAGGGGGACTTACCTGTTTCCACACCGGCCGGCATGAGAGGCCCTGAGTCTTTCTCTTTCACCCTGGAAGAGTCGTGCCCAGTTGTGCCAAGGCGGAGGGGCCCTGTTGGACGCGAGGGTGCCTCCATCACTCCCGATATGACGGTTGTCTCCACGGATCCAGTGCCCGATGACTACCCCGGAGTGATGATCTAGGATATCGATCCAGTATGAGTGGCCGGAAATGCGAATACCCTCCATTTCTTACAGCGGTGCCAGGAAATGCAGCAGGCCTGCGTGCGAGCGGAAGCCAATGTTGCCACTGCTGAAGAGCGGGTGGAGAAATATCTGTGACACAAGCAGGCCCGTGAGAGTGTTTCAGCCCTGCAGACCGATCCAAAGGCATCCCCGAACATAGTACCGGCTGGTACTACTTCCGTTGCTGTATCCATGACTCCTCCTGCGCTGCCGGTGGGGGTTATTCTTGATGACGCCTCTGTCCACGGGCATCATGAGGAAGTTACACTCCTGCCCCGGTGAGTACTTCCGCAGTACAACCTGTTGTGTTGCTGTGCCGGGAGTGGGAGTGAGACCAATTGCTGGTTAAGGCCAGTACTGAGGGCGTGGTTTCCGAGCCATGGGGCCTGAAAGGCCCGGACCAGAACTGGATGATGTCCAAAGCCACTCAGGGGCATGGACAAATGAATGCCTTCAACCATGCACACTATGCTAGCATGGAAGTGGAGTGTGACCTGCCAGAACTTTCCAATTTTACTACTGACTGGGTTGGGGCTCAGGACACTGTTCTTGCTCCGGTTGCGGAGGTGGCTGATACTAAGCCAGTCATGGACAAAATCGTGCCAGCCCAATCCCCTACTGACAAATACTGCCCGTTCTACCATCCAACTACCTGTCCAGAGATCCCTGCCCTAAGTAACAAGTATCGTCCCCTGTCTCCTCGGTTACAATCACCTACCATGCCCGTGGCCCCAAAATGTAATGTGGGGAATGTGTATAATATGTCTGTTTCTCATGAAGCAAATGATATATACCAGTGGAGGGATCCTATGTTCAATGGTTATGTGCCACATTTAGACAGGACGCGCTTTGTCCTGGAGAGGGGTGATTGGGTAGATCTTTTGTGGGAGAATGGCAAATTTACTCCAGAGCATGAGGCAGAGGTTATGAGGAAGCGTAGCCAATGTATGGACCTGTCAAGTCTTGCGGCAACTGTAGAGTGGATCCCAGTAGCTGGAAATGGCAGGGCAGGAAGCGAGAGGCGTAGTCGGGGTCACAGGCAAAAGTCCAGGGCAGGCAGTGAGAGGTGTAGTCAAAAGGGCAAGCCGGGGTCTGGCAACAATAACAGGAACAACAATAAGCAGCAAGGCAGTGAGCTAGTCTATCCAGGAAGTACCAGTATAAACAAGCAAGGAGGAACAGGTAGAGGAGGTTTATATGGGCTGGCATGGGACAGGTGCAGATGATTATCTCATTATGATCTATTGTGAGTTGCCTACTGACAAAGGCAGTCAGGATCAGCAGTCCTGGTAGAAGCGAGGAAGAACTGCCGGATATGAGCAGAAAGGACCAGAGTTCAACTCCCATCAGGGATGTCTCTGACAGGACCATGGATTGTTTGCACAACCAGAGAAGGGGATTTTTATGCTTCCCCCTGGGATGGACCCCTATTCTGGGTGTTGCCAGGCAGGGTGTGTGGGCAGAATCTCATGAAAAGTAGCCGTGCAGAGAGAGTCTTGGTCTGCGGTTTAGGCTCTCTCATGGGTATGCCAACCCTTATCTCTCTGAAGCACACATGAGAACCGCAGAAGCTCATAGGGATGAGTGGGTAAGGGTGGCAGTGATAGAGTATATGGCTCCTAAATATAATACTACAGCTGTATTTAGGGAAGGTCGCGCTGAGTATTTGGTTAAGGTCTGGCAGGTGGGATGTAAAGGGATGGGATGCATCTAGACCGAGTAGAGTACGTCAGTAAGTACGGCAAGAAGAGGTGCTACTCGCTGACAGGGCCCGATAAGGAGGGTAAGCTTGTCCAGAAACCAGACTCTGATCATAACTACTGATTACAGGAGAGGTTCTGCATAATGAGGCGGGAGGTAATATAGAGCAGGAATTGTACTGCAATCGGGCAAAAGGTTCTCCTGGCCAGGAGGAACCAGTTATGCCAAAATTGTTAATGTATTGTATTGTTATTCCTATGTGACCTTGTAATTCTGTGGGCTGGCACAATTTCTTGGTGGGGCATAAATGATGCTCCTCTTTGGAGATTTTTCACCAGAGGTAGGATGTAGCCAAGTGCCCCTGGCTATAGCCTTTCCACTGGCCTCAACACTATAAATTCTGATAGGAACAGGCAATGTTGGGGTTAAACTCCTGCACAGGGCCTAGCCTGCATTTGCAGCCTGGATGGGTACAATGTTGCCATATCCAGGGGCAGGCCTAACCGGCAGTTGGAGTGTCATATCTGGGGAGGTTACTGACTGGGTCACATGCAGATGGTGTGATGCCTATCAGTACCTGGACCTGCCCTGTTATGGGGCAGGGTTACAAGCCCCTCCCCCGGGTATAAAAGCTGTCACTCCACCAAATTGTGTGGTTGTTGGTGTGTGTCTTCCCTCCCTCAGGGGAGTTGGAGTGTTTCCCTGTGCCCCATCAGGGGGGGAAGGAGCTGTGGAGGGGCTCTAGGGGCCTCAAGCCCCTGGGGTCTGCTCCAGGGATTGTGGAGGATGACTATTTGAAGAGAAGAGAGTTGACTGTGGGGACCATCCTGCCTATGCCAGGATCCTCATGGGATGAAGCGCTGCACCCTAAGGAGGAAAAGCCTGTCCTGTTGCTGCTCCTATTCACCACCCACGGAGCCCTCAGACCTCCTGTAAGACCCAGGTGAGCTAATAGCACAAGAGAACAGCCATGTACCTGCCACATCTCCCGTAGGTGGGGGGGGGGGGGGGGGGAACAGGTGCTTTCACATATATATACATACATACATACATATATACTGTGATATAGTATCTATCCCTTTATGCTGGATTAGTGTAGTAAGGGAGCTTTCCAGCCTCCCATACATTTAGACATAAAGACAGTTAAACTCCTCTGGAAGCTAACGGCACCTGCAGCTGATCTTCTGAATGAACAGGAATTTAAAACCTCGTAACCAGAATTTGTTTTGCTCAAGTTAAGAGGGACAATGTTTCCCCACAAGTCAAGAAGGACAGAGTTTCTTGCCAAGTCAAGAGGGACAAGAGATTCTCACCAAGTTAAAGAGGGACGAAGTTTCCCAACAAAGATGCAGAAAGCATGGTGGCAACGATGTGCGGTGCCCGTTGCCTAATAGCGTGCGGCCATGCCCACCCCCCTGGATTATCCAGCGAAACCGAACCCATGAGTTCCTCCCCGGAAGAGAGGAGCGATGCCATACCTTTCCTATGCGGTTGTTGATATGCTTCTAGAGACCCTTTCTGCTGGGCCCCTGAGGGATACACTACCCGGGAAGTGATTGAGGTTCCTCCTGAGGTTCTGCAGTTGGTGGAACCTGTGGGCCTGATCAATGCAGCTTTCTCCATTGTTATCAGAGCTTGTGTGTCCTCCAGTGATTCTAACAATGGAGCACCTCTCTCCCCTCTATTTTTATTAATTTACTGCTATATTATAGTACACAATAGACACCAACAGTACATTAGAGCCCAGTCTAGAACCCAGCTCAGGGAATGGACACAGACACTACTAGTCAGACAGTCACGCACTATTAGTATTATTTATGAAGTAAATATTATTATATAATTGTAACCCTGCTTCCCCCCTTCCCCCAGACTCTACGGTGGTGTCTAGGGTACATGAGGGCAGATTACATGCGGTGTGGTGCGTACCTGTGAGGAACAGGAGGGCCTGAGCTTCCCGCGATGTTGTGGGGGAGCCAGGACCGGGCTTCTGGGGTGGTAGCCTCCATGATCTCTTAGTGGTGCAGCGCCTCCATCTTCTATACTCCCAGGAATATGGGACAGGACCTGTATAGAAGAACCACTTGGGTCCCAGGGTAATACACAGGCAGCACACTTTATTTGAGTACGGCTCATTCCGCAAGCCGGGATATGTCCCGGCTTGCGAGCCGCACTCCCTCAGCGTGCCGCGCATCACCGATGCGCGGTCACGCGTCATCGGGTGCCTGTGCCGCCTGTACGCGTGCCCAGGGCTCCCCGAGGGAGCCCTGGTGTCGCGCGGATGTGAGGACGGCGGCGGGACGTTCCGGGGGACCCGGCTGACCCGGTGAGGAGAGGGGGAAGCCCCGATCGGCGGGCCTCTCCTCCGAGGCTTCGGCGCGCGCCCGGCACCCTCCGGCGCGCGCCAGGTTACTGCTGCGGCCGAGAACGGGCAAATGCTCGAATAAACTCGGCCGCAGCAGTACTTTCCAATTCACACACAGTCTTTGATAATAACGAATAGTCTCTTTTATTGACAGAGCAGTAATCTCCCAACGGTGGTGGCTTCCAGCAGCCGCAACAACAACAGCAAAAACTTGTTATTACGCCGCTCGCCTTCCACACAGATAATTCCTCCTCTCCTTCCCTCCAAGTCTCTCCTCCGATAGGATGGTCTGGGCTAGTGCTTCAATACCCCGTGGCCCACCCCCGAGGTTATCCTCGCGGTGGGTCTTGGATTCTCCCCATCACCCCTGGAAGTGGGGTGAGAGCATTGGTCCACCAAGTCTATAATTCTATCAGCTCTATAAAGGACGCTTAATCTTTCCGCTCCTCTCTCTCTGCTCCTGCACTCTGTGCAGGGGAGACCGCAGTCTCCTCCAACTCCTCGGACCGATCCGCAGGATTCTTTGACTCACGGCATACTAACTGAACTGCATACTCCCGGCATAACTAACCGGCAACTCCAGACTCTCGATATCACTATCAACTCTAACTCTACTCACCGGAGTTGTCTGCTAAATATAGAGCTAGCCCCGCCCCTCGTGATGTCAGCAGAACCTCCCCTCTTGCTCACGCCTGCAGCAGAGTCCAGGCCTGTGTCTACCACTCAGGATAGGGCTATGAAGGAGGAAAACCCATGATGATTACTGGTGCCTGATCTTAACAGGACTTACCACAGTAGAAGGAAGATAGGTATAGCCTGTGCTGTTTACAGGGGGCTACATACTAAAATATGTGAGCCATCCAGTCACTCTCACCAAACCCCAATTTATACTCCTCCCAAAGCGAATGCCACAACAAATATTCGTTTTGTTTGCGAATCTGCAGATATTTGCACATTGAGTCACACGCAGCAGGAAAGCTCGGACTGAAAGATTGGGCTGATCCTTTGTTTGTGCTCAGACTGCTTTCTGCTGCCATTTTACACATTATCGAATACAATATTTGTAATAAAATTATTATTATTATTAGTACAACAATAACAGGAACAATATAAAACTATATAGAAAAATCGAGGAGAAAAAAGAGCAACAGAGCAGTTGCAGAAGACATTATTGCATTGTAACTACGGGATATAATCAACGTGGCAGCGGGAAAAGCATTGTCATGAGTCAGCCACATGTGAAAAAGGGTCGGGGCTAATGCGCTATTTTACCCGCCAGTTGCTTCAGGCTGGAAACCTTCCACTGTCCCAGAAATCCTTACACAAAGCGATTAGTCAGGGTGCTTTTACTATAAGCCACATCAATTACTTTTGAAACTTGACAATCTTCCTGGCCTCAATTAACTGTAATTTGGCAACATATTAGTGAGAATCATTTCCTTTATGTTGTTGTTAACACTACAGCAATATAATCACAGAATAGATAATACAATCAATAAACAAGACGGGTTTCTCTTTTCATCAGGTGCCAAACCATTGAAACACCAGCGCGTTTAGATAAGGCTTGATATAACCCGGCTTCTTGGTAATCATACACAGAGTTTAATAGTTTGTGATCTTGTTTTAATAAATGAATCGTCCTTCACACCTCACCCTGGAGAAAGTGTCAGTAATAACAAAGTTCTACCATTTTTAAATCTTTACTCAATGTGCTCAGAAATGGCAGCCATTTCCCAGATACGCGTCTACACTAGAGTTACTTTACTGAATATAAGGAATGGGGTGAGGTGAAAAGCTGCAGGTGCACTTCTTAGGCTGTGCTCATGATGGCTGCGCGGGTGCGCTTCTGTGCGCGCCACCGCACGCACTCCTGCAGCCCCAGCGATCTGTGCACTTGGCTGCAGGAGATTGGGGAGGCGATGCGGGGGCGTGGCGAAGCTGGTTCGCCTTCATTGGCAGAATCAGCTCACGTGACGCTGATGTCTCGTGACTGCAGCCTAAAAAGACAAATGTACTTGTCTCACCAAACTGCAGCTACATCGCCGCGCTACATCGCCGCCTGTACTATGCTACCTTCAATCGAGAAGGATAAAAGAGTAAATGAATATTATTTATGTAGCCTAGCCTCCGGACACTGCTTCTTTTCCTGGGCCCTACCAGTATAAGAAGCCCTGTTAGGTGCAGGCAGTTGGTGGGCTAAGTCCTTGTGAGCCAAGCAACAGCCTGAGGGGTGGCTACTGATAGGCCATCACATTCAGTATGTGACCCAATCAGTATCCAGATCTGTTTTGTTATGAGACAGAGTTACAATCACACCCAAAGGATATAAATACTGGCACTCTCACAAAAGTGGGTGTCTTTCCTCCCCCTGTGGGAAGTGTACCAGCTACCCTGGGTTTCACTAGGAGGAGCCCCATGCAAAGCAGAAAGCAATGCCATGCTGTGAGGCAGTGCCATGCTGTGAGGCAGTGCCATGCTGTGAGGCAGTGCCATGCTGTGAGACAGTGCCATGCTGTGAGGCAATGCCATGCTGTGAGGCAGTGCCATGCTGTGAGGCAATGCCATGCTGTGAGGCAGTGCCATGCGGTGAGGCAATGCCAGGCTGTGAGGCAGTGCCATGCTGTGAGGCAATGCCATGCGGTGAGGCAGTGCCATGCTGTGAGGCAGTGCCATGCTGTGAGGCAATGCCATGCGGTGAGGCAGTGCCATGCTGTGAGGCAGTGCCATGCTGTGAGGCAGTGCCATGCTGTGAGGCAGTGCCATGCTGTGAGGCAGTGCCATGCTGTGAGGCAATGCCATGCTGTGAGGCAGTGCCATGCTGTGAGGCAATGCCAGGCGGTGAGGCAGTGCCATGCTGTGAGGCAGTGCCATGCTGTGAGGCAGTGCCATGCGGTGAGGCAGTGCCATGCGGTGAGGCAGTGCCATGCGGTGAGATATGTACCTACCAATAAACACAGCTGTACCATCACCAGTGTGATCACTGTCTGAGAATAAAGAACAAGGTGTCAGTATGGATACTCCTTCCATCCCAAGGACCCACGCTGACTGGAGGCGCTGCACCAAAGAACTTAGGTAACCTGTAAACCTGTCCTGTTCTCCCCACAACACCGCAGAGCACTCAGCCCTTCTGTTGCCACACAGGTACAGCACTGCACCTAAATGGAGTAGCCAGAGAAGCAGATGACCCCAATCTCACTTAGGTACATGGGCTACAATTATAATAACCGTACTGGGAAAATCATACATATTGTTACCTTATAAATACATTTCTGGGCTGATACAAAGCAACGTCATTCTGCACTAACACTGCTACAAGTCTTTTTAGGGTTCACGCCAAGTTGAACTTCGGGGACGATTTTAATGCACTTTCCTTTTTTTCTGGTGCACAGAAACATGCTTTTTTAGTACATACCATTAATATATGTACACCAAAAAAAGAAAAAAATACTTTAGACGCAGGTTGTGAAATTTCAGCTTTGTACACATGCGTGTTCAAGCACAATATAAAATGAGGTTTTTTTTGTTTTCCATTTGTGTTCCATAGTGTATAGGCCCTTTAGTGTATAGGCCCCTTAGTGTATAGGCCCCATGTGGTGGTATATTTTGAAGGTAGTATATCAACACCTCTGTTAAATGTAATACCCTATTAACCCTTTGGGTGTCCAGTCCAGACGTAGCTACAAAGTCATGGGATCTGGCACACAGGGGGCGCAATACGTTGCAGTTATGCCATAATGTCCCTGCTTGTTTTTTTGGGGAGATCGCATTGTGCGCTCCGTGTGGCACAGAACACGATCTGTCAGCAAGGGCGCGGAAGTAGGACTCCTCCCCATCAGTGACAGTGATCATGTGATCGTGCAAGCTGGAGGGGATGCTGCAGCCCCTGCTGCCCTCAAACGGTTAATGAACTAACAACATTTTACACAAGCTTTCAGGAGCTTCATCAGGTCAAGTCACAAATACTGTAATAAGCATCATCCCCGATATGAAGGAGGAGGTGGTTAGCTCAGAAAAAAGTGATGTCCAATTGTGTTAGTCCATAAAATAGTTATAAAAACAGTGATATTGTGCACAAGAGATTGTCAGAGTAAAGCATCTCAGTGTGTACTAAGCGAGGACCTGTCCGAGAAAGGTAAGTCCAGGCCAGAACTGACAGCTAGGTGTACATATATATCCGGGTCTCTCGGGGTGAGGGAGGTCTTTAACTCCATCAGTCAGAGCCCACCAAGAAAGGTAATGATTAGGTGTGTCATTACTGAAGAGGTGTTCTATAATTTTGTGAATGTAGACCCATAAGCTCAATGTATTAAACAAAAATGTAAAGCTACAATCCTGCCGAATGATCTCAGTTTTTTTTACAGGATTGGAAGTGGGAGGACTTCCGATGCTGAAGCACGTTATTTTTAGCTTCAGGGAGCCCCCGGATACCGAGATAGTTACCCATGTAGATACCGGCATTACTTCGTGGGTATTTAAACGGCCGTCCAATAGGACGCAAGATTTGGTGGCCATTTTTAATCGCTTGCAAGGAGCTTTAAAATCTGTAACTTCACCTGCAAGTATCTCAAGAACTGGGGGTCCTCAAAGCCAAATAACAGATGTCAGCTATACAAAGGGCTCCAGTCAGAGAGAGATGGATCTCTGACATGCTATAACCTACTACGATTTTTGTGAGTTCTATTCCTGTTATTGAATGTTATTCTAGCAGTGATCTACTATCTGCACTATATATATATATCTTATTTTTTACATATCACGATCCTTCCCTGCGCTCCTCCTCAACTCCAAGAAAAGAAAATTCCACATCCTGGGACTTGGAACTGTCCCACCAGAGGAAGTTGAGCTGCTTTTTCTTACACTATATATTTTTATTCACCTTTTGGTGTAAGGTTTATTTGTGTATTCACTGGTGTGTTATTCATTACACCAATTTATTATTATTTGGGAAGCGCCCAGTCCATTCACTTTCCCCACTCCCCCACCTTTTGTAACGTCCAATAGGACGCAAGATTTGGTGGCCATTTTTAATCGCTTGCAAGGAGCTTTAAAATCTGTAACTTCACCTGCAAGTATCTCAAGAACTGGGGGTCCTCAAAGCCAAATAACAGGTGTCAGCTTAAGAGGGCCACATGGTTCGATTGCTATAAAAACAATGCAATGGGCGAGAAGGAGGATTTGCTGCTTTAAAAGAATCTGGAATATTTCTCAATAGAAATAATGTCACAGTAAAATATGTGATCAAGATGAGAAGGACAAAGTAAAGCAAATTGTAAATGAAAAATGTCTGGGGAGACTAGCAAATGAGTTTTTAGATGCAAAATGGGTCTTAAAGAAGTCATCAGTGAACTGCAAAGATTGTTTTAGCCTCAGGCTGATCCAGCTACAGTATTCAAATGTACAGTTATGCTTCCTTGTGTGGCACCTTGTGTGCAACGGTAAGTTCTGTACTGAACAGCTATGTAAGAACTGATCAAACCACATGTGTTTAATGGGGATTATCTCTTTGTTGCAGTTCACACACTAGCACAGATATGTCTGATGAGTTCCCTGTGCTTGACTGTGTTCAGATCCCTTATATCACTGTAACGCGGCTTCCCCCAACCTCTGGGAGATTCGGACATTACACGGTGTGTGGTGCATACCTGCTGGCTCACAATTGATCTGAGTCTCCGCCGATGTTGTTGGGGAGAACATGACAGGTTTCTGGGGTACATAACCGTAGTCTATTCCTGGGTACACAGCACCTCCATCTACTGTAGGCTCCAGATGTATGGAGGCAATCTCCCACAGAAGAACGTATTCCTCTCCCCACCCAGTAAGATCACACACCAGGCAGGAGGTATAGATATAACTGGAACAGGTTTATTGGTACTCTGCTGACACAGTATCACAGGCTACTGCCCAATACAGTCTACTGCAGGTCTCCAACTTCCAGATGCTCCTGGACCTCCACTCCGGGTCAAGGGCACCCGAAGCAGTCCATGCTCTTCCATGCCCCTCTAGCAGGGACAGGGGAAAGGTAATCACTCACTCCTCCCCGAGGGGAAGAGGATCAGGGGATGCTAATGCACAGCAATCCTGTGTGATACCTGTCTCTCTCAACGGTAGAGACGCACTGCTAAATTTGGGTGGTGCAGCCCCTTAAGTACAGTAGGAGGAAGGTACAAGGTCTGAACCCATGATTGGGCAGAACCCAGGCCTTGTCCCACCTCCTCCCCTGTCACTCAAGGGAGCTGCCTCGGTGGGGAAAACCCATAATTGATCCTGACACTGCCTGCTCTTACCAGGGCTTGCATTCAGGGAGGGCAGACTGGTAGCCAAACCAGGCATGGCTACATCACATTTCTATGTGCGACTAACTCATACTTCCCACTTCCCTTTCTGCAGTGATGAGCTTCAGGATTATTACACTACAAGCCACACGAGGGCAGTCAAGCACTTTATTTGCATGCATTTAACGAGTATGTTATGGGCAATTATGAGAAATATGTAGCTACAGTTTACCTATCAACTTAATTCTATGTGATCACGGGCGCTTTATTGCTCTGTCCTGTTATATATTCAACTGCTATTTAATATACACGCTATAAAAATGCATTGGATTTTGAATACTATGATTAATTAATCATATAAAGTTTCTTGGTGCATGGAAACCCTAAGAAGAAAGCTGATGTGTTTTGCGTATCTCAGAAAAGCTCAATTAACTTACTGGGGTTGATATAATAATGAATAATAATGTACGAAGTCTCCGCTGCAAGAGAGCGCCAAAACTGGAGCAAACAAAAAAATGACACCAAATTTATCAAGTTTAAAAAATCTGAGTGTTCCCAATTGGATTGTTTTCTTTGATACATTTGGTGCAGTTCACATAAAAAATGTACAGAACATAAGAAAATAATATATTTTGTTACAGAAGTTACATTATAACAATGGCATGTAGCGGGGCATCCCCATGGCTACTATTCTACCCAATGGGCTGGCGGTAAACCCTGGAATTTACAGGCTTTCCAGTAGTTGGTATGGGGTGCATGACGTCACTACGGGCTCGTGCACGCTCCCGTAAGCGTGCAAGTCTCACTGGCACCACGATCTCCCGTCGGCACACCACCCCCAATGACGTCAATGCCCAACCCTCTTCTGGTCACTGGAGGCAAGAAAAGAAAACACGGCCCCTCTCCTCAGGCAAGACGGAAGACACCAAACTCACACTGGCGCGTGCATGTCCCTGAACGCCGAATCAAGCAAGCAATGTTCCTCGACTGCCCCCAGTGACGTCAGCGCCGATACACGGATGCAAACACAATACATTCCATCCTCACGGCCATGTCAAATGAAGCCTCCACAAAACCGAGGGGGCAGACAAACTGTAACCCACCCTCAACAGAAGACGCACTGAGACAGGGTACAGGAGACACCCCATAAAAAAAGATGTAGCAATTCCCACCACTAATTTGATGGGGTCCCCATAGTACACAAACAACACCACATAAGCAGAAACAACCGCATTCATTCCGATCAAGGCCGGGATATTTAAAGGAAACTTATCCGGGAGCTACTCAAAATTCTGGACATCCCCAAATACCGGACAACTCCGTACCATCCGGAGGGTGACAATCTGCCGGAGCGATTGAACAGGACGTTGCTAGACATGCTCGGCATGTTGAAAGGCACTTAGAAGACGACATGCATACAACTGTATCCGACACGAGTCCACTGGATTCTCCCCATACTTCCTTATGTTTGGGCGAGAAGCCAGGCTGCGGGTGGATGAACGTCTGCGAGTGTCAACAGACGGGATACAAAACGGAACGCACTTCAAATACGTGCAAAGGCTTCAGAAAAACCTTCAACAGGCTTACCAGCAAGCCGATAAGTCCACTGCCCAACTCAATGCCAACAACAAGAGGCGCTATGACAACAGGGTGAGACACCGGGAAATGCGTCCTGGAGATGCCATGCTTCTCCGCAACCTAGGGCTTCCCGGGAAGCATAAACTCGCTGACCGTCGGTGTGACAGCGTCTTTGAGGTCGAGTCCCAGATGCCGGGCCTCCCGGTCTACCACACAAAAGACACGGATGGCCGGGTAAGGGTCTGGCACCGTAACACCTTCTTCCTATCCCACAAGGGAGAGATGATGAACCAGAGATACCGGCTACACCACTGAACGGTGAGCCGGAACAATCTAAAGCTAGCCAAGAGACTGTACAAGAAACCATCAATGAGACCGTAGAGCAGGGGTGAGCAAACTTTTTATGCCGAGCCCCCTTTTTCGTCCATAAAATTTCTCGGGCCCCCCCTGCCTGATGTAATCAAAATCACATGAAAAAAAAAAAAACCTTTATTAAACGGTATACAATATAAATCCAAATATGTTTAAATACTTACATATTTCAACAGCTCGCGCTTGCAAAATTAGGCAGCGTCCACGCTGCCGCTGAGAGCGGTGACATCACCAACTCTCCAAGCATGAGCACAGGGTGTCCTGCATAATTTTGCAAGCGTGGATCGGGGCTATTTATGTGTGTGTCTGTGTCTGTGTGTGTGTGTATTGACTGCTGCTGAGCGCACATCAAAGTCAATTTTGTTTGACTCCCCAAGCGCCAAGCTTGGGAGAGCGTACGTGCACAAAGGCAATCCTTTGGGGGGGCATTCATCCACCTCTTTGCTACCTCCCTTCCCTCTCCCCTCCCTTTTTTTCTTCCTTCCCCTCCATGCTTTTTGTCTTGCTATCCCCATTGTCATCCAAACTCCTACCTACACTATTATTTATTTTTTCCCGTTTTCAATGTTGTGTTTTCACAGTTTTTTTACATTATTTCTGCACACTCATAGTATGAGTGATATAGGTGCAGCCTACCCTTTCACTTGCAGAGGATTGCAGCGAAGCAGGTTGCCAGCGGAGGAGAGCAGGAACACAGCACTATTGGGCAGACACCGAAGGAGGGGCGTTTGACTTCACCGTGCTCGGGCGTGCTCCTCCCCATACCTCCGAAGCCCCTGCGCGTGCGCACACACACCATCACGTTGCCGCCACCTGCACTACCCTGTTCAGCCAGCCGCACACATCTTCTTTGCCGCCCCTCGCGCACAGCGTCTGCCGGCCCGCGCACCCAGTTTTCGTCGCACGCCACCAGCACCCCCCTAAATAATCTTGCGCCTCATTGCCCCCCCAGTTTGCGCACCCCTGCATTACAACACACACTCTCTCAATCAATCACCACATACACACACTCACCACATACACTCAATCAATCACCAAACACACACACTCAATCCCCCCCCACACACACACACTCAATCCACACACACACACTCAATCCCCACACACACACACACACTCAATCCCCACACACACTAAATCCCCACACACACTCAATCCCCCCACACACACAACCCCCCCCCCACACACACACACACAATCCCCCACACACACACACACTCAATCCGCCCCCACACACACAATCCCCCCCACACACACAATCCCCCCCCACACACATACTCAATCCCCCCACACACAATCCCCCCCCACACACACACAATCCCCGCCCCCCACACACACATACTCAATCCCCCCACACACACTCAATCCCCCCACACACACACACAATCCCCCCCCCACACACACAATCCCCCCCCCCACACACACACACAATCCCCACACACACACAACCCCCCCACACACACAATCCCCCCACACACACACACAATCCCCACACACACACACAATCCACACACACACAATCCACACACACACACACACACACACACACACACACAATCCACACACACACTTTCTCCTGGGGGGGCGACATGCTCCGATCCCCCAACCCCCCATGCTGCTGAAAACTGGTGCGGGAAGCAGACAGGAAGAGAAGGAGGGGCTGTCTGTGTGCAGAGAGAAGCCCCGCCCCCCCTGCAAGACACAGACACATAGAAGCAGCAGCACGGAGCTTCTGGCCGCCCGTGCACAGCTCTGCCTGCCCCCAGGTTTCCCTGCAAGCAGCCGCGCCCCCCCTACATAATCTTGCGCCCCCCCAAGGGGGCGCACCCCACAGTTTGCGCACCGCTGCCGTAGAGGATCCTATGGAGGGACCCTCTCAAAAGGGACCCCAAAATCCTGGAGCACCTCCCGGAGGAGACACAAGTAAAGGGCCTCGACAAATAACGCCTCCTAGGGTTGCTCCAATGAGCCAACCCCTGGACCCCAGAAGCCCATTTGTCATCCCAAGCAGAGACTATGTAGAGACATTTATGCCCTCAATGGGAGAGGCTGAGCCTCAGAACTGTGTGTACTACTCTCCAGAGGGAGTTGCAGAAGAGCCTTTTAGGTGAAGTCAGAGAGCTAGGCATCCACTCAATCAGATGACCTATGACCAGAAACAGGGCCTCCACCTGTGCAGGATTCTAAGTGTAGAATAATCCCTGACAAAGGACCCACATACATAGTGTATAGGTAAAACAGTTTACTATATGCAGATAAGTATAACAACAACATTCAACACATCACAATATTGTCCCTCTATGACACTGGGCCTCACTAGGCTGTATCCCCACCACCATCTACCCAAGAGTCCTACAACCCCACCCAAGTGTGGAACAGCGCTGCCCACTAAGATGAGGTGTATAGTTGGTGCACTTGGTGACTTGACTGTACCTGCCGGGCGCAGATGACCTGTACTTGGGATCCCTTTCCTGAAGGACGATCCACGTCGCGGTCCGCCTCTGTGATGGATGACTCCCGCATGGAGGGATCCACCACTGAATAGTCTCTGCCTCTGGTACTACAGAGGAGACCTGGCTACATTCTCCCCCTGGTGGAAATACCAATGGCCCTGCTTGAGAGGACAGCGTCATACAGCATAAATTTATATAATAAAAATGCAGTGCATAGTATATACAACTTATCAGAAGTACTGTATCGTAATTGGTACATGACTCAATAACCACAGGGATAAACGAGACCAGCTGAGACTCATAGTGGGGTGCCCCAACTGATCGAGTGAGGGCTCCTCACTTTGAGTCCTGTGAGTCTCTGCTTTGGTAGTCTCATGGAGATCATGATCGGGTGCAACAGTCTCGGGTTCTATACCACTTCCTCCCCCTGGTGGAAGGAACAGCAAGGAGTCTCTCTGCCAGACCCTTACCCGACCATCCGCATCATGCATGTGGTAGGCAGGGAGGTCTTGACATTTTCCTCGGCCCACCACATGGCGAATAGAACACTTCAGGTTGCGCCTGGGGAAGGCAATAATTACCAGAGCGGTCACTGCACAGTCCTGGTTCACTCCAGCAATTGCTTCAAAAGTGACGTCTTCTGGGGACATCATGAAATCAATGTGCAAGTCCATGTATTGAGACGGAAGTGCTTGGGGATTCTTCGCGATGAAGTAACCACCGAGCCGGACCTCTTTACTGGTTACCTCCATCGCATCCTGCAGGGAGTAAAGGGATGGTGCCTCACCGCTCCGCTGGCTGCTGACGGTTGTCAGGTCATCTGGAACACTATCAGGTACCACCTCCGCTACATTGGGCACCGCAATGGGGCTGAAGTTTCTCTCCACTTGGCGGGTAGTCTGTGGACACTGATCCACTCATACCACCGGGCAGCAATCTTCAAGCAATTTTCCGCCAGGATGCGATGCAGAGGCGAGCCAATAGCCCTGGTAACCATGCTAAAGTAGCCACTGTGCTCCGTGGTCACCTGGAAACTCACACCCGACAACCCTGGGGCAGTCCACTCACCCTTGTCGTTGTTAGGTACTGAACCCCAGCCTGGGACCAATGGTACCAACATTGTAGGCCGGACTGGCCGTTGTAGGGCACACGGGCCCACAGTAGATGATGCAAGTGGCTCTTTGTCCTCAGCTTCACTTGGGTGGTCCGCCGGCTGGCGCATCACCACGGGTCGTTGCCTACTGTCATCTGTATAAGAGGATGGGGGTAGGAACACCTCCGCAGGGGAACAGCGTCAGGGCACCTCGCATACACAGGTGGCTATTGGCAGTGAGCGGTCCGGCTCCTGCGACACTAGTGGTAGCGATCCCCATTCTCCCTGGGCAGTCACCTTACCCTTCTTTGGTTACAACATCTGTGGTTCCGTCATCTGTGGTTCCGTCATCAGTGGTTCCGTCATCTGTGGTTCCGTCATCTGTGGTTCCAGTCCGAGAACCGAGTCTGGAACCGGATCTAGAACCGAGTCTGGACCACGGTTAGGGCTCACGGGCCCTCCGAAACCTCCTCTCTGAGGTAGGTTGGTTAGCAGCATCTATCGGCCCAGTATTGGCGTTGATCGCATCTTTATCTGCTGGTTCCGTAGGCTGCAGCCACATTGACGTCAGGAACTGTGCCCCGCAGCAGGCACACGTGGGTCCCCAAGTAAAGTCGCAAAATGGGCAGTCACACTAAGTACTGACACATTGTACGCACACCTCCTCGCCCACCTTTGTCACCCGGAATTCCATGGAAGGCTGAAATAGGTTGGCGTCCATATCATCATATATATTCAAGCCTTTTTGTAAGCAGGGACATAAAAGAAATGGTACGTTCACTCCTTGGGCTCGCAAGGCTCTATACAACTGAGGGTGTGGTTCGCTGCATCCGGTACCTTTCTTATGGGGAACAGAAGTTGCTGGTAGCAGCTCACTGAGCTCCCTCCCCCTGGTGGAATTCAGAGGAGGGGCACATTCTATCAAGGAGTTTTTCTGGAACTGAGCCGCTCACATCACAGGGGTGGGGCTCTGGTTTTTGTGCCAGACATGGAAGGAAGGGCTCCAAAGAGACTGCTAGGTCAGGGTAGATAAACGGACACCCACCAGTCGGGGCCTTGGGCAGCTTTAGGAATTGGGGGCCATCTTCCTTACATATGGCATGGCCTAAATCAATCAGTATAGCACTCCATAGCGGGGGTGAATCATACTTTCGCCCTATGACCCGAGCACGAGCCAGCCCGGGGAGTGTCCGAACACGCTCCTGGACTTCTAGCTTGGGTATACAAGCAGGAACTCTGCCTACGGCAGAGGTGGTGGGGGTCGTGTTATCACCGTGTCGCCACGGTGGTGGGGCGTCATGTTACGCTTAAAGGCCCATATGTAGACCTCCCGCCTTGAGAGCACAACCATGGTGAAAACTTAATTTAAACAATTTGGTACTGAATAGGGCACCCCAGGTCTGAATCTCAGCAGCGCCTCCAAATGTAACACACTTTACCCCGCCCAATCGCAGATTTGGACCATGTGGGGAAATCTAGATGTATTACCAGGTGGCCTGAGCCTCCGGTGATGGGAACCTGGGGTATATTCTGGAACGTACTCACAGAAACAGAGCGTCCACCTGTGCAGGATTCTAAGTGTAGAATAACCCCTGACACAGGACCCACATACAGTAACCACATACACAGTGTATAGGTAAAACAGTTTACTATATGCAGATAAGTATAACAACAACATTCAACACATCACAATAGTGTCCCTCTATGACACTGGGCCTCACTAGGCCGTAACCCCACCACCATCTACCCAAGAGTCCCAAGAGTCCTACAACCCCACCCAAGTGTGGAACAGTGCTGCCTACTAAGATGAGGTGTATAGTTGGTGCACTTGATGACTTGACTGTACCTACCGGGTGTGTCCACACCTGGGTGTGCAGATGATCTTTACTTGGGATCCCTTTCCTGAAGGACAATCCCACGTCGCGTCTGCCTCTATGATGGATGGCTCCCGCACGGAGTGATCCACCACTCAACAGTCTCTGCCTCTGGTACTACAGAGGATGATCCACCTTCAAACACAGTGGCCAGGATATTCACTCTTCCTGGCTGTACCCTCACTTTAGCTACTCTACAGGACCCTGCTCCTATCTTAGGGCGTCCCTGTAGCAGCCACAAGCTGAGGGTGAGTAGACCAGACTAGGACAGACTTCTGGCCTAGTGCAGAGGCTACTTGCCTCCCTGCACATATACACCCTCCCCTCTCTGTGTCGCAGCTCCTACTGATTCTTCCTGTCCTGAGTGCGCCAAATGTATCTCTCCTCAGGGGAAGCTGTAAGCCCTATTGGCTCCCTGACGTTACCTGGTATCTCTGCCCCTATGTCTCCTGGGGCTTGTAGTCCCCCATAGAGCCCTTTAACATTGCGGCCGCGTGCGCTCTCTCCTGTGCATGCGCGACTTTGTAATGGCCGCTGCCAGCCCTAACTGCGCCTGTGCTAACTCTGGGAGGCCCTGCACTACTGTAATGGCTGCCGCAGCGGTTCTGCACATGTGCGACCCCACGCCAAACTTAACATGGCCGCCAGCACTCCTGGCACTGTACAGCGCATGCACGAGCTCCTGCAAGATGGTGGCGCCCTGTAGCTGATGTCACCAGGGGTCCCCGGCGACGCGATCACCCCCGCAGCAGCCCCCATCGGAGTTAGGGTAAGGGAGGGAGAAAGGGTAAACCGGAGAGCCAGAGGGGACCTGGCTAAAATATTTGACAGTGATTTGGTCCTCACTCACTCAGGATCACTACTTTTCTCATTTTTTTTAACATGACATGAAAAACTTTGGCATTAAACTGGGTGTATCGCCTATTGCCTTGAAAATGAAATCTTATACTTTCTGTACAATTTTACAAATATTAACGTTTCTACACTGAAAAAAAAACTTTACATTTAAGCAAAATAAAATTGATTGTTTATTTTTCTAGATATATTTTTCTTTACCTTATTACATTTTATATCATTCAGTGCTATAGAGCGATATGATATTTCACTCCACTTTAAGGAAAGATTATTCTCTCACACAATCACAGTAAACTGTGAGTTCTTTTAAAACAGACAAACCGGAAAAATAATAGAAAGGGAAGGGCGGGACCTGGCCGGACCTGGCGGGTCCTGGCGGGTCCTGGCCGGACCTGGCGGGACCCTTCCTGCAATTCTAAGATCAAATCAGAAATTCCTCCTTCTGATGTTCAGTCAAATAATCAAAAGGGATCATAAAAAAATTATACCTACAGTAATTCCTCGTTTTACGACGCTTCGTTTTACGACGAATGGCTTATCCGACGCTGTCCAATGCATCCCTGTGGGCGGTTTTACGACGCCAAAATGGCTTATCCGACGCTCTTACAACGCTTTGCAAAGTTATGTCAATCAGAAGGCTGCAGTCGGGGAAATGATACAGATGAGTCCGTGTGAAGGTAAAGTTGTGTATTTAGGCCCTTAAACATGTCTAACAGTTTTATTATTCAGTTCTGAATTCAATAAATAGAATCTTTACATCATAATTTATGTGTGTGCTGCGTATCTTATTGCCTGCGTAAAATATTTGGTGTATTTTAGTGTTAAAAATGACTTCAGGAACGGAACCTTTCATTTAAACAATGTAATTCGCTTCCGACGCCATTTTGAGTAACGCATTGTGTCGGATAACCGAGGACTGCCTGTACTTGTCACTGATAACAAAATCTATACTAATGTTAGTTTTCTCACTCTTGGGAAAAGAAAAAATATTAATAATGCAGCAAAAACTATAATTTCATAAGAGTTCATTTTTAAATTCCTAGATTTGGAACAACTATTAAAATTTTGTAATGCATAAAAAAATGACGCATGTTTGGCGTTCTACCCAGATACTTTCTGAGGATCAATTTACAAGTAATATTACGTAGATACACTTCAGAGAGGGAGGGGGGATTAGGTATTTACTTCATGTTGTTTGTAGTTCATTATTAACCCTTCATTTATCACACCTCCTTGATAATTTGTTAGGAACTCACATTTTTTCCTTATATCATTTACTCCGTCCTTCGTCAGTTTGACAGAACGATATAATGTCTTCTTTTTGGTTTCTGGATCTATGGGTTGCATAGTACTGGGAATTTGAGAGTAGGTATTTTTGGCTTAGCTACAGATGAAAGTGTGGTAGGGGGAGCGGTATTGTGGATCGTTGCTTGTTCCTCATCCTGTATCTTTTGTCTGCAATGTCTTTTCATATTACCAAGCTTGTTACAATAGTAACAGGTGTAGCACCCTTGCCCTGCATGTCAACCCTGGTAGCTGCAGGCTCTGCCGGTGTTAAGTTCTCAAAAGGCTCTGACGTGTGTTAGTTCTATTATGTTTCTATAATGTTGCACTTCCCAGGCACATCTGGCCTTGTGCTTCTCTAGAAGTTGCTAGAGTCACATGGCTAGTGGTGTGACAAGTGGCAACAGTTAATCTGCCCAGATACTGGGGCAGAGTGTTGGCCACGCACTGAGTATAAAAGTTGGAGACCCACTCTTTTTGTCCTCAGACCTCCAGGGATCCCCAGACCTCCAGGGGACCCACAGACCTTCAGACCTCAGACTCCAGTTACCACCCGGGAGGTCTCCAGGCCCTTCTAGCATGTGGGGCAGGTAAAGCAGCAGAACACCTTCTATTGTTTTCCAGCAGGGACAGTGTCCTAATGGTAAGGGCCCAGAGAGGTGCTATTGATATCTGCTGTAGGAAGCAGTCGATTCCCAGGGTTAAGTAGGAACCTGGATGGATTGGCCGCGGCGTGAGGTGGGGCGGCGTGAGGTGGGGTGGCAGCGGTAGGGTGGGTGTGGCGGTGTGGCAGCGGCGGGGTGGCCGCAGCAGGATGGCAGCGGCGGGGTTGCCGTGGCGGGGTAGCAGTGGCGGGGTGATCAGCGGCGAGATGTCGGGGGCGAGAAGTCCCATTCTGTGTCAAAAAGTCTAATATAGCTACAACTGTATGGCACAATTTGAGGCTCACATTATCCAGATCTTTTCTCCTCTCCCTGTCTATGTGGCAATCATCTATCGCCCACCTACTTCTACTCATCCCCCTTCTGCCTTTCTCTCACACTTTGAATCCTGGTTCTCTTTCTTTCTCTCCTCAGACTCCCCTGTTCTTCTCCTTGGGAACTTCAATTGCCACATTGATGACCCCTCTCTCCCTTGGGCTTCCCGCTTTCTCTCTCTAACCTCTTCATTTGGCCTTCAACAGTGGAATGCAGCCAGCAACCACAAGGATGGCCACTACCTAGACCTGGTTTTCACTAAAAATTTCTCTCTCTGATTTCTCCATTTCCCCTTTTCCTCTCTCTGACCATCACCTCATCTCATTCTCTCTATCTCACTTCTCCCCTTCTCCACCTCCATCTACCCCCTGGTTCTGCAGAAACCTGGCTCTATTCACCTACCAGACTTTGATTCCACTTTACGTTCCTCCCTTTCCTCTCTCAGCTCTGCTACAGACCCTGACAACCTGGTCAGGAACTAGAACTCTGCCCTGTCCTCCTCTCTTGATCTACATGCCCTGCTTTCTCTCTGCTGTTCTAGGCCATCTAACCCCAGACCCTGGCTAAATTACCACACGCGCATGCGGCGTTCCTGCACTTATTCCTCTGAACGCCTCTGGAGGAAATCACACGCTCGCAGACTTCCTTCACTACAAATATATGCTATCCTGTTTCAACTCTGCCCTCTCTCACGCTAAACAAGCCTACTTTTCTTCACTAATCAACACGCACAAGTCTAATCCACGCCGACTCTTCTCTTTCTTTGACTCCCTACTCAGACCACCCCCAGCTGCCTATTCTTCTTCTTCCTCCATCTTACCTCAGGACTTTGCTGACTATTTTAAGGAAAAGGTTGAATCCATATGTCAGAACATCCCCTCTATTTCCTCCTCCCACCCTACACCGCTTCTTAAGGCTGCGGTCCCAGTCATCACTGTGACACGCGCGTCCGGCGGGGGGGCAGCGCGTGCACAGCGCTAACCGCAATCTCCAGGGAGAGAGGGAGATTGCGATGGGAGGGGGCGTGCTGAGTATTTTGCGGGGGCGTGGCCATGACCTCACGCAGCTGGTTCGCCCTCTTTGGCTGAACCGCCGGCGGGGGCGTGACCACATCTCCGTCGCAAGTTCCACATGCAATTTTTTTGTATGTGGGAAAACTTGCAGTACAGCGCGGCTGCTAAATGCGCGCCGACGCTTGTACTTGTCCCGGATAGATTGGGAGGCGGTGCTTGTGCGCACAGCGCACGCCTAACTCTCCCAGTAGAACGCACTGGGAACGCAGCCTAACTCTCCTCCTGCCTTCCTTGACTTTTTTTCCGCTGTCTCAGTGGAGGATGTCACTGCTGATCTCCTCTTCTCCTTCTACCACTTGCCCTCTTGACCCATTTCCCTCCCATCTCCTAAAACCTCTTGCTCCTACTATAACCCCTATGCTCACACAGATTTTTAACTCCTTCCTCTATTCGGGTAACGTTCCCTCCTTTAAACATGCAACATACCATTACTAAAAAACAGCAAGCTTGACCCTATCTGTCTTTCTAACTATCGACTTGTCTCCCTCCTGCCTTTCGCCTCTAAACTCCTTGAATGTCTTGTATTCTGTCGCCTGCTCCATTTTCTCACCACCTATTCTCTGTTACGCTAGTGCTGCCCGCAGACCAGACCCGTCCCCTGAGCTGAAGGGGGAAGTGGTAATACACGCACCCGCAGCAAAGGGAGCGTGTCCGGAGTGTGGTATGAAGTGTTGCCAGGCCAGGTGTAGTAAGGTAGACAATACTTGCCGGTACCGGTTGTAGAGATAGAGTGAAGGATGCCTCGCCGAAGTCAGGGAGTGGAGAGTGGAGATAGGTCGTTGTCCAAGCCGTGTTCAAGGGGTTACCAGAGTGAGCGTTGTCCAAGGAGTGCCGAGATCGAGAGCCAGAGGGGGTAGTCGTACGAGCTGCGTCAGAACCTGTGAAAACACTGAGAGAATCCAGAAGTACTTCCATGCAGAGACTATGTCGAGCAAAGACTGAGAGCAGAGAGGAGCTAGATAAAGCAGGAAGGTCCAATTAGGAACGGAGGCGGGACAGGAAGAGCTACAGGGAGACACTGCAGATTGGTGCAGGCATAACAGGCCAGGTGAGTCTTGTTGGTAACCTGATTATGCCCGTGCAGTGTGCGGGGGCGGAGCCTGAGGTCCGGGGGACGGGAAGAAGAGTGTGCAGACTGAGCGTGCTTCGTAACTCGTGTACGCGCGTGAACCGAGCCAGTGGATGGTGCAGGTGTGCGTGCAGGAAGACGTGGGCGCGCCCGGTGCTGAGCAGAGGAATCGCCGAAGGGAGTGTTCTCGCGACGGCGGCAGGGGCGAGGAGCCGTGGAGGCCGGTAAGGCAGGTTTGTTTTGTGTGTCCAGGGACTCCCTGCGGGAAGGGGGTGCTCTGTGTGGGGAGCGTGGAGAACGCTGATTCCTGACATTCTCTCCCAGACCCTCTGAAATCTGGCTTCCACACTGCTCACTCCACTAAAACGGCCCTCACTAAAATAACTAATGACCTCCATGCTGCCAAAGACAGAAGTCACTACACTCTGCTCGTATTACTTGACCTCAATGCAGCATTTGATACCATGGACCACCCACTTCTCCTTCACATTCTCTATACTCTTCGTATTTGTAACAAAGCTCTATCCTGGAACTCATCCTACCTCTCCCATCGTACTTTCAGTGTCTCTTCTGCTAACACCTCCTCCTCTATTGATCTCTCTGTGGGGGTACCCCGGGGCTCTGTCCTGGGACCTCTTCTCTTTTCTCTTTACAGACGCTCTCTAGGTGACCTAATAACATCTTTTGGGTTTAAATATCACCTCTATGCTGACGACACACAAATTTACCTTTCAACCCCTGACCTTACACCTGCTGTACAGACCAACGTTTCTGAATGTCTCTCTGCGATATCATCCTGGATGGCTGACCACCGACTTAAACTCAACATATCAAAATCAGAGCTCCTCGTATTTCATCCCAAACCTGGCCCCATTACCTCCTTCCACATTACTGTTGAAAGTTCTGTCATACACCCAGTAGTGCAAGCACGCTGCCTAGGGGTCACACTCAACTCCTCTCTCACATTCTCCTCTCACATTCAAAACATATTTAAAACCTGTCGCTTTCTCCTCCGCAATATCACAAAGATACGCCCTTTCCTCTGTTGCTCAACTGCTAAAACTCTGACTCAGGCCCTCATTCTCTCCCGTCTCGATTACTGTAACCTCCTGCTGTCCGGCCTTCCTGCCTCTCACCTGTCTCCCCTACAATCTATCCTAAACGCTGCTGCCAGAATCTCTACTCTTGCCTAAATCTGTCCCAGCGTCTCCCCTGCTGAAATCACTGTCCTGGCTTCCTATCAAATCTCGCATTTCACACTCAATTCTCCGTCCCACTTTTAAAGCTTTACACTTTTCTGCCCCTCCTTACATCTCAGCCCTAATTTCTCGCTATGCACCACCCTGACTCTTGCGTTCTGCTCAAGGATGTCTTCTCTCTACCCCTTTTGCATCTAAAGCCCTCTCCTGCCTTAAACCTTTCTCACTGACTGCCCCACACCTCTGGAATGCCCTTCCCCTCAATACCCGACTAGCACCCTCTCTATCCACCTTTAAACCCACCTGCTTATCGAAGCAAATAAGTAGCTCCATGGCTAATATTATAGACTTGATAAATAAAGCTTGGCCCCCTGCAGACGCACTTACCAGAACACCCTCCTACTGTCTCTGTACGTTCTTCCTACCTACCAATTAGATTTTAAGCTCTTCGGAGCAGGTACTCCTCTTCCTTAATGTTATTTTTTTTTAATGTCTGAAGCACTTATTCCCATGATCTGTTATTTTTATTATTTCTTATTTATATGATTGTCACTTATACTGCTCCTGTAAAGCGCTATACATATTAATGGCGCAATATAAATAAAGACATACAATGGCGCCTAAATAACCTTCTGCAGGGATCCTAGTTTGTGCCTTTATTGTAACATGCACCGTGGAAGGGTTTCCTGCTTTCTTTTACTCATCAAAACCTGCCTGGTTTCTAATATAAACCACCAATAATACCTGGACATCTGTATACAGACCTCTCCTAATTACATTAATATAATATCGTACCTAAATGTTTAGTCACAAAAATAGCCAGTTTGTTTCAGAATAGCCTGTTCGAGCATTGTTGCCTTCGCCAGAATCACACAGCCTCTCACAGCCCGACAGCCTCACACAGCCCGACAGCCTCACACAGCCCGACGGCCTCACACAGCCCGACGGCCTCACACAGCCCGACGGCCTCACACAGCCCGACGGCCTCACACAGCCCGACGGCCTCACACAGCCCGACGGCCTCACACAGCCCGACGGCCTCACACAGCCCGACGGCCTCACACAGCCCGACGGCCTCACACAGCCCGACGGCCTCTCACAGCCCGACAGTATCACACAGCCCGACAGCCTCACACAGCCCGACAGCCTCACACAGCCCGACAGCCTCACACAGCCTCACACAGCCCGACAGCCTCACACAGTCCGACAGCCTCACAGGATCACTCAGCCTGACAGCCTCACACAGCCTCAGACAGTCACACAAAGCCTCACACAGTGACACACAGCCTCACAGCAGGACACAGCCACCCACAGTCTCACACAGCCTGACAGTCTCACACAGTCACACAGCAGGACACAGCCTGACACACACAGTCACACACAGCTTGACAGTCTCACAGTCACGCAGCACGACACAGTCACCCACAGCCTCACACAACCCGACAGCCTCTCACAGCCCGACAGCCTCACAGGATCACTCAGCCTCACACAGTCTCAGACAGTCACACACAGCCTCACAATGCCTCACACAGTGACACACAGCCTCACACAGCACGACACAGCCTGAAACAGTCACCCACAGTCTCACACAGCCTGACAGTCTCACACAGTCACACAACAGAACACCGCCTGACACACACAGCCTCACACAGCCTGACAGTCTCACACAGTCACACAGCAGGACAGTCTCACACAATCACACAGCAGGACAGAGCCTAACACACACAGCCTGACAGTCTTACACAGTCACACACAGTCACACACAGCCTGGCAGTCCCACACAGTCACACAGCAGGACACAGCCGGACACACACAGCCTGACAGTCTTACACAGTCACACAGCAGGACAGAGCCTGACACACACAGCCTCACACAGCCCGACAGCCTCTCACAGCCCGACAGCCTCACACAGCCCGACAGCCTCACACAGCCCGACAGCCTCACACAGCCCGACAGCCTCACACAGTCCGACAGCCTCTCACAGCCCGACAGCCTCACACAGCCCGACAGCCTCACACAGTCCGACAGCCTCACACAGCCCGACAGCCTCACACAGCCCGACAGCCTCACACAGCCCGACAGCCTCACACAGCCCGACAGCCTCACAGGATCACTCAGCCTGACAGCCTCACACAGCCTCAGACAGTCACACAAAGCCTCACACAGTGACACACAGCCTCACAGCAGGACACAGCCACCCACAGTCTCACACAGCCGGACAGTCTCACACAGTCACACAGCCGGACACAGCCTGACACACACAGTCACACACAGCCTGACAGTCTCACACAGTCACGCAGCAGGACACAGTCACCCACAGCCTCACACAACCCGACAGCCTCTCACAGCCCAACAGCCTCACAGGATCACTCAGCCTCACACAGTCTGACAGTCACACACAGCCTCACACAGTGACACACAGCCTCACACAGCACGACACAGCCTGAAACAGTCACCCACAGTCTCACACAGCCTGACAGTCTCACACAGTCACACAACAGAACACCGCCTGACACACACAGCCTCACACAGCCTGACAGTCTCACACAGTCACACAGCCTGACACATACAGCCTCACACAGCCCGACAGCCTCTCACAGCCCGACAGCAGGACACACACAGTCACACACAGTCACACACAGCCTGACAGTTTCACACAGTCACACAGCCTGACACACACAGCCGGACACACACAGTCACACACAGCCTGACAGTCTCACACAGTCACACAGCAGGACACACACAGTCACACACAGCCTGACAGTTTCACACAGTCACACAGCCTGACAGTTTCACACAGTCACACAGCCTGACACACACAGCCGGACACACACAGTCACACACCGCCTGACAGTCTCACACAGTCACACAGCAGGACACACACAGTCACACACAGCCTGACAGTTTCACAGTCACACAGCCTGACACACACAGTCACACAGCCTGACACACACAGTCACACAGCCTGACACACACAGTCACACAGCCTGACACACACAGTCACACAGCCTGACAGTCTCACACAGTCACACAGCCTGACAGTCTCACACAGTCACACAGCCTGACACACACAGCCTGACAGTCTCACACAGTCACACAGCCTGACAGTCTCACACAGTCACACACTGCCTGACAGTCTCACACAGTCACACAGCCTGACACACACAGCCTGACAGTCTCACACAGTCACACAGCCTGACAGTCTCACACAGTCACACACTGCCTGACAGTCTCACACAGTCACACAGCCTGACACACACAGCCTGACAGTCTCACACAGTCACACAGCCTGACAGTCTCACCAGTCACACACTGCCTGACAGTCTCACACAGTCACACAGCAGGACACAGCCTGACACACACTGACCAATCAGAGCCGCGTTATCTGGAGCAGCCAACACACACTTGTGTTCCATCCCAGCTGGAAGAAGTGGGCGGGCGGAGCTGTGATTGGCTGAGAGGTAACATTGTATCTCACAGGCTGCACTGCAATGCGGAGCAGCACCTCCCGGCTCTGACCCAGTACTGACCTGTCACTGGCCCGGCTCTGACCCAATACTGACCTGTCACTGGCCCGGCTCTGACCCAATACTGACCTGTCACTGGCCCGGCTCTGACCCAATACTGACCTGTCACTGTCCCAATACTGTCCCGGCTCTGACCTGTCACTGGCCCGGCTCTGACCCAATACTGACCATGGTCCGGTTCGCTTTAACCATCGTGCGACAGTAAGTACACGCTGCTTTGTATTGTAACATGGGCGCTGCTCTCACTGCAAAGAGTCCCCCCCCCCAACTGCAAGGAAAACCCACTCCCCCCCCTCCACTGCAAGGAGCGACCCCCCCCCCCCCAACTGCAAGGAAACCCCCCTCCCCCCCACCCTCCACTGCAAGGAACCCCCCCCCCCCCAACTGCAAGGAAACCCCCCCCTCCCCACCCTCCACTGCAAAGAGTCCCCCCCCCCCCAACTGCAAGGAGCGACCCCCCCCCCCAACTGCAAGGAAACCCCCCTCCCCCCCATCCTCCACTGCAAGGAACCCCCCCCCCAACTGCAAGGAAACCCCCCCTCCCCACCCTCCACTGCAAAGAGTCCCCCCCCCCAACTGCAAGGAGCGACCCCCCCCCCTGCAAGGGTGGGAACCCCCCCTGCAAGGAAACCCCCCCTCCACTGCAAGGATCCCCCGCCCCCCTCTCCCCCCCAACTGCAAAGAGTCGTCCCCCCCAACTGCAAGGAGCGACCCCCCCCCCAACTACAAGGAAACCCCCACTCCCCCCCACCCTCCACTGCAAAGAGTCCCCCCCCCCAACTGCAAGGAGCGACCCCCCCCCCCAACTGCAAGGAAATCCCCTCCCCCCCACCCTCCACTGCAAAGAGTCCCCCCCCCCAACTGCAAGGAGCGACCCCCCCCCCCCCTGCAAGGAAACCCCCCACCACTGCAAGGATCCCCGACCCACCTCCCCCCCTCCCCTCCTCCCCCCCCCCAACTGCAAAGAGTCCCCCCCCCCCAACTGCAAGGAGCGACCCCCCCCTCCCCCCCAACCCTCCACTGCAAGTAACCCCCCCCCCCCACAGCAAGTAGCCCCCCTCCTTCGACTGCATCAGGGGGCAGCCAGGGAATATGATGACACGGTTATATATACATGAGGGGACACAGTTATATATACATGAGGGGACACAGTTATATATACATGAGGGGACACAGTTATATATACACATGAGGGGACACAGTTATATATACATGAGGGGACACAGTTATATACAGGCATACCCCGCATTAACATACGCAATGGGACCGGAGCATGTATGTAAAGCGAAAAATGTACTTAAAGTGAAGCACTACCTTTTCCCACTTATTGATGCATGTACTGTACTGCAATCGTCATATACGTGCATAACTGATGTAAATAACGCATGTGTAACAGGCTCTATAGTCTCCCCACTTGCGCACATCTTCGGTACAGGTAGGGAGCCGGTATTGCTGTTCAGGACGTGCAGACAGGCGCATGCGTGAACTGCTATTTGCCTATTGGGCGATATGTACTTACTCGCGAGTGTACTTAAACTGAGTGTCCTTAAAGCGGGGTATGCCTGTATACATTGAGGGATCACTGATGGCAAATGTTTAGTTAGTATGAATTAAGCACAATACAGTATCCCTCTTCTTCTGTATATTGGGCTCCCAGAGATCAGAGACCTTTCCTGCAGGATTTCTTTCTGGGTGGGGTGCTGTGGGTTGGAGCTTTCTGAGTAAGGGGAACCCCAGTGGGCAGAAACATTGACACAGTATTTGGGAGTAATTCCAGGGGTATTCCCCCCCCCCCCCTGAAATATTCTTGGAACAGTGTAATCTGCCATTTCAAGTAAACGTGTGTATTACAATCCCAAATAACTGGGAATGACCCCAGTAGTGATCGCGGTATAGGTGGGACATGGCCACTTTGCGTCAGTTCGTTGCGAGCCCCTAGCTGTCCCGGAACAATACTGTATGCTCGTTGCTGCTGAAATGGTCCCAGGGGTGAGTAAGGACTAGCAGCAGTGTTCTGATAATAAACCCTGGATTACTTTGTATTTCCAAGCGTAGGTTGCCCACAAACTGAAATGATGCAAGAAATGCTGCCCTACTCTTTCAGGTGTGATTTCAAGTCCAGGGATGTTTGTTATAGGGCTTATCACCTGTCACCTGCTCAGTGGGTTTGAAACCCTAGGGTGGGAGATACATCTGGGAGCAAAAAGAAAGCAATGAACAGAGAAGATGGACCAGCAAGGAAGCAATAGGGAAATGGAATTAATATGCATTAGTAAGTCACATGAACCCCAAGTCTAATTGGGAGAAAGGAAGGGTGTGGGAGAAAATGACAAAAACCGAATGAACATGAAATATAATTAAAATATAAAATAAGGAAGAAAATTGAATGAAGATAAGAAACTGATGTAGGAATTTGATTGAACATAATGGAATAAATATAGGGTATAATATAGGGAATGGAATAAATATAGGGTATAATATAGGGAATGGAATAAATATAGGGTATAATATAGGGAATGGAATAAATATAGGGTATAATATAGGGAATGGAATAAATATAGGGTATAATATAGGGAATGGAATAAATATAGGGTATAATATAGGGAATGGAATAAATATAGGGTATAATATAGGGAATGGAATAAATATAGGGTATAATATAGGGAATGGAATAAATATAGGGTATAATATAGGGAATGGATTAAATATAGGGAATGGAATAAATATAGCGTATAATATAGGGAATGGAATAAATATAGGGTATAATATAGGGAATGGAATAAATATAGGGTATAATATAGGGAATGGAATAAATATAGGGTATAATATAGGGAATGGAATAAATATAGGGTATAATATAGGGAATGGAATAAATATAGGTTATAATATAGGGAATGGAATAAATATAGGGTATAATATAGGGAATGGAATAAATATAGGATATCATGAAAAAATAGTGACCGTAATTTAATGTAGGAAAATAAATTAACATAAGAATTTAATTTCTACATTATATTCGTATATTCATCACGTGTTCCTTCGAGGGTTGGGAGCCATGGCAGCTCGCGGTGTATCACATGATAATTGCCTTTCATCAATCCCAGTTATATCCATATTGGATCCAGTACCCTGCATGTAACATGTTCTTTGCTTTTCCCACTTCTATATTTATTCCATTCCCGATATCTTTTTATATTTGTGAATTACATTGTATGTTCTTTCAATCTCCTGCAAACCTGGGGCCTCATGCAGAGAGCAGCGCTATTTAAAATTGGAGAGGGGAATAAAAAGAAGCTTTAATAGAGAGTTTTTTTTCTCCATATGCAGAAAGGTCCGAAAACTGCATTTAGAATCCTTTCTGCATATGGAGAGTTTCAACCGGCGATATGTGCGCTGTTGAAACGTGTTGAAAAAAAAACGCGGTTTTTTTTTTCTCCCCCACCGGCCCCCGACCTCCAGCTTCGTGCCAAATTTTTTTTGGCGGAGGTAAATAGAGAATTTCTCTCCATGTTATTGGCGTGATCAGCCACTAGATGGCGATCGCGCCTTTCTGAATATGGATATTTTTTCAACAGGGGAGATTTAGGTTCTCGCCGGGAGAAAGGCGAGTTTAAAAAAAAAAAAAAAAAATGGCGCGTTTTCCCTACCTCGCCATTTTCACCTGTTTTTAGCACGATTTCCACGGGATTTCAAATAGCGCTGCTCTCTGCATGAGGCCCCATGACTTTATAGCAATGTGTCGTCAAAATAGCAAACCTGCTTCCCGAGAAATCATGTGATTAGAAAAAAGTGAAGTTCATATAAAACATGTTTTCATTGTGAAAGTGGCACTGCAAGCTAAAAACACATCACTTGTTCATTACAGACCCTTGCAAAATGTTCTCATTATTTATATACAATGCATTAATACAATGCATTAATACAATGCATTCATACAATGCATTAATACAATGCACTATAAAGTAACACAGTTAGGTACAGTGCTGCAAAGCGATAAATGTGTAAAAGAAAAACAACAACTAAGAGACGTGTAATGGTCTAGCAAACTTTCCTATGGAATTTTGGGGCTGCCCCAGGCTAACGTATTTGGGAACCTTATTGTCAATGGACTTCACGGGCAAATATGTACTGATCTATTAGGAATTAAGGAGGCCAAAAACATTTATCTACAGCCATAAAAGTCATCCCACTGACACAAAAACGCTCCTGTATCCACTCTCACACCCATATCACAAAAATCACCCCATTCTTGTCTTCCTTTCAAAATTACCTAACCCACTTTTCCCTCGGTCAGAAACCAGAAATTCACCCCAACCTCCTCCCAGGCCAGTGCTTTCCAACCTTTTTTCAGTTAAGCAACCCTAAGTGAAATTCTGAGGAACTCTCAACCCTCTCTAATAGCGCGTCTGAGATCAGATGCGTTGTAAGGAACCCCAACCCACTCTAATAGCACGTCTGAGATCAGATGCGTTGTAAGGGACCCCAACCCTCTCTAATAGCGCGTCTGAGATCAGATGCATTGTAAGGAAACCCAACCCTCTCTAATAGCACGTCTGAGATCAGATGCATTGTAAGGAACCCCAACCCTCTCTAATAGCGTGTCTGAGATCAGACGCATTGTAAGGAACCCCAACCCTCTCTAATAGCGGGTCTGAGATCAGATGCATTGTAAGGAACCCCAACCCTCTCTAATAGCGCGTCTGAGATCAGATGCATTGTAAGAAACCCCAACCCTCTCTAATAGCGCGTCCGAGATCAGATGCATTGTAAGGAACCCCAACCCTCTCTAATATCGCGTCCGAGATCAGATGCATTGTAAGGAACCCCAACCCTCTGTAACAGCGTGTCTGAGATCAGATGCTTTGTAAGGAACCCCAACCCTCTCTAATAGCGCGTCTGAGATCAGGTGCATTGTAAGGAACCCCAACCCTCTCTAATAGCGCGTCTGAGATCAGATGCTTTGTAAGGAACCCCAACCCTCTCTAACAGCGTGTCTGAGATCAGATGCTTTGTAAGGAACCCCAACCCTCTCTAATAGCGCGTCTGAGATCAGGTGCATTGTAAGGAACCCCAACCCTCTCTAATATCGCGTCCGAGATCAGATGCATTGTAAGGAACCCCAACCCTCTGTAACAGCGTGTCTGAGATCAGATGCTTTGTAAGGAACCCCAACCCTCTCTAATAGCGCGTCTGAGATCAGATGCATTGTAAGGAACCCCAACCCTCTCTAATAGCGCGTCTGAGATCAGATGCATTGTAAGGAACCCCAACCCTCTCTAACAGCGCGTCTGAGATCAGATGCATTGTAATATATTGTAATTGTCCCCTTAATGTGTCTTCCACAGCGCTATGCAAGGCATTATGGGAAGCAGAGTAGTGATTGACAGCTCTGCCACCAATGCATTTCTTCTGCACACACAGTTTTTCGAGTGCGGCGGTGAAAGAGCAGTCTGTCCTGGAGTTACATTAAAATCAATAACAAGTAAATAGCATTATGATTTCCCTTTTGCGTCTGGGAATAAGTGCTCCATTTGTCCTTGATCTGGGTTTGCGCGGGACACCCGGTTGCAAGGAATTATTGGTTCTGTTCCAGGAAACACCCTGATTCAGGTAAGATATAAAAAGACAGAGCTGGATTACAGCAGCTATCTGGCCAAATTTCAATATCAATTTTGTTTTTGTAAAACACTATTTTAAGCGCCAGGGAACCCCGTCTTCCCGATATACTAACCGGTTTAGTTAATGGTAAGTATCTCGGGAACCAGGGCAGAAGTAGTGCAGCTCAGCAGGATTACCTTTTTTGAATTCTGTAAAAGCATCAAAAGGTAAAAAAATGAGTGGGTGGGGCTGGTGTTTAAACACCTGTGTCAAAGAATACACACCTGTGTCACAGAATACACACCTGTGTCACAGAATACACACCTGTGTCACAGAATACACACCTGTGTCACAGAATACACACCTGTATCACAGAATACACACCTGTGTCACAGAATGCACACCTGTGTCACAGAATACACACCTGTCACAGAATACAAACCTGTATCACAGAATACACACCTGTGTCACAGAATACACACCTGTATCACAGAATACACACCTGTGTCACAGAATACACATCCAAGTGAGTGCTACAAGGTGTCGTACATCTTAGCACTCCTTGGTAAGTATGAGCCACCAAGTCTACTGCTTACACACGTGCGGCTGAGTGTGCATGTGGGAAGGCGCATGTGGGGAGGAACATGTGCGGCTGAGTGTGCATGTGGGAAGGCGCATGTGGGGAGGAACATGTGCGGCTGAGTGTGCATGTGGGGAGACACATGTGCGGCTGAGTGTGCATGTGGGGAGGAACATGTGCGGCTGAGTGTGCATGTGGGGAGACACATGTGCGGCTGAGTGTGCATGTGGGGAGCGCACGGCGCCTGAGTGTGCATGTGGGGAGACGCACGGCGCCTGAGTATGCATGTGGGGAGACACATGTGCGGCTGAGTGTGCATGTGGGGAGCGCACGGCGCCTGAGTGTGCATGTGGGGAGACGCACGGCGCCTGAGTATGCATGTGGGGAGGCACATGTGCGGCTGAGTGTGCATGTGGGGAGGCGCACGGCGCCTGAGTGTGCATGTGGGGAGCGCACAGCGCCTGAGTGTGCATGTGGGGAGGCGCACGGCGCCTGAGTGTGCATGTGGGGAGGCGCACGGCGCCTGAGTGTGCATGTGGGGAGGCGCACGGCGCCTGAGTGTGCATGTGGGGAGGCGCACGGCGCCTGAGTGTGCATGTGGGGAGGCGCACGGCGCCTGAGTGTGCATGTGGGGAGGCGCACGGCGCCTGAGTGTGCATGTGGGGAGGCGCACGGCGCCTGAGTGTGCATGTGGGGAGGCGCACGGCGCCTGAGTGTGCATGTGGGGAGGCGCACGGCGCCTGAGTGTGCATGTGGGGAGGCGCACGGCGCCTGAGTGTGCATGTGGGGAGGCGCACGGCGCCTGAGTGCATGTGGGGAGGCGCACGGCGCCTGAGTGTGCATGTGGGGAGGCGCACGGCGCCTGAGTGTGCATGTGGGGAGGCGCACGGCGCCTGAGTGTGCATGTGGGGAGGTGCTTGTTTGGTTGAGTGTGTGTTTGATTTCTATAGCACATTTTAGCCACCTCCCCAGCAGTGCAAGATCTTTGCAAACACTTTCCTATTTGGGATAATTTGTTGTCAAATTGCCCAGTAGTTTGTGCTGTAACCCTTGCTGTGTGTATTAATGCGAGGTGCACAGTCTGTGTATTAATGCGAGGTGCTCTGTGTATTAATGCGAGGTGCTCTGTGTATTAATGCGAGGGGCTCTGTGTATTAATGCGAGGTGCTCTGTGTATTAATGCGAGGTGCTCTGTGTATTAATGCGAGGGACTCTGTGTATTAATGCGAGGGACTCTGTGTATTAATGCGAGGGACTCTGTGTATTAATGCGAGGGACTCTGTATTAATGCGAGGGACTCTGTGTATTAATGCGAGGTGCTCTGTGTATTAATGCGAGGGACTCTGTGTGTTAATGCGAGGGACTCTGTGTATTAATGCGAGGGACTCTGTGTATTAATGCGAGGGACTCTGTGTATTAATGCGAGGGACTCTGTGTATTAATGCGAGGGACTCTGTGTATTAATGCGAGGGACTCTGTGTATTAATGCGAGGGACTCTGTGTATTAATGCGAGGGACTCTGTGTATTAATGCGAGGGACTCTGTGTATTAATGCGAGGGACTCTGTGTATTAATGCGAGGGACTCTGTGTATTAATGCGAGGGACTCTGTGTATTAATGCGAGGGACTCTGTGTATTAATGCGAGGGGCTCTGTGTATTAATGCGAGGTGCTCTGTGTATTAATGCGAGGTGCTCTGTGTATTAATGCGAGGGGCTCTGTGTATTAATGCGAGGGGCTCTGTGTATTAATGCGAGGGGCTCTGTGTATTAATGCGAGGGGCTCTGTGTATTAATGCGAGGGGCTCTGTGTATTAATGCGAGGTGCTCTGTGTATTAATGCGAGGTGCTCTGTGTATTAATGCGAGGTGCTCTGTGTATTAATGCGAGGGCCTCTGTGTATTAATGCGAGGGACTCTGTATTAATGCGAGGGACTCTGTGTATTAATGCGAGGGACTCTGTATTAATGCGAGGGACTCTGTGTATTAATGCGAGGGGCTCTGTATTAATGCGAGGGACTCTGTGTATTAATGCGAGGGACTCTGTATTAATGCGAGGGACTCTGTGTATTAATGCGAGGTGCTCTGTGTATTAATGCGAGGTGCACAGTCTGTGTATTAATGCGAGGTGCACAGTCTGTGTATTAATGCGAGGGGCTCTGTGTATTAATGCGAGGTGCTCTGTGTATTAATGCGAGGGGCTCTGTGTATTAATGCGAGGTGCACAGTCTGTGTATTAATGCGAGGTGCTCTGTGTATTAATGCGAGGTGCTCTGTGTATTAATGCGAGGTGCTCTGTGTATTAATGCGAGGGACTCTGTGTATTAATGCGAGGGACTCTGTGTATTAATGCGAGGGACTCTGTGTATTAATGCGAGGGACTCTGTGTATTAATGCGAGGGACTCTGTGTATTAATGCGAGGGACTCTGTGTATTAATGCGAGGGACTCTGTGTATTAATGCGAGGGACTCTGTGTATTAATGCGAGGGGCTCTGTGTATTAATGCGAGGTGCTCTGTGTATTAATGCGAGGGACTCTGTGTATTAATGCGAGGGACTCTGTGTATTAATGCGAGGTGCTCTGTGTATTAATGCGAGGGACTCTGTGTATTAATGCGAGGTGCTCTGTGTATTAATGCGAGGTGCTCTGTGTATTATGTATTAATGCGAGGTGCTCTGTGTATTAATGCGAGGGACTCTGTGTATTAATGCGAGGTGCTCTGTGTATTAATGCGAGGTGCTCTGTGTATTAATGCGAGGTGCTCTGTGTATTAATGCGAGGTGCTCTGTGTATTAATGCGAGGTGCTCTGTGTATTAATGCGAGGTGCTCTGTGTATTAATGTGAGGTGCTCTGTGTATTAATGCGAGGTGCTCTGTGTATTAATGCGAGGTGCTCTGTGTATTAATGCGAGGTGCTCTGTGTATTAATGCGAGGGACTCTGTGTATTAATGCGAGGGACTCTGTGTATTAATGCGAGGGACTCTGTGTATTAATGCGAGGGGCTCTGTGTATTAATGCGAGGGGCTCTGTGTATTAATGCAAGGTGCTCTGTGTATTAATGCGAGGGACTCTGTGTATTAATGCGAGGTGCTCTGTGTATTAATGCGAGGTGCTGATGTTAAATGACAAGGTGATTTCTCATAGATACATTTGTTTTAAAAAAACAAAATGAAGGAAGATTAAGGGCTGTAATATAGTTGAGCGTCAATTATAATTGGCTGAGTTAGCCAGACATTTGTATACTTGGGACGCGCGCGCACGTCCGTGAGCGGTGGCGCGGCAGACTAGAGAAACTACAATTTTATTTTCGCTACGAGCGAATCACAGCGCGGCCTAACGCTGTGACGTCAGTCACGCCCCCTAACCGCTCACGTGACCGGCCCTGCACTCCGGCGAGCGCTGAAATGTTAAAATCTGCTAAGACCTACGCTTCCGCGCGCTTGCGTAGGCGAGCCCCTACTAAAGCCGCTCTAATTGCGGCTGTAGGGGCTCAGTGCCGAGCGGAGGCGCGCCTCAGCGAGCAAGCAGCAACCCTAGACGAGGCCTTATTCAACACTGATAAAGTAAAGAATGTATCAGCAGAACATGAAACAGAAACAAGTAGCAGCGTAGTGGGACTGATACCAAAGCATCTCATAAATCAGAACAGACAATATGATAGCTACCCCAGTATCGGTTTCACTTCCTGTATGTGTAACGTGGAGAAAAACGTACTTATACTGCAATGATACCAAGCAAATTCATCCACCATTTCACAACAAAACATGGCTGCCTGTCAGGAAAGAGTGCTGACTAATTGTCAAACAAAGCAAACTTATTAAATGGTTAAAAAGAAGGATACAATTTCAGCAAAGGCTCAGAGGGCTAGTTTTTTGGTAACAACTTGCTAAGAAATTAAACTACTCAGTCGGGGACACGTTAATTTTGCAAGCATGCTATAAAATTGTGCAAACCATGTGTAGACGGACGTTCACAGAGGTACACAATTGGAGACTTTATAAGGTGAAATTATAATAGGCTTTATTTTGCCTTTTCCTTTTCATCAGGAAATCATCCAAGCACAGGGGGGGGGGGGGGGGAACAAAGCTTCTATTCACTTGGGAGTATTTCTAGTGAAATCCTATGCAATTAATTCACATCTCCCTTAGTAAAGCATGTTTCGCAGGCCCAAAACATATAGCATGAAATAAGCAAATATAAGCAGTCTCTTAATAATGAAAGTCTTATCTGTTAGCTGTTGTAGAGTAAGCTTCTCTGCTCTCATGGAACCGCACCCGTGCGTGCACAGAAAATATCAGCATCCAGGTTTAGAAGTCTTATTTGGTATCTTGCAATCAGCTATGCTGGGCAGAGCTCAAGACCAGTCAGCTCCAGAGATGTGTGTTCTCTTGGTCAGTCTCTCCTGGGAGACTCAAGAACACTGCTCTGTCTCCAAAATTCAGCTTTCAGTCAGAGCTAAGGAGTTACTTCCTGTCTCAACAGACAGGCTTTTGTAAGCAATCTAGATCAGGCAGGTGGTGTTTATTAATTGACTACCAGCAGTTAACCACCACACTGCTAGATTAAAGGCACATGACTTGAACAGGGATTACTCCCCTGTTACACCATGTTTGTGAAGAAGCTGAAAAAAGTTAATCTTTTCAATGTTACTATTAGTCGTAAATTTAACACGTCTGATGACATTGAAGAAAAATTAATAGAGACAATTAAAAATGCTGAAATCTTCACTCTGCAAGTTGATAAATCCACTGACATCAGTGGGAAGTCCTAGCTTTTCTCATACATCAGATTTGTTGATGATGATTGCCAAATAGTGGAAGAATTGTTTTACTGCAAACTTCTTTCAGAAATAATAGGCAAGGATACATTCCAGATACTGAAGTTCTGTTTGTTATCTGGAGGCTTCCTATAGAATGTATGCATTGGTACAGTATATGTACTGATGGAGCTTCTTCAATGAAATGTTACCGTAATTAAAAGGATTCCGTGTCATTGTCAATTGTCAAAATCCAGACATCATAATCACACATTGATTTCTTCATCGAGAAGTTGGTAAAAGAGTTGGAGACGAGTTAGAAAATGTCCTGCAACAAGTATTAAAAATTGAGAACTATATAAAAAGTAGACATCTGAAACCACTAAGATGTTAAGGATTTAAGAGTTAGCCTTGGTGCCTCATATTGCGCACAGAAGTAAGGTGGCTATGAAGAGGACACGTACTTTCACAAGTTCATGAACGTGGACAGGAAAGCCTAGCTTTTTTTTCATTCTTGAACAGAAAATGAAATTCTGTATTAAACTGAGCAGTGTTCTGGGGAGGGGTGAAATAGCAGATATGGCTGACCTGTTGCAATAAATAAACAAGGTGAACATTAGCATGCAAGGGAGAAATGAGAACAGTCTCAGACTAAATGTGTGCATTCAAAGAGAAGATTAACATATAGGTCGAAAAACATACAGGAAGAACATATGGAGATATCTCCTCTTTAAGATATAAATCTAAAAAGAAGGAAATAGTATGTAGTATCCATAGTATGCCACTGATCATCCAACACCTGGGAATATTACAGGAAAAAATCCCGCATTATGGTGAGATTGAATCAGAGTTATTTTCTTCAGGCTCACAAAGGGACTGTGACTTTGAGTTTCCAAGAACAAGAATTGGCTGATATTGGAAATGACAGCGCTTTGAGCATGCTCGGGTAATCAATGAATACATTCTGGGGTTTTCAGCCTTAACCAACATTGAAGAGTAAAAGAATAGAACTGATACTTTCTCTTGAAGAGGAAATGAGGGATTGTGTGACCTCTTTGGAGTCAAGAATTGGCAAAATGCATCAAACTCAAGAGTCTCATTAGCTGTGGCCAACAGCAGAAGTCCTTCACATCTTCAACAAATAATTACATTTGTGAATTCCAGTTAACTTATGTCTGTTTTCTTTATGCCTACAATATATATGCAAAATAATTCAATTTAAATATCATTCATAAGTAGTAAAATTATAAATAATCAAACTGTTTCATGTTTAAAATAGCTTTGACTGATCATTATTTTTATTTGAAATTGCTTCAAATAGGTTGTGGCTATTGTAGGGTCGCCTCAGCAGCTGAGCATTATAAATAGCGGGGCCTTGAGATTGAAAAGGTTGAGAACCAGTACTGTAATACAATATGCACTTGCATGAAATCCAAATGTATCCGTTCATCACCCACTACACTGCTTACATTGAAATCTTTCCAGGACAGGGGCTCCTCATGTTTCACCTATGTCTCTGGCACTGTGTAAGATACAGTACATGTCCAGCACTATATAAGAATACATAAGTACTGAAACAAAAAGAGACTGCAGTGCCTATAAATAAAAAATATGTTAATATTACCAACACCTAAACCCTACAAATATAGAGTGCACCCAAGGAGACAAAACAGTAATCCTCAATGAATCATATACAACCCATGAAAGAGAGAGGTCGAGAAATCTCCACAAAAATGGGGCTCTACGGGGTGTATACAAAAAATCACATAGTAATTTATTAAATAAATCATGAAAAAAACGAGGCACATTCATAAAAACACTGCGAACACTACAAATTGCAAGAATTGTAACATCCAATATAAATACAGTATAAAGTTGTGGTTAGCACAATCAGAAAATGCAGACTCACAGCTGATGCCGATCACCAGAGAGACCCTAAAGAAACCTTCTACCCGGTACTCCGAGAGGTGATGGACCCACCAAACACATCCCCATCAGAAAACAAGATATCACTCGCTATACAAAAATGCATGAAGATAATATTGTAACGCGGTCTCATTATGTAACGCTTGCGCTCACCACGAACAAGGCGGGACCCCGGTACTGTGGTGGGAAAGTATAGAACTGCGCACCCACAGCAGCGGAGGCGCGCCTGGGGGGGGGGATAGTCAGCCAGCCGGGTCTGGGTTGGAGAGAGTGGGTTATTCGTGATACTTGCCAAGGTCATGGGTAAGTGCCAGTAGGATAGTCAGAGTCTGAAGTGCCGTGGCCAAGGGTTGGAGCCAGGAGAGCAGTAGATAGTCCGTTTGCCGTGGTCAGGAATGGAGAAGGTCGGATGGTCTGAGGCAAGCCGGGGTTGATAATCCAGAGCTGGGTCCAAAGTCTAGCCGGGTCGGTACACAGGGAGGCAAGCAGCAACAAGATAAGTAAAGCAGAAGGCAAAAGGCAGAGACGTGGGAACACAAGGCTGCCAATAACTATGCTCAGCCAAAGAGGAAGTGACAGAGCTGAGCATATATGGAGACAGGAGTCCAATGAGAGAAGGGGGTGGAGCAGAGGAGCGGCTTCTGTGGGGCAGGGATAGACTTTGAGAAGAAGGAGAGAGGTGAGGGCGATATTAGAGTTGACGTGCAGCTGGAGAGCGGTGCATGCGCGTTACGTGTGCACGCCACAGTGCACAAGCGGAGGGGTGGAGCCAAGCTCCGTAGGAACTTTAAAAACCCTGCGTGTTCGTGCACGCTGTGTAAGGTGCGCGGGAGGCTGTACAGCAGGAGGCAAGGAGGAAGCACGCCACGGAGGACGTGCTCTTGGATTGCTTGCAGCGGTATGCTGTGCAGCAGGAGGAAAGGAGGGAACATGCTGCAAGGGACGTGTTCCCCGATTCCTTACAAAGATCAGACTAAAACGCGAAAGTGAGGTAAATATATCACCAAACATGAGTCCTTCAAAGAGTCACTACAAAGCTTTCAATAATTGCTCCAATGCATGGATCAATGGTATCCAAGGATTACTCACCCATCTGGGTTTCCATAATGAGAGGGTTGGAGGGGAATCTGCATGTTCTCCCAGCCCGATGCACGTTTTGCAGTCAGCTTTGTCAATGGTGTGGCTTCATGGACATGCTTGCCGGCAATATATATACTTATGTGGTGAAGTCATACCGGAGGAACAAAAAGTAAACCCAGTTGTGGGCACCCAAATCTCCCTAAATGAATGTATTATGACATATATATAGTTACATAGTAGATGAGGTTGAAAAAATACGTAGGTCCATCAAGTTCAACCTATGCTAAATTTATGCAACAGATACTTTATCCTATATCTATACTTACTTATTGATCCAGAGGAAGGCAAACAAAAAACCCCAGAGTCATATCCAATGATATCTCAAAAAGGGAAAAATAAATTCCTTCCTGACGCCAAGAATTGACAATCGGATTAATCCCTGGATCAACATCCTTCCCATGTATATTTATTGGTATATCCCTGTATACCTTTCCCATCTAAAAAGATGTCCAATCTTTTTTTGAACAAATCTATTGTATCTGCCATCACAGTCTCCATGGATAATGAATTCCACACTGTAACTGCCCTTACTGTAAAGAATCCTTTCCTTTGTTGCTTGTGAAATCTCCTTTCCTCCAACCTTATGGGATGCCCCCGAGTCCTTTGTACAATCCTTTGTGGGATGAATAGTTCTTTTGAAAGCTCCTTGTATTGTCCCCGAATATATTTGTATATAGTTATCATCAGTGGTTGACAAATCTCAGGGTTACATAGTTACATCGTAGATGAGGTTGAAAAAAGACTTCCGTCCATCAAGTTCAACCTATGCAAAATTTAGACAACAGATACTTTATCCTATATCTATACTTACTTATTGATCCAGAGGAAGGCAAACAAAAAACCCCATTGAGGGAAAAAATTAATGCTTTCCAGAGAACAAGATATCACTCGCTATACAAAAATGCATGAAGATAATATCAGACTCAAATGCGTAAGTGAGGTAAATATATCACCAAACACGAGTCCTTCAAAGAGTCACTACAAAGCTTTCAATCTTTGCTCCATCGCATGGACCAAACCTGTCTGGGTTTCCATCAGGGGTGGGGGACAGCTGGGGAAGGGAATTAATTAGGTATGATGAGAACCAGGATAGAGCTCTGTTGCGGATACCAAGAGAGAGTTTAGAATATAAAGGAGAAGAGCGTGATTGACAGTATCAAAAGCAGCAGAGAGATCAAGCAGGATTAGTAGGGAAAAGTGACCTTGGACATTTTCCAGCCTCCAAGAATTGGCAATCGGATTAATCCCTGGATCAACATCCTTCCCATGTATACTTATTTGGTATATCCCTGTATACCTTTCCCATCTAAAAAGATGCCCAACCTTTTTTTTGAACAAATCTATTGTATATAGAAAAATGCCATGTGCAGAAAGAGTAGAAAGCCGGACGGTGGGTACATTAAAGGAAGAGAATGAAACAGATTGGGGCGGAGCCAATATACAGACTTACCAGAACGCCCTCCTACTGTCTCTGTATGTTCTTCCTACCAACCTATTAGATTGTAAGCTCTTCGGAGCAGGGACTCCTTTTCCTAAATGGTACTTTTATGTCCGAAGCACTTCTCCCCTTTATGTGTTATTTATATTATCTGTTATTTATATGATGGCCGCATGTATTACTGCTGTGTAGCGCTATGTATATTGATGGCGCTATATAAAGACATACATATATACACACACACATACCTTGAGGCATGATATAGGAGAGCATGACTACAAGAGAACTACAGATGCATCTTAGAGCATATTTGCAGTATTAAAAATGCTGTGAAAGACAGTAGTAAAGTGAAAAAGCTTTCAAGTGTGGTTAGGCATTTTCTAGTTTCACAGAGATGTTTATTGCAACATGAAAAAAGATGGATCTTCATTTTAGATACTGTGTCCCCCAAGGGACTGAATAAGAAATTGGGGTTCTCTACTTTTGTGCAAATATGTAAATAGTATTGTAGTATAATTGAGTCAATAGTCCTCATACAAATAAGTATACATGGGAAGGATGTTGATCCAGGGATTAATCCGATTGCCAATTCTTGGAGTCAGGAAGGAATTAATTTTTCCCCTTAATGGGGTTTTTTGTTTGCCTTCCTCTGGATCAATAAGTAAGTATAGATATAGGATAAAGTATCTGTTGTCTAAATTTAGCATAGGTTGAACTTGATGGACCTACGTTTTTTTTCAACCTCATCTACTATGTAACTATGTAACTATGTATATGTCATAATACATTCATTTAGGGGATGTGTTTGGTCCATCACTTCTCAGAGTACCGGGTAGAAGGTCTCTTGTGAGGGTCCTTTAGGGTCTCCCTGGTGATCTGCATCAGCTGTGAGTTTGCATTTTCTGATTATGCTAACCCCAACTTTATGTTTATGTTGGGGGGTTACATTTGCGGCTTGCACTTTATAATGTTTTTATGAATGAGCCCCATTTTTTTTCATGATTTGTGTAATAAATTACTTTTTTTTGTATACACCCCGTAGTGCCCCATTTTTGCGGAGATTTCTCAACCTTACTCTTTCATGGTTTATGTATCTTCTTTTTTTTTTAAGTTGTTCTTTATTTGCATTCTTTGTTAAGGACAATGAGTAGTGGGGTACAGAACATAAAAAGGGGTAGGGTGTTACTTTTGAATTACAAGTATTGGTATCCTGTATATAACACCTTTGGTGGGGAGACAATAATGACAACACTGTTGGGACAGCGTATAAAATAACTACTACAATAATTTAACTTAAAAAGACTGGGGAGGGGAAAAAGGAAGGTCATTGCTTTAGCGAAAATGTTCCACTTGTTGGTGTACCATAACAGTAATATTAACATAACAGTAATATTAACATAACAGTAATATTAACATAACAGTAATATTAACATAACAGTATATAAACACATGTACCTTTGTGGACTATTGAATACTGAATACCCTCCAGGCCCTCCTCCTCGTTTTATACATATACAAAACATATCACAGCAGAGTTTCCTCAGGAGTTATGTGTTTTTTTTCTTTTCTTATTTATTTATTTTATTTTTTTGTTACCTTTTAAACCCCCCCCCCCCCCCTTCCCGGTTTATGTATCTGTAGCCCCGGTAAGAAATGGGGTCTATATATCTTTCTCCTACTGGTGTGAGTCCTGTTAAGGGCAGGCCGCCAATAGTTATCATGGGTTTTTCCCCCGCTTCAAGCCCTGCCTTGAGTGATGGAGGCAGGCCGCTGACTCTGTGTGCAGGCCTGAGACAGAGGGGAGGGCCGGCTGACATCATGAGGGGTGGGGCTGTCTAAACTTAGTCCTGCCTGCTCCTGTAAGAGGGGGAGTGAAGTTCTGGTCTGGTTTGGAGTAACACCTAGTGGGAGATCTGTCCTGGGAGCAGAGAGTGCTGGAGTGTCTGACCTGAGAGGTTATTCTTAGGGAGACAACTATGCTTGGAGGAGGTACTCAGGCCCAGTCTGAGTAGAGCGGATAGAACTATAGACGGTGGACTAATGCCCCTCACCCTGCTCAGGAGGTGAGGGGGGGGGGGAGATCTAGCCTCACCCAGAGGATATACCCTTGGGGTGGGTGCAAGGGGTATTGCAGCCCCATACAGCCCATCCTGCAGGAGTACAGCCTGGAGGAGAGGAGAGGAGGAAAAGATCTGTATACATTTGGAAGCACTGCTGTATATGAACTGCGGTGTGCTGCTACCAAAGGAATAAACAGACATTGCTGCTTTTAACAAAGACTGTGTTGTGAGATTGAAACCTCTCGCCCTGGGACCAAGGCTTCTCTGGGAGGGTTTCTCCTTATTCATTAAGGCTCGCCAGGGATGGAGGCATTGCACCGTTGCTAAGAAGATGGAGGCATCTACCCCAGAAGCCTCTCCCTGTTATCCCCAATACCACCGCGGGAGACTCGGGCCCTCCTGTTCCTCACAGGTATGCACCACCCACATACACGTAACCAGCCCTCACTACACCCTAGAGGTCCAGTCTGTGACCGGGGGGGGGGGGGGGCATGGGTTACATTTGGAGGCGAGCTGCTGAGATCCAGAACAGGACAGGCTTTCAGCGAAGCAGAGCTGGAAGAGTGAAGTGCACCTTCCATGCAAGTACTGGAGAGAGTAGGGCATTTATGCATACCAGGGGTAGTCAGGGGAGCGTGGGCTCTCGCACAGTACGCCCTGGGTGCCCTAAGAGGGTGTTGTAAGATGGGTGGGGAGCTATAGCTGTCCTAGTCCCTTGAGGCAGATAGTGTGAGGCAACTAGGGGGGTTAGCCTGTTAACTAGTCCAGGGACCATGGCCCAGGGACCGCACTATGAGTGGCCAAAAGTAGGAGACGCCCGTACCTTAGGGAGATGCCCGGGTACACTAGCCAACACCCACATAAAACACACCACAGAGTACTTGCAGGAACCGTCAGCGAGTGCGGTGCACAGAGAAGGAGTTCTGCCTCGCCTGGGGTATGTCACATCATATCAGTGGGCAAACAGTCAGAAAGAGCATGCAGAGAGCGTTTAGTGAGCAGTGTGAGAGCAGTCAGTGTCTAGGAACGAGCTATGCACTAGACACTGAGAATAGTGACATTATACATTTGGAGGACTCGTCAAAGATGGTGGCCGTCACTACATGTGCTCCGCGAGGGGATGAAAGAGTTAAAAATGGCGACCGCAGCGCCATCCACGGCCCAGCAGTTAGCAGCCGAACTAAAATGGCAACTCCTGCCAATCCTGGATCGCGCACGTGAAGCGTGTAAAGAGACTGTTAGGGAAATGTGGAGGGAGATGTGCAGGGGTTTGGTGCCAAACCCAGATCCCCTGCAAAAGGAGCGGAGCGAAAGCCCACCCACCTGTGCTGTGACTGGCCGACAGACAAAGCCACGTCACACTGAGAGAAGGAGTGCCCCTCCTCTTGTTTCCACCATAGGGAGGAGGCACAAGGAGAGCCAATCAGAAGCGTCCACTCCGGAGAAGGGAGGGGCAGGAAGTGAGAGCGAGGAACTTCACTTCCATCTGGCATTCGAAGAGCAAGGAGCTGAATTATTGAACTGTTCAACCCCTGCGTGCAATATGTCAGAACTAAGCACAACAATCTTCCAACTCCCAGGAGGCTTCCTGGTGGTGGAGATCGAGGGCCGAGAGTACCTCCAGTGCCTGTGCGTACACTGCAGGACACCCGGACCGGCCGCCGGCACCAAAGCACGATGCCCTCAATGGGGCACGTACTACCTATGGCCTAACGAACCATGGCCTATGCTAAAGACCCCTCCGAGGGCCTCTCCGGGAACATTAACGGAGGTGGCGGAGACAGCAGACGAGGCTGCCCTAGTTCCCTGCACCACTGCTGAGGTGGGAACCAAGGCCCAGCCAACTACCAAGCCGAGAGAAACTCCGGCGGCGAAGAGCGCGACCGCAGTGGAGGTACCGGAGCGGTCCTGTTTCGTACCACTACCCACTGGCGGGGCCGAAAAAGACCCAGGTGACTCCCTAGCAGAGTATCCGACCAAGTCGTCTTCGGAGGAAGAAGATGGCGTTTCATCGGTGACGATGCGCCTACCGGCGAACCACCCCAGCTGTAAGAAAGATGGCGGTCAACAGAGGGAGCAGACGAGTCCGGACACCTCCCGACGGCGAGCGCTGGTGCGGCATGAGGCCCGTAGAAGTCCCACGGCCGTGGTGACTCCCAGTGCGGCGGAGACTGGATCCGAGACGGCTCCAGAGGAACCAGAGGTCATCAGCCAGCAGCGGAGCGGTAAGGAGACTCCACCACCCCCTTACTCCCGCCAGGCGACGAAGGGCCCTGCAGAGGACGAGAAGGAGAGGCTTGCGGCATACTTACCCGTCCGCGGACCGGATGATCCACCACCGCCCCTTCCAGTCCTCGACGCACTTCCGGTGCGTGACCACGGAGCGGATGGGGATTCCGTGGGCGGACATGATGACGTCACTTCCGGGTCCGACTGGAAAAGAGGCCCGGGAGCGTTGTTCTCCCTGCGGAGAGCAGCCATGGCAGCTGCAATGGCCACCCTGAGAAGCCAAGGCCCTTCCCGAGGAACACAAAGCCCGACGGAGAGAGCAAGTAAGAAAGTGCCCAGTGGTCGCGGCATTACCCGTTTGCTGGACATTGATTCGGACATTGCCCCAGCCCCTAGCGCCATTGCCCCGGGCACTGCACCTGCCCAGTCACAAATCATTACACCGGGACCTAGCGGGGACAAGTTAAGTAAGAACCCCAAGTACTCCAAGGATTTGAGGGATTGGGAATTAAGTGACGAGGGATCGGATGGGGAAGTACCATATGCCAATGTAATAAGTGTGCCTAACCCTATATCATTTTTTCCTATGCCTAGAGGAAGGACCCAAGGGTCCCACACTACTGCGGAGGCAGGGCCTGTAAGCACAGTGGTCACCAAAATGAATCCTACCATCTATATAAATGCGAAAGGTAGACGCAGTTGCTCGCGCTCTACAGAGGCGGTCACATCCGGTGTGTCATCCCAAGCTGAGTCAGAGACAGGTACCTCTAGTGCATTGTCCGAATATGAGCACCGTGACAAGTGGTGGGCACCCCTCTTCACTGGGTACCACAAGGGTATGGACCGCACCAAGTTTCTGTTAATCAGGAACAACATAGTTGATCATTGGTGGGCGGTAGGTGCCTATACTCCCCAGGATGTGGTGGATGAGCTAGAGCACAGATATAGAGAGATAGAACAGAAGAACATCCTTCCTAAGGGGCCTAGTATTTTGTATGATGACATTGCGCCAGTAGAACCAGAGTTTTGGGTACTGCCAAGCAGGGCGGGCCACAAGAAGCTCCCCAAGTTGAGCCGGGCAGACAGGGCCATAGTGGCCAGGTATAGGCAGTCACACGGGTACGAGTTCCCTTATGTGCCTGAACCCATCATGAGTGAGATAGAGGAGCATCGAGATAGCTGGCTCAGAGAGGCCATGCAAGAATACTTGCGTACCAAGTTCGGTAAAGCCGGTTACCAGAACGAGGATAAAATCAGTGAAGTAGCCCGGGCCTGGAGTGTGGGGAGGTGCATATACATGAACAGTGTGGTTTATCGGCCGGAGGCTGGGTCGGTACAGCCATATTCACTATAACAGACCATAATTGGAGGAAGGTACGGAAGCCTGACCCAAAACATTATAACTAGTTAGGTTCTCCATGTTGGGAGGTACAATTTTCGTTATTACACCATCTGCGTGGATGGTCTGAGTTATGCACACTAATCAAATAAACTGTGTTTTGTTTCCCAGATTTGTTCACCGCAGGATGGAGCTGCTAAAGTTAGGTCCAAGTGGGGGAACATTGGATTCCACCTGAGGGAGAGTGTTGCCCCGGTAAGAAATGGGGGCTATATATCTTTCTCCTACTGGTGTAAGTCCTGTTAAGGGCAGGCCACCAGTAGTTATCATGGGTTTTTCCCCTGCTTCAATCCCTGCCTTGAGTGATGGAGGCAGGCCCCTGACTCTGTGTGCAGGCCTGAGACAGAGGGGAGGGCCGGCTGACATCATGAGGGGTGGGGCTGTCTAAACTTAGTCCTGCCTGCTCCTGTAAGAGGGGGAGTGAAGTTCTGGTCTGGTTTGGAGTAAGACCTAGTGGGAGTTCTGTCCTGGGAGCAGAGAGTGCTGGAGTGTCTGACCTGAGAGGTTATGCTTAGGGAGACAACTATGCTTGGAGGAGGTACTCAGGCCCAGTCTGAGTACAGCGGATAGAACTATAGACGGTGGACCAATGTTCCTCACCCTGCTCAGGGGGGGAGATCTAGCCTCACCCAGAGGATATACCCTTGGGGTGGGTGCAGGGGGTATTGCAGCCCCATACAGCCCATCCTGCAGGAGTACAGCCTGGAGGAGAGGAGGAAAAGATCTGTATACATTTGGAAGCACTGCTGTATATGAACTGCGGTGTGGGATCTGCTGTGTGCTGCTACCAAAGGAATAAAGAGACATTGCTGCTTTTAACAAAGACTGTGTGTGAGATTGAAACCTCTCGCCCTGGGACCAGGGCTTCTCTGGGAGGGTTTCTCCTTATTCATTAAGGCTCGCCAGGGATGGAGGCGTTGCACCGTTGCTAAGAAGATGCAGGCATCTACCCAAGAAGCCTGTCCCTGTTATCCCCAATACCACCGCGGGAGACTCAGGCCCTCCTGTTCCTCACAGGTATGCACCACCCACATACACGTAACCAGCCCTCACTACACCCTAGAGGTCCAGTCTGTGAGGGAAGGGGGAACATGGGTTACATATCTTTAATTGAGAAGAATATATCATCATCACAATTGCGGAATAACAGTGTGGATTCTTCAAGGTTTTATCCAATTTATTGTATTCATATATTTTTGAGGATCTGAAAAACAGTTTCCCCGTGTTGTATGGCCAAATAAATGTTTCTCTTTGTAAAATCTAAGTACTGTATTAGTATTTTGTTTTCATACTTTATACTGTACTTGTTCATTGTCAACAAAAATGCATTAACATGTTATTGTACCTGAAACAGGCAACATGCTTCTGAGAACGCTGGGAATGGCAGAGGCTGAGGAAGGAAGATTTGTTTGTTAAGGGTTAAGATAGAGCAGAGTCAAAGAAAAGCTGAAGTCATTCACAGCTAGGCAGCAATATAACTTTATGGGGTAGGCAAAAGGCAGAGTCCAGTACAATCCAAGGTCATTCACAGAGAATAGGGCAGTATCATTTTAGAGTTAATGAAAAGCGAAGTCCAGAGCAATCTGAAGTCATAAACAGGTAAGGCAATACTTGGCTCGAGAAGCAACAGGTACAGGAACATGGGCAAAACAGGAACTGAGTTGCAACGTAAAGAGAGACCAACTTCCCAGACTTTTAAATAGGGCTCAACAAGGAAGTGAGAGCGTTCTGGGAGTTGCAGTATTTTGTAATGTCTCCAGCCTGGTGGACATTAGTAGTATTACATCCATGGAGAAAGAACGAGATTCTTACTGGGCACCGATGAACCGGTCTAACAATGTTTCAGATTAAATGTTAACTATATATTTGCTGGATTTTACTTGATATTGGACTATAATGTAACAAGAATAAGTAGCAGTCAATTTGGGGTACATAAATAATTATACCCAGACATGTTGCTTCTTTGTTACACAGAATCAGAACTGTACTGTACATTTCCGGATGTAACGTCCTTATTAGTGATGTTGGGATATTGTGCCCCGGCTTCATTATCCCAAGCGTAATAATGTAAATAACTAACTAATACACCAAAACTACAGCGCTTAACCTATAATGAGCTAATGCTAAAAAATGTGCCTTAAATTAAATGGTGTGCATACTTAATTGCGCCTACAATATAATAAAGTGCACATACTATACCAAGTGAACGTGATGACTAAAAAACAAACAAATAAAGCAGCCTAAGTTTTCCCACAGTGCAGGTTATCTCCTCAACCTACACACAAAACTCATACAAAACCCATATGGGACACCTGGCGCTTAATACAGTAGAAAGTGTCCATAAAGTGCAGTCCTTTAAATGTCCAAATGATGTTCCCAACCAAAATGACGATTGCAGTTGGATTCGTTAGTCCCCCTAATAAAGGGCTAAAGAAAAAACACAAATTGCGCAGTATATCTGGACAGGTGCATACAGGACAGTACGACCACAGTGAACTACTTACAAGATAAATCTTGCAACTTTCAGTTCAGAGGATCTGTGCTTTAACCTCTTCCTTGCTGTGATAACGAATCCCACGCGAATCTTCTCAATCCTCCTCTTCTTTAGCCTCTCCCAAGTAGATATTCGGAAGGCATGATAAGGAGAGAATACAGCAAGATAGTGTGGAAAGTACACTCCAATTTATTAAAATATATAAAAACAGCCAAATGTAAACTCACATATGGATGCAGTAACACGTGCAATACTAGGATGCCGTCCGCAGCTTGCTAAGGTGTCCCTTTTGCTTGTTACAAATCAAGTACAGCTGTATGGCTCCTCTCAGCAGCAACTCAGTGCCCAGGACTCTCTTCGCCCTCCCTGGTGTGTTCCGGCGCTGGTCCCGCTGACGTCACTGCCTGAGCGCCGTTCAGACAACTGGGAACCTCCTGTGCAGACGGTGCCTTTAGAACTCCTCCCGGTAGAGGCACCGTCTGCAGAGGAGGTTCCCAGTTGTTTGAACGGCGCTCAGGTTGGGAACATCATTTGGACATTTAAAGGAATGCACTGTATGGACACTTCCTACTGTATTAAGCGCCAGGTGTCCCATATGGTTTTTGTATGAATCCCATGCGTAATGTTGGGGTATATTGTGATATTCTGCCCCGGCTTCATTATCCCATGCGTAATGTTGGGGTATATTGTGATATTATGCCCCGGCTTCATTATCCCATGCGTAATGTTGGGTATATTGTGATATTCTGCCCCGGCTTCATTATCCCATGTTTAATGTTGGGGTATATTGTGATATTATGCCCCGGCTTCATTATCCCATGCGTAATGTTGGGGTATATTGTGATATTCTGCCCCGGCTTCATTATCCCATGCGTAATGTTGGGGTATATTTTGATATTATGCCCCGGCTTCATTATCCCATGCGTAATGTTGGGGTATATTGTGATATTCTGCCCCGGCTTCATTATCCCATGCGTAATGTTAGGGTATATTGTGATATTCTGCCCCGGCTTCATTATCCCATGCGTAATGTTGGGGTATATTTTGATATTATGCCCCGGCTTCATTATCCCATGCGTAATGTTGGGGTATATTGTGATATTCTGCCCCGGCTTCATTATCCCATGCGTAATGTTGGGGTATATTTTGATATTATGCCCCGGCTTCATTATCCCATGCTTAATGTTGGGGTATATTGTGATATTCTGCCCCGGCTTCATTATCCCATGCGTAATGTTGGGGTATATTGTGATATTCTGCCCCGGCTTCATTATCCCATGCGTAATGTGGGGGTATATTGTGATATTCTGCCCCGGCTTCATTATCCCATGCGTAATGTTGGGGTATATTGTGATATTATGCCCCGGCTTCATTATCCCATGCGTAATGTTGGGTATATTGTGATATTCTGCCCCGGCTTCATTATCCCATGTTTAATGTTGGGGTATATTGTGATATTATGCCCCGGCTTCATTATCCCATGCGTAATGTTGGGGTATATTGTGATATTATGCCCCGGCTTCATTATCCCATGCGTAATGTTGGGGTATATTGTGATATTCTGCCCCGGCTTCATTATCCCATGCGTAATGTTGGGGTATATTTTGATATTATGCCCCGGCTTCATTATCCCATGCGTAATGTTGGGGTATATTGTGATATTCTGCCCCGGCTTCATTATCCCATGCGTAATGTTGGGGTATATTGTGATATTCTGCCCCGGCTTCATTATCCCATGCGTAATGTTGGGGTATATTTTGATATTATGCCCCGGCTTCATTATCCCATGCGTAATGTTGGGGTATATTGTGATATTCTGCCCCGGCTTCATTATCCCATGCGTAATGTTGGGGTATATTTTGATATTATGCCCCGGCTTCATTATCCCATGCTTAATGTTGGGGTATATTGTGATATTCTGCCCCGGCTTCATTATCCCATGCGTAATGTTGGGGTATATTGTGATATTCTGCCCCGGCTTCATTATCCCATGCGTAATGTGGGGGTATATTGTGATATTCTGCCCCGGCTTCATTATCCCATGCGTAATGTTGGGGTATATTGTGATATTCTGCCCCGGCTTCATTATCCCATGCGTAATGTTGGGGTATATTGTGATATTCTGCCCCGGCTTCATTATCCCATGCGTAATGTTGGGGTATATTGTGATATTCTGCCCCGGCTTCATTATCCCATGCGTAATGTGGGGGTATATTGTGATATTCTGCCCCGGCTTCCTTATCCCATGCGTAATGTGGGGGTATATTGTGATATTCTTCCCCGGCTTCATTATCCCATGCGTAATGTTGGGGTATATTGTGATATTCTGCCCCGGCTTCATTATCCCATGCGTAATGTGGGGGTATATTGTGATATTCTGCCCCGGCTTCATTATCCCATGCGTAATGTTGGGGTATATTGTGATATTCTGCCCCGGCTTCATTATCCCATGCGTAATGTGGGGGTATATTGTGATATTCTGCCCCGGCTTCATTATCCCATGCTTAATGTGGGGGTATATTGTGATATTCTGCCCCGGCTTCATTATCCCATACGTAATGTGGGGGTATATTGTGATATTCTGCCCCAGTTTTGGCGCTGAATCCCGTATTTTTCTGAGGTATGCTAGGGAGTGATAGAGCTGCTGCACATCTGTATGTCCAGTATTGAAGTTTGTATGTATAGTATATCTTTATTTGTATATTGCTCACAATGTCTTTGTAAAGCGCAGAGTACAATACAGTACAGGGAATTATAATGCAATAAGCGCAGCAAAGTTAGACAATAGGAAAGGAAATCCCTGCCCTGTGGAAACTTACAATCTAACTGGTGAAGGTGCACTATGTTGTGACTCATATATACTAAATGGTGCTATGCTAAAAGACACCTGCAGTACCAGCACAGGAAGGCACCTTACGGCCCATTAAGGGAAGATACTATACTGTTTCGTGAAGTGCCATAAGATCTCCTGTAGAATAGCACAGGTTCGTGAATATCTGACTTTCTCTAGGCAGAGGAAAATACTTAGATTTGAATAGATGGGTTAAGATCCTAAAATTGATATTGTAGCATAGGTTGTTATAATTTTAGGTGTAATTTTTCTTATATCCTTTTTTCCACCCAGTGGGGAAACCCGATACAACAAAGAAAAGTTGCTGCAAGGTCAGTATAATTACTTTCACCAACTGTAAAATGTTATAAATAAATCCTTGCTTTTAATTAAAAATAATACTTTTTTATTACATGTCTACACCAAACACTTTAGATATTATCACTGCTAAAACAGTTCATACTAGTTGAATATCAACTTCGAGATATTACAATTGGAGTCTAAAAAAGGTCAGGGAGCCAAGTGTAACCTAGAATGAGGTCAGAGCAGCGTAACCTAGAATGAGGTCAGGGAGCCAAGCGTAACCTAGAATGAGGTCAGAGCAGCGTAACCTAGAATGAGGTCAGAGCAGCGTAACCTAGAATGAGGTCAGAGCAGCGTAACCTAGAATGAGGTCAGAGCAGCGTAACCTAGAATGAGGTCAGAGCAGCGTAACCTAGAATGAGGTCAGAGCAGCGTAACCTAGAATGAGGTCAGAGCAGCGTAACCTAGAATGAGGTCAGAGCAGCGTAACCTAGAATGAGGTCAGAGCAGCGTTACCTAGAATGAGGTCAGAGCAGCGTAACCTAGAATGAGGTCAGAGCAGCGTTACCTAGAATGAGGTCAGAGCAGCGTAACCTAGAATGAGGTCAGAGCAGCGTAACCTAGAATGAGGTCAGAGCAGCGTAACCTAGAATGAGGTCAGAGCAGCGTAACCTAGAATGAGGTCAGAGCAGCGTAACCTAGAATGAGGTCAGAGCAGCGTAACCTAGACTGAGGTCAGAGCAGCGTAACCTAGAATGAGGTCAGAGCAGCGTAACCTAGAATGAGGTCAGAGCAGCGTAACCTAGAATGAGATCAGAGCAGCGTAACCTAGAATGAGGTCAGAGCAGCGTAACCTAGAAGGAGGTCAGAGCAGCGTAACCTAGAATGAGGTCAGAGCAGCGTAACCTAGAATGAGGTCAGAGCAGCGTAACCTAGAATGAGGTCAGAGCAGCGTAACCTAGAATGAGGTCAGAGCAGCGTAACCTAAAATGAGGTCAGAGCAGCGTAACCTAAAATGAGGTCAGAGCAGCGTAACCTAGAATGAGCTCAGAGCAGAGTAACCTAGAATGAGCTCAGAGCAGCACAACCTAGACTGAGGTCAGAACAGCGTAACCTAGAATGAGGTCAGAGCAGCGTTACCTAGAATGAGGTCAGAGCAGCGTAACCTAGAATGAGGTCAGAGCAGCGTTACCTAGAATGAGGTCAGAGCAGCGTAACCTAGAATGAGGTCAGAGCAGCGTAACCTAGAATGAGCTCAGAGCAGAGTAACCTAGAATGAGGTCAGAGCAGCGTAACCTAGAATGAGGTCAGAACAGCGTAACCTAGAAGGAGATCAGAGCAGCGTAACCTATGAGGTCAGAGCAGCGTAACCTAGAATGAGGTCAGAGCTGCATAACCTAGACTGAGGTCAGAGCAGCGTAACCTAGAATGAGGTCAGAGCAGCGTCACCTAGAATGAGGTCAGAACATCGGAACCTAGAATGAGGTCAGAGCAGCGTAACCTAGAATGAGGTCAGAGCAGCGTAACCTAGAATGAGGTCAGAGCAGCGTAACCTAGAATGAGGTCAGAACAGCGTAACCTAGAATGAGGTCAGAGCAGCGTAACCTAGAATGAGGTCAGAGCAGCGTAACCTAGAATGAGGTCAGAGCAGCGTTACCTAGAATGAGGTCAGAGCAGCGTTACCTAGAATGAGGTCAGAGCAGCGTAACCTAGACTGAGGTCAGAGCAGCGTAACCTAGAATGAGGTCAGAGCAGCATAACCTAGAATGAGGTCAGAGCAGCGTAACCTAGAATGAGGTCAGAACAGCGTAACCTAGAAGGAGATCAGAGCAGCGTAACCTATGAGGTCAGAGCAGCGTAACCTAGAATGAGGTCAGAGCTGCGTAACCTAGACTGAGGTCAGAGCAGCGTAACCTAGAAGGAGGTCAGAGCAGCGTAACCTAGAAGGAGGTCAGAGCAGCGTAACCTGGAATGAGGTCAGAGCAGCGTAACCTAGAATGAGGTCAGAGCAGCGTAACCTAGAAGGAGGTCAGAGCAGCGTAACCTAGAATGAGGTCAGAGCAGCGTAACCTAGAATGAGGTCAGAGCAGCGTAACCTAGAATGAGGTCTGAGCAGCGTAACCTAGAATGAGGTCAGAGCAGCGTAACCTAGAATGAGGTCAGAACATCGGAACCTAGAATGAGGTCAGAACAGCGTAACCTAGAAGGAGGTCAGAGCAGCGTAACCTAGAAGGAGGTCAGAGCAGCGTAACCTAGAATGAGGTCAGAACAGCGTAACCTAGAATGAGGTCAGAGCAGCGTAACCTAGAATGAGGTCAGAGCAGCGTAACCTAGAATGAGGTCAGAGCAGCGTAACCTAGAATGAGGTCAGAGCAGCGTAACCTAGAATGAGGTCAGAGCAGCGTTACCTAGAATGAGGTCAGAACAGCGTAACCTAGAATGAGGTCAGAGCAGCGTAACCTAGAATGAGGTCAGAGCAGCGTAACCTAGAATGAGGTCAGAGCAGCGTAACCTAGAATGAGGTCAGAGCAGCGTAACCTAGAATGAGGTCAGAACAGCGTAACCTAGAAGGAGATCAGAGCAGCGTAACCTATGAGGTCAGAGCAGCGTAACCTAGAATGAGGTCAGAGCTGCGTAACCTAGACTGAGGTCAGAGCAGCGTAACCTAGAATGAGGTCAGAGCAGCGTAACCTAGAATGAGGTCAGAGCAGCGTAACCTAGAATGAGGTCAGAGCAGCGTAACCTAGAATGAGGTCAGAGCAGCGTAACCTAGAATGAGGTCAGAGCAGCGTAACCTAGAATGAGGTCAGAGCAGCGTAACCTAGAATGAGGTCAGAGCAGCGTAACCTAGAATGAGGTCAGAGCAGCGTAACCTAGAATGAGGTCAGAGCAGCGTAACCTAGAATGAGATCAGAGCAGCGTAACCTAGAATGAGGTCAGAGCAGCGTAACCTAGAATGAGGTCAGAGCAGCGTAACCTAGAATGAGGTCAGAGCAGCGTAACCTAGAATGAGGTCAGAGCAGCGTAACCTAGAATGAGGTCAGAGCAGCGTAACCTAGAATGAGGTCAGAGCAGCGTAACCTAGAATGAGGTCAGAGCAGCGTAACCTAGAATGAGGTCAGAGCAGCGTAACCTAGAATGAGGTCAGAGCAGGTCAGTACTGTATATGCTATACCGTATGGTCATATGGCTTGGTGGGGTGGTGACGTAAAGAAGCAGTTCCTCCTCCTTGTTTTTTGTTTTTATTACAGCCCCTTTATTTTTTTAAAGGATTTAAACCGGGGGCTCCTGAGCTAACCACCATTATTGTCAGCTTCTGTGTTTCTGAGGAAACAGGGAATTTACCAGGGGTACATTTCCCTCGGGGGAAACAAAATGTTTGCCAAACCTCGGGCCAATAGGAAGCTGCAACATCATCTAGCTTCCTATTGGATGGCCAATCCTCTTTAAAACCCAAGAAGTAATACCGGTTACTTTACCAGTATGTATCTCGGGAGGCGGGGGTTACCCAGGGGTGAAAATAGTGCGGTTCAGTTCTAGAGGGGATCCCTGATTAAAATACTGTATTAAGAAATGAGTTTGGGTGGATTGCTCCTTTATCCCATTCTCTGCTCCATATACACGTCACTTTACCTCCAGCCGCATTCACCACACATGGAATTGCATGCTCAGTACGGCATAGATTTCAGCCTGAGTTTCTGGGCCCTCATTACTTAGAAGTGCACATTCAATGCTGCTCATGGCCCTATACACATGAATGGGCCATATTTAGTAAGCAGTGTTACTCCATAAGAAACCTTCCAGGCCAGAGAACTCCTTCCAGTTCATTCACTTGAGACGTAGGGAACCATATTTACTAAACCGTCCTGCATAGTGTCTTATGTAGTCGCACTGCTTGGTAATGTCACCCTCTATGTACATTAGTATACAGAACAATGAAACACTGTATAATTAGAACAATACATTGCTAGAATATATTTGAATGTATTGCACAGGGATCAGGATATCTGTAATGAGCTGCCCAGGTCTGTAACTGCTTCTTCTTATAACACTAACATTGCTGCATATTGTATTTCCGCAGGCCAAGGAATAGATGAGCCACTCTCCGAGATGGGATTTAAGCAGGCAAATGCTGCCGGCAGATTTCTTAACAATGTCAAGTTTACTCACGTTTTCTCCAGCGACCTAATCCGTGCAAAGCAAGCGAGTACTATTTAATACTTTCAATTGCGCCAGTTAGCTACAGGATGACATGGGGGATTTTGTACAATACCATTACTGTAGCAACAATTGGACACTTATGTTTAAGTCTTAGACTTAGAACATTGTAGTTAACATATTTGTTTTTAGTACCTCACATTAAACCTTTGAAAAGATTAAGTTCCGATCCGCAAAGATCCATTAGCTCCGTGCTGATAACGGATCATTATTAAAATTATTAACAGATGTTATTTTCCCTCAGGTTAACGCACATCAATGAGTGTAATAATATGCACTCAAAAAACAGCCGGTGTATATTTATTTATAAAATGTTTACCAGAAAGTAATACATTGGGAGTTACCTCTCGTTTTCACGGATGTCCTGCGCATAGAGTTATGATGACAAATACATGGTGACAAATACTTGCCTTCCAAGCCCATGTGGCTTGTATACCTTTTATACAACATGTGGGGAGATACCCGTGCACATAAACATCACACCGGGGATATATGCTAATTTAAGTAATGTAACTATACTTTGTATATCCAAATTAGCATATATCCCAGGTATTACAATTATCCTCTATCTGTAAAGCGCCAACATATTCCGCAGCGTGGTACAATGCGGGTACAGAGAGACATCAATTACATAAACAGAAGGACAGGCAAGGTGATGAGGGCCTGATCCTGAGATCTTACACTCTAGAAGATTTTGAGTTACAGAGTTATCTCTTAAAAATACAAAGTATTGTTTTATTGGGGTCAAGCTTGATGACCCGGGCCTAGTTTTCTGTGTGTGTCTAGAAGTGAGGTTATCTGAAGGCGATCTGCCCTGGGATTGTGGGCTGGTTAAAAATATAGATCTAGAACTCTGTGAAACAAATATAAATTCCTCCAGAGGTCTGGGGAAGCAAGGACGGTGCGGCCAGGAAGATATTTTACATGTTATAAGTTTATTAAAGATAAGATATTTGGGAATCGGTAGAATTCACAAGGATGTGAAGGATGTATTTATGACAAAGGAGCTGAGCTGATTAAATTGATTTGAAATATAACAGGTTAGTTTATTTTACATATCAGATACATATTTCACCTTCAAAAGATTATAGTTACCCCAGTAAAGTTGTCCACGTGTGTATTTTAATTGTAACCCATCTTACCCCCCCCCCCCCCCCCCGGTCGCAGATCGGACCCCTAGGGTGTAATGAGGGCTGGCTACATGTCTTATGGTGGGTCATACCTGTGAGGAACAGGAGGGCCTGAGTCTCCCGCGATGGTATGGGGGACAACAGGGACAGGCTTCTGGGGTTATTGCCTTCATCTTCTTTAGTGGTGCAGCGCCTCCATCTCTGGCGAGCCCTATAAGGGTAGGGTGAAATCCTCCCAGAGAAGCCCCCACAATAGGGCCAGAGATTTCAGTCTCAGTCTCTTTGTAAAAAGTATCAAGTCTCTATATTGTACAACAGCTCTCAGCAGCAGCAGATCATACACAATGGTCTCCTTCTCCTTCTCCTCCAGACTGTACCCCTCCAGGATGGGCTGTCTGGGGCTCTCACTATTCCCCGCCGCCACCCCAAGGTGCAGACATTCAGGGTGGGGCTAGCTCTCCCTCACCCTATAGGCAGGGTGAGGGGCATTGGTCCACCATTGTTCTATCAACTCTATTCAGGCTTTCCTGAGCTCCTCCAAATGTAGGGCCTGTCTCTCCTGGAACTCATTCCTCGTGATACCAGGACAGAACTCTCACTCTAACAACTCCTGCCACTGACAGGAACAGGCAACTAACTTTAGACAGCCCCACCCATAATGATGTCAACAGGCCCCTCCCCTGTGTCTCTTGCCTTCCACACAGAGTCAAGGGGCCTACCTCCACCAATCATGGCAGGGCTTGAAGCGGGGGAAACCCATGATAACTACTGGCGGCCTGTCCTTAGCAGGCCTTACACCAGTAGGAGGATAGATATATAGCCCAAATTCTTACCAGGACTACATAATCATATGAATGGAACGGTACAAGTGACGCCCCTTTCACGTGCAATAGAAACTCATAGATTATTTTTTCTACTCAGGCATTTTTTTAATTAAAAAGAAAACTATTTTCTCTCCCTAAAAGAGAAACATGTAACTAGAGATTGATGAGGGGAGAGTTCAGGACTTGCCCAGAAGGTGGATTTTTTCCGTTTCCAAAGCAGGGGCTTTCAAGATGAAAACCATGCATTTGAGATATTAATGTATATGAATTGAGTTATCTCAGGTGTTTATTTTGGGGGAGCAGGTATTATGGGGGGAAGGTGTGTTTGGGGAGGGGTATATAAATCCCTTGGGGCTCTAGTAAAATAGTCTCTCTGTCTCTTTCTGGCCAAAAAGAAGCACTTAATACTGTTAGTGAGTGGTGAAGATGCACATTAGCACTTAACGAGGCATAAACGTAGGTTACGGCCGCATTAAGTAAATAACGGGCCTGAATCTGGGCCTAAGTAGTGAATTCAATTTGTTTCCAGTTAAAGAGAAAGACACTAGTTCCTGCCACATATTCTACAAATCGGTCTACTTCACTTCTGTTATTTACACTTTTTTCACATCCCTTTTTGTTTTTTCTCTCTTCGGAAACCCTTTGGTCCCTGATAAAGTGTTAATATAATATCCCCCGGAACCCACATCGTACAATCCCGAGGTCCCTGATAGTGTTAATATAATATCCCCCGGAACCCACGCCGTACTATCCCGAGGTCCCTGATAAAGTGTTAATATAATATCCCCCGGAACCCACGCCGTACTATCCCGGGGTCCCTGATAGTGTTAATATAATATCCCCCGGAACCCACGCCGTACTATCCCGGGGTCCCTGATAAAGTGTTAATATAATATTCCCCGGAACCCACGCCGTACTATCCCGAGGTCCCTGATAGTGTTAATATAATATCCCCCGGAACCCACGCCGTACTATCCCGGGGTCCCTGATAGTGTTAATATAATATCCCCCGGAACCCACACCGTACTATCCCGAGGTCCCTGATAAAGTGTTAATATAATATCCCCCGGAACCCACGCCGTACTATCCCGGGGTCCCTGATAGTGTTAATATAATATCCCCCGGAACCCACGCCGTACTATCCCGGGGTCCCTGATAAAGTGTTAATATAATATTCCCCGGAACCCACGCCGTACTATCCCGGGGTCCCTGATAAAGTGTTAATATAATATCCCCCGGAACCCACGCCGTACTATCCCGGGGTCCCTGATAAAGTGTTAATATAATATCCCCCGGAACCCACGCCGTACTATCCCGGGGTCCCTGATAGTGTTAATATAATATCCCCGGAACCCACGCCGTACTATCCCGAGGTCCCTGATAGTGTTAATATAATATCCCCCGGAACCCACGCCGTACTATCCCGAGGTACCTGATAGTGTTAATATAATATCCCACGGAACCCACACCGTACTATCCCGAGGTCCCTGATAAAGTGTTAATATAATATCCCCCGGAACCCACGCCGTACTATCCCGGGGTCCCTGATAGTGTTAATATAATATCCCCCGGAACCCACGCCGTACTATCCCGGGGTCCCTGATAGTGTTAATATAATATCCCCCGGAACCCACGCCGTACTATCCCGGGGTCCCTGATAAAGTGTTAATATAATATCCCCCGGAACCCACGCCGTACTATCCCGAGGTCCCTGATAAAGTGTTAATGTAATATCCCCCGGAACCCACGCCGTACTATCCCGGGGTCCCTGATAAAGTGTTAATATAATATCCCCCGGAACCCACGCCGTACTATCCCGGGGTCCCTGATAGTGTTAATATAATATCCCCCGGAACCCACGCCGTACTATCCCGGGGTCCCTGATAGTGTTAATATAATATCCCCCGGAACCCACGCCGTACTATCCCGAGGTCCCTGATAGTGTTAATATAATATCCCCCGGAACCCACACCGTACTATCCCGAGGTCCCTGATAAAGTGTTAATATAATATCCCCCGGAACCCACGCCGTACTATCCCGGGGTCCCTGATAAAGTGTTAATATAATATCCCCCGGAACCCACGCCGTACTAGCCCGAGGTCCCTGATAGTGTTAATATAATATCCCCCGGAACCCACGCCGTACTATCCCGGTGTCCCTGATAAAGTGTTAATATAATATCCCCCGGAACCCACGCCGTACTATCCCGGGGTCCCTGATAGTGTTAATATAATATCCCCCGGAACCCACGCCGTACTATCCCGGGGTCCCTGATAGTGTTAATATAATATCCCCCGGAACCCACGCCGTACTATCCCGGGGTCCCTGATAAAGTGTTAATATAATATCCCCCAGAACCCACGCCGTACTATCCCGGGGTCCCTGATAAAGTGTTAATATAATATCCCCCGGAACCCACGCCGTACTATCCCGAGGTCCCTGATAAAGTGTTAATATAATATCCCCCGGAACCCACGCCGTACTATCCCGGGGTCCCTGATAGTGTTAATATAATATCCCCCGGAACCCACGCCGTACTATCCCGGGGTCCCTGATAGTGTTAATATAATATCCCCCGGAACCCACGCCGTACTATCCCGAGGTCCCTGATAGTGTTAATATAATATCCCCCGGAACCCACGCCGTACTATCCCGAGGTCCCTGATAGTGTTAATATAATATCCCACGGAACCCACGCCGTACTATCCTGGGGTCCCTGATAAAGTGTTAATATAATATCCCCCGGAACCCACGCCGTACTATCCCGAGGTCCCTGATAAAGTGTTAATATAATATCCCCCGGAACCCACGCCGTACTATCCCGGGGTCCCTGATAGTGTTAATATAATATCCCCCGGAACCCACGCCGTACTATCCCGGGGTCCCTGATAGTGTTAATATAATATCCCCCGGAACCCACGCCGTACTATCCCGGGGTCCCTGATAAAGTGTTAATATAATATCCCCCGGAACCCACGCCGTACTATCCCGAGGTCCCTGATAAAGTGTTAATATAATATCCCCCGGAACCCACGCCGTACTATCCCGGGGTCCCTGATAAAGTGTTAATATAATATCCCCCAGAACCCACGCCGTACTATCCCGGGGTCCCTGATAGTGTTAATATAATATCCCCCGGAACCCACGCCGTACTATCCCGAGGTCCCTGATAAAGTGTTAATATAATATCCCCCGGAACCCACGCCGTACTATCCAGGGGTCCCTGATAGTGTTAATATAATATCCCCCGGAACCCACGCCGTACTATCCCGGGGTCCCTGATAAAGTGTTAATATAATATCCCCCAGAACTCACGCCGTACTATCCCGGGGTCCCTGATAAAGTGTTAATATAATATCCCCCGGAACCCACGCCATACTATCCCGGGGTCCCTGATAAAGTGTTAATATAATATCCCCCGGAACCCACGCCGTACTATCCCGGGGTCCCTGATAGTGTTAATATAATATCCCCCGGAACCCACGCCGTACTATCCCGGGGTCCCTGATAGTGTTAATATAATATCCCCCGGAACCCACGCCGTACTATCCCGAGGTCCCTGATAAAGTGTTAATATAATATCCCCCGGAACCCACGCCGTACTATCCCGGGGTCCCTGATAGTGTTAATATAATATCCCCCGGAACCCACGCCGTACTATCCCGGGGTCCCTGATAGTGTTAATATAATATCCCACGGAACCCACGCCGTACTATCCCGAGGTCCCTGATAAAGTGTTAATGTAATATCCCCCGGAACCCACGCCGTACTATCCCGGGGTCCCTGATAAAGTGTTAATATAATATCCCCCGGAACCCACGCCGTACTATCCCGGGGTCCCTGATAAAGTGTTAATATAATATCCCCCGGAACCCACGCCGTACTATCCCGAGGTCCCTGATAGTGTTAATATAATATCCCCCGGAACCCACGCCGTACTATCCCGGGGTCCCTGATAAAGTGTTAATATAATATCCCCCGGAACCCACGCCGTACTATCCCGGGGTCCCTGATAGTGTTAATATAATATCCCCCGGAACCCACGCCGTACTATCCCGGGGTCCCTGATAAAGTGTTAATATAATATCCCCCGGAACCCACGCCGTACTATCCCGGGGTCCCTGATAGTGTTAATATAATATCCCCCGGAACCCACGCCGTACTATCCCGGGGTCCCTGATAAAGTGTTAATATAATATCCCCCGGAACCCACGCCGTACTATCCCGGGGTCCCTGATAGTGTTAATATAATATCCCCCGGAACCCACGCCGTACTATCCCGAGGTCCCTGATAAAGTGTTAATATAATATCCCCCGGAACCCACGCCGTACTATCCCGGGGTCCCTGATAGTGTTAATATAATATCCCCCGGAACCCACGCCGTACTATCCCGGGGTCCCTGATAGTGTTAATATAATATCCCCCGGAACCCACGCCGTACTATCCCGGGGTCCCTGATAGTGTTAATATAATATCCCCCGGAACCCACGCCGTACTATCCCGGGGTCCCTGATAGTGTTAATATAATATCCCCCGGAACCCACGCCGTACTATCCCGGGGTCCCTGATAGTGTTAATATAATATCCCCCGGAACCCACGCCGTACTATCCCGGGGTCCCTGATAGTGTTAATATAATATCCCCCGGAACCCACGCCGTACTATCCCGGGGTCCCTGATAGTGTTAATATAATATCCCCCGGAACCCACGCCGTACTATCCCGGGGTCCCTGATAGTGTTAATATATTATCCCCCGGAACCCACGCCGTACTATCCCGGGGTCCCTGATAGTGTTAATATAATATCCCCCGGAACCCACGCCGTACTATCCCGGGGTCCCTGATAGTGTTAATATAATATCCCCCGGAACCCACACCGTACTATCCCGGGGTCCCTGATAGTGTTAATATAATATCCCCCGGAACCCACGCCGTACTATCCCGGGGTCCCTGATAGTGTTAATATAATATCCCCCGGAACCCATGCCGTACTATCCCGGGGTCCCTGATAGTGTTAATATAATATCCCCCGGAACCCACGCCGTACTATCCCGGGGTCCCTGATAAAGTGTTAATATAATATCCCCCGGAACCCACGCCGTACTATCCCGGGGTCCCTGATAGTGTTAATATAATATCCCCCGGAACCCCCGCCGTACTATCCCGGGGTCCCTGATAGTGTTAATATAATATCCCCCGGAACCCACGCCGTACTATCCCGGGGTCCCTGATAGTGTTAATATAATATCCCCCGGAACCCACGCCGTACTATCCCGGGGTCACTGCAAGAAATAATCATTGTACTTGTGTTTTACAGACCGCTTGTACAATCATGAGGAACAATCGCCATTGCGAGGACATTAATATTAACTATGATTCCAGACTGCGGGAAAGGGTGAGCACACGTCATTTGTGAGATTAATTATGATAAAGTGTGTTTTCCACAAAACATTTCTACACTGCCTCTAAAGGTTTAGGGCATTGTGCAGCCTGATATATGTCGAATAGTATCTTACTGGGTAACTATGTGAATAGATACCCTAATTGCATGAACATAATAGAGAACACATTTTAGAATTTAAGTATAGAGTGAGAATAGTTCCAGGTCAGCGGGGAAGACTTATTTCAGTTAAAACCTTGTTTCATAATTACAACAGTTATAGCGTAGTTAGAATTGCTCAGTCATTGCAAACAGTAAAAAATAAAAACACAAGTTCGAATAAACGCAAATACTAGAAACTACAAATAACAGACTCTACGTCCACCGGAAAGACCGGCTCCGCTTGCTGCTCTCTAGCACTGAAGATAATCAAAGGTTTTGCAAAATGCTGCTCATATACAGTTTAAGGCCATCAATATGTTTCAGCTGCGCTTATAGTGCCTGGCGACAGTGACGTGACTTCGCTCCAGAACAAAACAATTGACTCCGTCGCCAGCGCTTATAGTGCGTCGCGACCAAAAATTTGGAAGCGGGGTAAATTTGATTTTTTACAGACTGTCGCCACATGTGACTGTCTCTAAACCAATCAATGAGCCTGTCGCTAGCAACATCGCTGAAAGTTAAATTATAACTTTCGCTAGTGGCGACGGGTGACATCATTGGTCGTGGCGCCGGCGCCGGCACTGTAAGCGCGGCCTTATATTTACAGCAGTTATCATTGGCATGTACAGTATGTAGCTTGCTGACGTTTTCAGTAGGCATTTTATTTCAAATAAAATAGTAGTGTAGGTTGAAAAACTACATATGTCTATTGAGTTCAGCCTTAAAGATATTCATCCAAAGCAATGTTAACAAAAACTCCACTGCAACATTTGCCACTAACATGTGTTATTCAGGTTTCGCAAGGGAAATGCTCACACACCTGTTATATACACATGTGTATATATGTTTTTGTATATAGACCCGACCAAAATGTTGGTCTCGCTCTTGGACTAAAATACACTTCAATTTTCATCATGATGTCCAGTCTTCTATCTCTATCATCATCTTCAGCACATGTTGATCCACTGATGGACCAAGGCTCTAATTACTGATTTTATCCTCCCATCTTACTTTTGGTCGTTGTCTTGGTCTTTTGCTATCCCTTGGAATCCAGTTGAGTGCCATCCCTGTCCAACGATGAGTATTTCTTCTTGTGATATGTCTGGCCCACTGCCATTTCATTTTTTTCACACTTGTATCTGCATAAATGGATACATGGTATACATACACTTTTTTAAGAAAATTATTTTAACACAAAACGTCATTTGTTTCAGAAATATGGGACTGCAGAGGGCCGGCCTCTAAGTGATCTCAAGGCAATGGCAAAGGCAGCAGGAGAACAGTGTCCTTCATACACGCCGCCCGGAGGAGAGACCTTAGAAGAGGTAAAGCATGTACAATCGTTTGATAATATTACAATTCTGTTTTCTCGTGTCTGCGTTAGCACTGAAGTTCTGCACATGTAAAACAATTATGGTGTGCAGTTTAGAAGCTGACTAGACAAATAAAAAAAAAGAATGCAAGTGGAAGGATATTCGTACATTTCCTGATCACCCTGGCAGTGGGCACCATTGGGTTAATCCCTTCTCACTCTAGGTAGGACAGGAAGTAGACTTTTGCAGGTAGGCCATATAAGGCCCCTCCCTCTACCTGCACCTTAGTCTTTTTCCTGTCCTCACAGCTAGGAGTAGGATTTTTTATTTTCTAACAGGGCTCACCTACTGCACCTTGTGCAGATAGCCAGGGTCTCAGCCTCTCTGCCCTGAAGCTCCGCGATGCTCCCTACGGGTGGCAAGTCGGAGACCCCTTAGAGTCGGGGGAGCCCCTGTTGGGGGGGAAGCAGCTGCAGCCGCGAGGGGAAGCTTAAGTGCAAAGCCCAGGACCGATCAAAGGCGCACAGCAGCTGCAGCTGGGAGCCGTGGAGGCCCAGACTCGCCGCATAAGCGCATGGACGCTGCGGTAAAGTACCCAGCAGCCCGCTACAGGCGGAGGGGGGAGCAGCCATAGCTGCGAGCAGAGGAGGCTCAATTGACCGCACTAGCGTATGGAACGCGGCGGTGAACTACCCCAGTAATTCTGCTGCGAACCGAAGGAGGTTCATATTGACCGCATGTGTATCTGAGATACTGCGGTAAAAGGGTACAGTGCAGGCGGCCGCTCGGGAGCGTGCGCGTCACGGCACGCCGGCAAATGCGTGCACAGACACGCGAGCCGTGCAGGAGCACTTGATGACGTCAGAGAAGCGACGACCACACGGTGTATGTGTGAGTGAAAGCTGCAGCATGGAACGCTCAGCAGGGAGAAGCCAAGTGCTGGATATGGATTCAAAAATGGAAACACCCAAACTTCCGTTCCCAAGACTAGGTGAGTCCTTAGTTTTTAGTTCTGCATGGGAAAGAGAGATGGTATATATACATTAGGGTGTATGTTTAGTATTTATTTTGTTTTTATAAATTAGTTCGGTGGTTACCCTCCCAGAAGCAGGATCTTCAAAAGGGACGGGGGAATCCCTGCAACATAAATGAAAGGTTGCTAAGAAAACTAAATGGTGTTCAGCTTGTGAGAAACCAGCCCTAATAGGGAAGTAATTATGTGAAGATTGTCTTAAGACACCTGCAGTTGATACCAATGAACAAATGAGCAATTTCTTTATTGATGAAGGAGGCTGTTAAACAGAGAGTTGATGCGGCAGTACAGCAAGCTGTTAACCCTGCGCAGGAAAGGTCTAGATCCCAGACCAGTCTGGATAAGGGGAAAGGTTTTTCATCATATGGGTCTGAAATTGATTGTTTTCATGTGTCAGAGAGTGAAATGGATTCATCAGATCAAGATATTCAGGAAGGAATCTGAATTTGATGTAGAAAGGGTGGATCCACTCATCAAAGCCATGATACAGGTTTTGGAACTGAAAGACATTGAGGAGTTAACCCACAAAAAAGATAAAATTTTGGGGCGAGATAAAAAGTGTCCTGGCTGCTTCAAGAGTTTCTGTACTGGCCTGCTTTGACAGGCTAAGCAGGCTACTGCTGCTACTGCTATTACTGCTGCTGCTACTGCTGCTACTGCTGCTACTACGGCTGCTGCTTTAAAAAGGTAGAGTCTTTACTATCCATCAAGTAGTTAAGGACCTCATTCAGGTGGAGTTGGCGCAACCAGACGCCAGAGTATTTACGCCTAAAAGGTTTGGGAAGATGTATCCATTCCCACAAGAGGAGGTAAATTTTGGGATGTCAGCCCAAAGGTGGATACTGCTATTTCCAGAATAGTAGAGAAGACAACAATTCCAATAAGGAACTTGCGTCATTGGAGGACGCTATGGATAGGAAGATGGATACGTATGGAAGAAAACATACGTTACCGCAGGAACATCCTCATACCTGCCATAAGTTGCCAACATTGAAGAAGCAATACACAAAGGTGTGGAAAGAAGTGCTATTCTTAAGCACTGTCCGAAGTAAGATGAGCAGCAAAATCTGTGGTGCTGGCGGTATCAGCAAGAAGGGCTTTATGGCTCAGACAATGGATGGCTGACAGCATCAAAGAACAATTTGTGTGGATTACCATTGAAGGTGAGTTCCTCTTCGGTAACAAACTGGATGCAATAATCACAAAAGCATCAGGAGGTAAGAGCACTTTTTACCTCAAGAAAAGCAGAGGATTCGGTTTCCAACAGGCTAATTGAAACCAATATAAGGAAGCAAAGGCACATAGACCTGGCAGGTCATCTCCAAGACAAACAACATGGAGGGACGGCCAGGACCGGCTTTTTTGTGACAGTTGCCAGTAGGAGGGCGACTGAAGCAGTTTTCTGCAACATGGGCCCAAACGATACAGAACAATTGGGTATTACACCATTCATCAGGGGTACAGTATAGAATTTAGAGAGATGCCAAGAAGAAATATGTTCTTAATAACATGGATACAGTCCAAGGAGAAAAGAAGGCAGAATAATTCGGCTTTAAAGAAATTATTACAAGCAGAAGTAATAAAGAAGGTACCTCAGGAAGAGGAAGTGAAATTTATTCCAGAATTTTTCTAGTAAGGAAACCTACAAGGGAGTACAGAGCAATTCTAGACCTAAGAAGTGTGAACCTGATTATTCAAGAGCTACAACCAGGAGACTGGATGGTGGCAATAAGACTTAGAAGATGCTTATCTACAGGTGCCCATAGCAAAGGGACACCAAAGATGCCTAAGGTTTACAGTAAATCAAGATCATTATCAGTACACAGCACTGCCATTTGGTCTGGCGACTTCCCCAAGGACGTTTATAAAGGTTCTAGCCCCTCTAGTAGCAGAAATGAGAGAAGAGGGGTAGAAATATACCCATACCTGGACGACATCCGGGTAAAATCAGGGAGTCTGGAGAAACTCCAACAAGACCAGAAGATGGTATAACCTTCCTGGAACACCACAGTTGGTTAATAAACAGAAACAAGACCCATCTCATGCCACTCAGCTGTTAAGATTTCTGGGGGTAGAATTTGATACAGCAAAAGGAGAAGTGAGACTACCAGACGCAAAGAGGCAAGACATAGCCATGCAACAAAGAAGCTCAGGAAAGCTACCAGGACTTCAGCAGAAAAAGGCATGAAACTCATAGTGAAATTCGCTTCAACATTAAGCGTCAGAAAATGGGCAGCAATACATATGACACCAAGAATCTTGTTACACCCACACACAAAACAAGAATTAAAGTGGAGGGAAGATACCCGAAATCTGAAAAAAAAGACAAACACTACACCCAGTGCACTGGGGGAAAAGGAGCGGCTCAGTGAGTAAAGACACTGCCTGACACTGTGTTTGAAGCAGGGGAACCTGGTTCAATTCCCACTGTCGGCTCCTTGTGACCTTGGGCAAGTCACTTCATCTCCCTGTGCCTCAGGCACCAACAACACAGGTCGGGGTGCCCAGATGGGAGAAACATTGGTGCAAGGAACCTGGACAAACCAGGAAAAGCATCTTCCATCAAATCTGCTGGAATTAAAAGCAGTACAAAGGGCCTTAGAAGCTTTCCAAGACCATATAAGAGGTGGCTGTATAAAAATAGAATCAAACAACAGGTCAGTTGTCAAGTATATAGCCGAACAAAGAGGAACCAGGAGCAGAAAGCTGATGAACCTCACAGCAGAAATCCTCTTTTGGGCAGAGTGCCACTTGTAGGAAATTACAGCCATACATATCCCAGGACTAGAAAATGTCACAACAGACTTTCTAAGTCGGAGCATCATACACCCAGGAGAAGGGGCATTATAGCCACAGGTGTTTCAAGAACTGGTAGAGCGATGGGTCAGCCAGACATAGATCGCAGGGCGACACACCAAAACCGCAAGGTAAGGAACTACTGTGCCAGACAGTTTCATCCAAGCGCACAGGGTACAGATGCTCTCAGTTTCAAATGGCACTTCAAGTTACACACTTGGTAAATATGCCTGTTCCCTCCAATTCCCTTAATTCCGGAAACAATCAGGAAAATCAGGGAAGACCAAGCAGAGGTGATATTCATAGCACCCTACTGGCCAAGAAGGCTTTGGTTTACACACTTGGTAAATATGGCAGTAGATACACCATGGCACATACCAGATCGCAAAGGGTTGATGCGACAGGGGCCAATATGTCATCCGAATGCCAAACAATGGGCTTTGACGGCATGGCAATTGAGCAGGAAACATTGAGACTGAAAGGTTGTTCAGACAAAACAATCCAAACCCTTTTACAAGCAAGGGAAAGTTCCACATCGAAAGTATACCATAGAATCTGGCTTTGCTTTCGCGATTGGGGTGAAAAGGAAAAACAGAAGTCCTTTCACCTAGAATTGTATCAATTGTGGAGTTCCTGCAAAAGGATTTGAGAAAGGTCTCAGTCTTAGCTCATTGAAAGTACAGGTGTCTGCACTATCAGCCTTGTTGGAAAGAAATCTGGCAATGGAAAGATTGATCATCAGATTCTTTCAGGCAGTTAAAAGGTTAAGGCCTCAAATCAAGAACAGGGTACCTACATGGGACTGGTCCCTAGTATTGGATGTACTAACAGCAGCTCCGTTTGAACCTATACAGGAGATAGGCTTGAAATGGTTATCATGGAAAATGGCGTTTTGATAGCAATCACCTCAGCAAGGAGAGTGGGAGAACTACAGGCTCTATCAGCCAAGGAACCATTCCTAGTCATACATCAAGACAAGGCAGTACTCAGACCAGTACATCAATTCCTGCCAAAAGTTGTATCACAGTTCCACATGAATCAAGAAATTGTGATTCCGACATTCTGTCCAGAACCAAAGAATAAGAAAGAAGAAAGACTACACAAGTTAGAGGTGGTAAGATGTCTAAAAGTGTACCTGGAAGGATGCGAGATATCAGAAAGTCAGACAGACTGTTCATCAATTCCAGAGGGACCGAAGAAAGGTCAAGAAGCTTCAAAAACAACAATTTCCCAGTGGATAGTGTCTTGTATTAAAGGCTTATGAAAGCAAAGGACAAGATAAACCTTTGAACATTAAAGCTCATTCTACAAGGGCCATGTCTACTTCATGGGCATTTAAAGCCCAGGATACACCAGGACAGATTTGCATAGCGGCAGTCTGGTCCTCATTCAATACATTCTTGAAATACTACAGACTAGACGTACAATCATCAGCTGACGCAAGCTTTGGGCGTAGAGTGTTAGAAACTGTAGTAGAATAAAGTGTATTAATAAAGGTCAAACTGATAAGGCATTAAACTGGTGTTGTCTATTCTGATGTATCCCTCCCTAAAATTGTGACTGCTTGGGTATGTCCCAATGGTGCCCACTGCCAGGGTGATCAGGAAAGGAGAAAATTTAAACAACTTACCGTAATTTTCTTTTCCTGGAACCATGGCAGTGGGCACATAGTTACCCTCCCTGTGTATGTCTAATGCCTATCAGTTATATATTTCAGCTATGGAAGAATCGTAAGACTAAGGTGCAGGTAGAGGGAGGGGCCTTATATGGCCTACCTGCAAAAGTCTACTTCCTGTCCTACCTAGAGTGAGAAGGGATTAACCCAATGGTGCCCACTGCCATGGTTCCAGGAAAAGAAAATTACGGTAAGTTATTTAAATTTTCTCCTTTATCGCTAGGGACCATGATGCAGCCATCTAGTGTTTGTATAGTCAACAATATCACTGCTAGTATCAGAGAGAATGCAGTGCATTAAAATGGCTCATTATTCTAGGTGATGGCCACTGTACTTCCTTGGGTATAATGGAAAACTCTTCTGTTTCTCTGTCTGAGATCCAATGCATTGTAAGGAACCCCAACCCTCTCTAATAGCGCGTCTGAGATCAGATGCATTGTAAGGAACCCCAACCCTCTCTAATAGCGCGTCTGAGATCATATGCATTGTAAGGAACCATAACCCTCTCTAATAGCGCGTATGAGATCAGATGCATTGTAAGGAACCATAACCCTCTCTAATAGCACGTATGAGATCAGATGCATTGTAAGGAACCCCAACACTCTCTAATAGCGTGTCTGAGATCAGATGCATTGTATGGAACCCTAACCCTCTCTAATAGCGTGTCTGAGATCAGATACATTGTAAGGAACCCCAACCCTCTCTAATAGCGCGTCTGAAATCATATGCAATGTAAGGAACCATAATCCTCTCTAATAGCGTGTCTGAGATCAGATGCATTGTATGGAACCTCAACCCTCTCTAATAGCGCGTCTGAGATCAGATGCATTGTAAGGATCCCCAACCCCCTCTAATAGCGCGTCTGAGATCAGATGCATTATAATTTCTTCTGTATTTGGTACACATTTCAAATGACCTTCAAATTGCAAAAACCCTTTAGGGATGCCTGTGGAAGAATACTTGAGAAACACTGACATAGAGTATTGCATGGTTTACACACACAGGTTGTACTTCCAGTTTTCTGAGAAATACATTATTTGTGTTTCCATACGATAATGAGCATCACAGCACCTCTTGTTAATACCTTGCACTGCTGAGATGAACTGTATGCACCCAAGCAGTGACAGGAAATGTAAAGGAATGACCCCTTTGTAAGAGGTTGAACAATCCCAGAGTTCTGTTACAGTACATAGGGGAATTGAGCTGCCTCCTAATGGCTATTTTGTTATTGTTTTGTGTCTCATATATTAGGTTAGAGCTCGTGCTAAAGAATTTTTCGAGTTTCTTTGTGACCTGGCCCTGGAGGAGTCACGTCAGAAAGATCAATCCGCATTAGGCGCTGCAGGAGATTCCGTGGTCACTTCTCTGGACCTGGCCCCATTTACAAATCATTGCAATGTGCCTGAGGTTTGTTGTGGGGACAGCAGGGGTGCGAGCGTACTTTTGGTGAGTCACGGTGCATACATGAGAAACTGGATCAAATATTTTATAGAAGATCTTCAGTTCACCTTTCCTGCAAATCTAAGGAAGTCTCGTGAACTCTCTGTTAGCCCCAATACGGGAATTAGTCATTTCATTGTAAGTTTCGAATCAGGAGAAACCATTAAACCTAGGATCCAGTGTGTTTGTATTAATCAACAGAATCATCTAGCAGACATTAATGCAGACATCAGCCATTAACTCGTATCATTTGCACTGACTGTATTTTACTCAATTTTACAGCATTTTTTGTTGAATGCATATTTATATTTCATGTATTTAAACACCCAACAGAACCAAATCACCTCTACAACAATCCTGTGCTTTGGAGTAATGTATGTTTACAAAACAGTTCATTCTGGGTCGGTCTTTAACTTGTATAGGATCAGGACATTTGTAGGAAAGTTTAAACTGTTAAATCTATGTTCTATAGCACTTGTTATTGTTACCTATATCCCCATAATAAATATGTGCTAAAACTTTAACAAATAAATGTGTTTGCTTTACATTTTATGCTAATTCCCTAATTACTTATCAGTCTTATCGTTAGCTTTGAATTCTGCTGAATTATCTAATAGCATAAATGCAAAATGGCTGCAATTATTTATCCATTAAAGCCTCTACCAGCGTAACGCGAGCTATAGAATGGGCACCCCTAAACACCGAGCTATAGAATGGGCACCCCTAAACACCGAGCTATAGAATGGGCACCCCTAAACACCGAGCTATAGAATGGGCACCCCTAAACACCGAGCTATAGAATGGGCACCCCTAAACACCGAGCTATAGAATGGGCACCCCTAAACACTGAGCTATAGAATGGGCACCCCTAAACACCGAGCTATAGAATGGGCACCCCTAAACACCGAGCTATAGAATGGGCACCCCTAAACACTGAGCTATAGAATGGGCACCCCTAAACATCGAGCTATAGAATGGGCACCCCTAAATACCGAGCTATAGAATGGGCACCCCTAAACACTGAGCTATAGAATGGGCACCCCTAAACACTGAGCTATAGAATGGGTACCCCTAAACACTGAGCTATAGAATGGGCACCCCTAAACACCGAGCTATAGAATGGGCACCCCTAAACACTGAGCTATAGAATGGGCACCCCTAAACACCGAGCTATAGAATGGGCGCCCCTAAACACCGAGCTATAGAATGGGCGCCCCTAAACACCGAGCAATAGAATGGGCACCCCTAAACACCAAGCTATAGAATGGGCACCCCTAAACACCGAGCTATAGAATGGGCACCCCTAAACACCGAGCTATAGAATGGGCACCCCTAAACACCGAGCTATAGAATGGGCACCCCTAAACACCGAGCTATAGAATGGGCACCCCTAAACACCCAGCTATAGAATGGGCACCCCTAAACACCGAGCTATAGAATGGGCACCCCTAAACACCGAGCTATAGAATGGGCACCCCTAAACACCGAGCTATAGAATGGGCACCCCTAAACACCGAGCTATAGAATGGGCACCCCTAAACACCGAGCTGTAGAATGGGCACCCCTAAACACCGAGCTGTAGAATGGGCACCCCTAAACACCGAGCTATAGAATGGGCACCCCTAAACACCGAGCTGTAGAATGGGCACCCCTAAACACCGAGCTGTAGAATGGGCACCCCTAAACACCGAGCAGTAGAATGGGCACCCCAAAACACCGAGCTGTAGAATGGGCACCCCTAAACACCGAGCTGTAGAATGGGCACCCCTAAACACCGAGCTATAGAATGGGCACCCCTAAACACCGAGCTATAGAATGGGCACCCCTAAACACCGAGCTATAGAATGGGCACCCCTAAACACCGAGCTATAGAATGGGCACCCCTAAACACCGAGCTATAGAAAGGGCACCCCTAAACACCGAGCTATAGAAAGGGCACCCCTAAACACCGAGCTATAGAATGGGCACCCCTAAACACCCAGCTATAGAATGGGCACCCCTAAACACCCAGCTATAGAATGGGCACCCCTAAACACCGAGCTATAGAATGGGCACCCCTAAACACCCAGCTATAGAATGGGCACCCCTAAACACCCAGCTATAGAATGGGCACCCCTAAACACCCAGCTATAGAATGGGCACCCCTAAACACCCAGCTATAGAATGGGCACCCCTAAACACCCAGCTATAGAATGGGCACCCCTAAACACCCAGCTATAGAATGGGCACCCCTAAACACCCAGCTATAAAATGGGCACCCCTAAACACCCAGCTATAGAATGGGCACCCCTAAACACCCAGCTATAGAATGGGCACCCCTAAACACCCAGCTATAGAATGGGCACCCCTAAACACCCAGCTATAGAATGGGCACCCCTAAACACCCAGCTATAGAATGGGCACCCCTAAACACCGAGCTATAGAATGGGCGCCCCTAAACACCGAGCTATAGAATGGGCGCCCCTAAACACCGAGCTATAGAATGGGCACCCCTAAACACCGAGCTATAGAATGGGCGCCCCTAAACACCGAGCTATAGAATGGGCGCCCCTAAACACCGAGCTATAGAATGGGCACCCCTAAACACCGAGCTATAGAATGGGCACCCCTAAACACCGAGCTATAGAATGGGCACCCCTAAACACCGAGCTATAGAATGGGCACCCCTAAACACCGAGCTATAGAATGGGCACCCCTAAACACCGAGCTATAGAATGGGCACCCCTAAACACCGAGCTATAGAATGGGCACCCCTAAACACCGAGCTATAGAATGGGCACCCCTAAACACCGAGTTATAGAATGGGCACCCCTAAACACCGAGCTATAGAATGGGCACCCCTAAACACCGAGCTATAGAATGGGCACCCCTAAACACCGAGCTATAGAATGGGCACCCCTAAACACCGAGCTATAGAATGGGCACCCCTAAACACCGAGCTATAGAATGGGCACCCCAAACACTGAGCTATAGAATGGGCACCCCTAAAATGAGCTTGCAGGTGGGAACCACCGCAGAACAGGGTATATAAGTTCACCACAACACTGTCCACTTGCTTTATTTATATATTTAACGCTCTATGATCTCAGGTCTGGCGGGGCCGCCCCTCTGTGCCATGTGTACTGCGCCCTACGCTGAGCGGGGCCGCCCCTCTGTGCCATGTGCACTGCGCCCTACGCTGAGCGGGGCCGCCCCTCTGTGCCATGTGTACTGCGCCCTACGCTGAGCGGGGCCGCCTCTCTGTGCCATGTGTACTGCGCCCTACGCTGAGCGGGGCCGCCCCTCTGTGCCATGTGTACTGCGCCCTACGCTGAGCGGGGCCGCCTCTCTGTGCCATGTGTACTGCGCCCTACGCTGAGCGGGGCCGCCCCTCTGTGCCATGTGTACTGCGCCCTACGCTGAGCGGGGCCGCCTCTCTGTGCCATGTGTACTGCGCCCTACGCTGAGTGGGGCCGCCCCTCTGTGCCATGTGTACTGCGCCCTACGCTGAGCGGGGCCGCCTCTCTGTGCCATGTGTACTGCGCCCTACGCTGAGCGGGGCCGCCCCTCTGTGCCATGTGTACTGCGCCCTACGCTGAGCGGGGCCGCCCCTCTGTGCCATGTGTACTGCGCCCTACGCTGAGCGGGGCCGCCTCTCTGTGCCATGTGTACTGCGCCCTACGCTGAGCGGGGCCGCCTCTCTGTGCCATGTGTACTGCGCCCTACGCTGAGCGTGGCCGCCCCTCTGTGCCATGTGAACTGCGCCCTACGCTGAGCGGGGCCGCCCCTCTGTGCCATGTGTACTGCGCCCTACGCTGAGCGGGGCCGCCCCTCTGTGCCATGTGTTCTGCGCCCTACGCTGAGCGGGGCCGCCTCTCTGTGCCATGTGTACTGCGCCCTACGCTGAGCGGGGCCGCCTCTCTGTGCCATGTGTACTGCGCCCTACGCTGAGCGGGGCCGCCTCTCTGTGCCATGTGTACTGCGCCCTACGCTGAGCGGGGCCGCCCCTCTGTGCCATGTGTACTGCGCCCTACGCTGAGCGGGGCCGCCCCTCTGTGCCATGTGTACTGCGCCCTACGCTGAGCGGGGCCGCCTCTCTGTGCCATGTGTACTGCGCCCTACGCTGAGCGGGGCCGCCCCTCTGTGCCATGTGTACTGCGCCCTACGCTGAGCGGGGCCGCCCCTCTGTGCCATGTGCACTGCGCCCTACGCTGAGCGGGGCCGCCTCTCTGTGCCATGTGTACTGCGCCCTACGCTGAGCGGGGCCGCCCCTCTGTGCCATGTGCACTGCGCCCTACGCTGAGCGGGGCCGCCCCTCTGTGCCATGTGTACTGCGCCCTACGCTGAGCGGGGCCGCCCCTCTGTGCCATGTGTACTGCGCCCTACGCTGAGCGGGGCCGCCCCTCTGTGCCATGTGTACTGCGCCCTACGCTGAGCGGGGCCGCCCCTCTGTGCCATGTGTACTGTGCCCTACGCTGAGCGGGGCCGCCCCTCTGTGCCATGTGTACTGTGCCCTACGCTGAGCGGGGCCGCCCCTCTGTGCCATGTGTACTGCGCCCTACGCTGAGCGGGGCCGCCCCTCTGTGCCATGTGCACTGCGCCCTACGCTGAGCGGGGCCGCCCCTCTGTGCCATGTGTACTGCGCCCTACGCTGAGCGGGCCGCCTCTCTGTGCCATGTGTACTGCGCCCTACGCTGAGCGGGGCCGCCCCTCTGTGCCATGTGTACTGCGCCCTACGCTGAGCGGGGCCGCCTCTCTGTGCCATGTGTACTGCGCCCTACGCTGAGCGGGGCCGCCTCTCTGTGCCATGTGTACTGCGCCCTACGCTGAGCGGGGCCGCCCCTCTGTGCCACGTGCACTGCGCCCTACGCTGAGCGGGGCCGCCCCTCTGTGCCACGTGTACTGCGCCCTACGCTGAGCGGGGCCGCCCCTCTGTGCCATGTGTACTGCGCCCTACGCTGAGCGGGGCCGCCTCTCTGTGCCATGTGTACTGCGCCCTACGCTGAGCGGGGCCGCCTCTCTGTGCATGTGTACTGCGCCCTACGCTGAGCGGGGCCGCCTCTCTGTGCCATGTGTACTGCGCCCTACGCTGAGCGGGGCCGCCTCTCTGTGCCATGTGTACTGCGCCCTACGCTGAGCGGGGCCGCCTCTCTGTGCCATGTGTACTGCGCCCTACGCTGAGCGGGGCCGCCTCTCTGTGCCATGTGTACTGCGCCCTACGCTGAGCGGGGCCGCCTCTCTGTGCCATGTGTACTGCGCCCTACGCTGAGCGGGGCCGCCTCTCTGTGCCATGTGTACTGCGCCCTACGCTGAGCGGGGCCGCCTCTCTGTGCCATGTGTACTGCGCCCTACGCTGAGCGGGGCCGCCTCTCTGTGCCATGTGTACTGCGCCCTACGCTGAGCGGGGCCGCCTCTCTGTGCCATGTGTACTGCGCCCTACGCTGAGCGTGGCCGCCTCTCTGTGCCATGTGTACTGCGCCCTACGCTGAGCGGGGCCGCCCCTCTGTGCCATGTGTACTGCGCCCTACGCTGAGCGGGGCCGCCCCTCTGTGCCATGTGTACTGCGCCCTACGCTGAGCGGGGCCGCCCCTCTGTGCCATGTGTACTGTGCCCTACGCTGAGCGGGGCCGCCTCTCTGTGCCATGTGTACTGCGCCCTACGCTGAGCGGGGCCGCCTCTCTGTGCCATGTGTACTGCGCCCTACGCTGAGCGGGGCCGCCTCTCTGTGCCATGTGTACTGCGCCCTACGCTGAGCGGGGCCGCCCCTCTGTGCCATGTGTACTGCGCCCTACGCTGAGCGGGGCCGCCTCTCTGTGCCATGTGTACTGCGCCCTACGCTGAGCGGGGCCGCCTCTCTGTGCCATGTGTACTGCGCCCTACGCTGAGCGGGGCCGCCTCTCTGTGCCATGTGTACTGCGCCCTACGCTGAGCGGGGCCGCCCCTCTGTGCCATGTGTACTGCGCCCTACGCTGAGCGGGGCCGCCTCTCTGTGCCATGTGTACTGCGCCCTACGCTGAGCGGGGCCGCCCCTCTGTGCCATGTGTACTGCGCCCTACGCTGAGCGGGGCCGCCCCTCTGTGCCATGTGTACTGCGCCCTACGCTGAGCGGGGCCGCCTCTCTGTGCCATGTGTACTGCGCCCTACGCTGAGCGGGGCCGCCCCTCTGTGCCATGTGTACTGCGCCCTACGCTGAGCGGGGCCGCCCCTCTGTGCCATGTGTACTGCGCCCTACGTTGAGCGGGGCCGCCCCTCTGTGCCATGTGTGCTGCGCCCTACGCTGAGTAACCCGCTAACGCCGGAGCTCAGGGCTATATCTATCTTAGCGCTGTTTCAGGCGCGGCGTGACACTTATTTCGCGGCGTAACACTTATTTCTTCTTCTGGCTTTTCCCGTCTAACAAAATAATTGTATATCATTTTAGTTTGTTACTAGCAAAAAGGAGGAGAAGAGGCAGAGAACGACAACAAGTATCCGGCAAACAAATGATCAGGAGACTGTGTGTCCCATAAAAAAAAGGGCCAGAGAGCCCCACCAACGTTTCACGCTACACACAGCATGCGCAGAACAGTCACGGCGGCCATGTTGGGGTTGGCGCGAGAGATCGCACATGTACAGGGCATCGCGCATGCGCAGACGCGTCAGTGGCGGCCATTACATGTAGAGATTGAACAGTTGAGGGTCAGGAAAGTAGCGGCGGCCATTACAAACTCGCACATGCGCAGCAGAGATAGCGCACGCGGCCCCAATAGGAAAGAGCTCCACAGGGGACTACAAGACCCAGCAGCCACTGGGGCTGCTATACATGTGACCCACAGCAGCCAATCACGTGGCAGAGCTTCCCCTGAGGAAAGAGTTACATTTGGCGAGCTGGGGAAAGAGAGACAGTTGGGATGCAGAGAGGGTAGGTTGTATGTACCGGGAACATGTGGCCCCTGTACTAGGCCAAATACCCTCTCAGGCCCCAGCTAGACCACAACTCACCCTCAGCTTGTGGCTGCTGCAGGGACTCCCCTTAGGATAGGGACAGGGTCCTGTAGCACCAGTATAAGTGAGGGCCACAGCCAGGAAGAGTAAATATCCTGGCCACTGTTGTAGAAGGTCACATCCTCTGCAGTATCAGAGGCAGAGACATTCTAAAGGTGGATCACTCCAGACGGGAGCCATCCATCGCAGAGGCGGATCACACTGGGGGATCATCCTTCTGGAGCAAGGGATCCCAAATAAAGCATCTGCGCACCCGTGTATGGACACACCCGGCAGGTACCATCATCCCTACACGTGCACCAACAAGTGCACCTCACCAAGTGGGCAGCGCTGTGTCACTTGGGTGTGTGGGGGACTCCTGGGTACACAGTGTGGGGGGAATAAGGTGTGGGATTAAAGCCCTGCAAAGCGAAGGGGTAGTTGTACCTTTTAGTAACTGAGCGGTAAGAGTTATACCTGTGTCAGTAAATGTTATTGTTTTATACACAGTGTGTGTTTGATGTTATTAGGTCCTGTGAAGGGCTCCTCCCACTACGCTGGGATCCCTCACAGGTGGAGGCGCTGCACCGAGAGTATTGTACTATATCACCCCGGGCTCCCCGTGGCTGAGACTTAGCCCCTGTGAGCCAACAGGTAAGCGCAGAGCCAGTAGCATCCATAGCGTATACCCCCAATCTCACTTAGGGGGGGGCACATGGGCTACACTCGTTATCCAACATTTCACTTTACAACGAATGGCATAGCCAACGCTTTACAATGCAACCCTAGGGGCCGTTTTTTGACGCTGGAATGCGTTATCCGAAGCCTGAATGCATTATCCTACGCTCACTGCCACGATTAACAAGGGACTCATTTTACAACGGTTTCATTATCCAACGCTACTTCCAGAACAGATTCCGTTGGATAACCGAGGACCGCCTGTATTAATAAACCTATGTTCCTGGCAGTTATTCAAAGGAAATATATTTGGCATTCGTGGATCATATAACCAGTTTCTGTTCCTTCAGCAATGTGTTATTATACAGGATACACAACTTGAAATTTGAGGTGGGTGACTAAAACAGTGGGAATAAAAGCAAAACTAAAATAGCACTTGGTAGATATATTAATGATATCATTGGTATTTTAATTCTTTCAGCGTTTTTGATAACGCTGAAAGGCCCCTACAGCAAGGAATGGCTGACATCTAACATGAAGAACCCGAAAAGACACACACGAGAATATTTTTAGTCTCCCAGAAAAGAGTCAAAACTGTAGCTAGGAAAACAACATTTCCATTGCAAGTAAAAGATATTTATCGCTTTAAATAATCGTCTGCCGCTTTTGCATCAGTTTTTCTCCAATATTGCAGCTGGTAGATTTGGCTTCAGAAGGGAAAGGGGATTTTCAATATCCTAAACAAGCTCTCTCTGTAATTATTTGCACACCTTTTACACAGATAATAAGGCTTCTGTGTGAATCTCTGATGGTCAGATGTACAGTAAAAGCACAGGCTATGTTAAAGTCTAGGAGTAATTGAGTACTTCAGAATTATGTTAAACTTTTTTTATTTGGACTAACAATTGATATTATAAAACAAGCTTTGGAGAGTTTTCGCACTTCCACAGGTCAGATTTGTCAATTTACTGTAACTGGTCATTCAAAAAATAGATACTTACACGTAAACTACTTCATGGTAATTAATGCATATTAATTGAAGCTGCATTTTATACATTTCAAATATACTTCATTAAAACCTGTTTCTCCTTGAAGAAATGTGTATAGAGAGAAAGATCCCAATTGATGCACTCAACTCCACTAATGGTTAAAAAATAAAATGTTATTGAATTCTTAGAAAACAATAACTCAATTAAAAGCTAAATTGTAGCACTCATCATATTCTCATTAGATGAAGTATTGTATGTATACTGAATCAATACTCTAGTCTTCTAGCAATTTAGATTTTAATTGAGTTATTGTTTTCTAAGAATTCAATAACATTTTATTTTTTAACCATTAGTGGAGTTGAGTGCATCAATTGGGATCTTTCTCTCTATACACATATTAATTCTTTATCCCAGAAGGCACCAGGACCTATCTTTCCCTCTCCCCATCCCCAATTTATCTCCTTGAAGAAAGTCATAACATCCCCCTGACTCCTTCCGGTATAAAACCTCCGCTTACTATATATCCTTCACTAACTTTGTTTCAAAGGATACATTGCAGGAACAATTACAGTAATATTCTGATTTCGTTGTATTGCAACAGTGAATAATGAAACGCTTGACTTATAGGTATGTGTGACGGTGAGGGGGTAACCAGGCTCACAATAAAGGATTAATCCCGTTTGGTTACCTCTGATCCATGTGTTGGGGTTCGGGAGTGTCAGCTTTACGGTTTAATGCATAACCTGTAAAATGCGTTAATAAAGATATTTTGTGTTTTTTCTTTTGCAAGGATGCCAGCGAGCAGGGATTGCTAGGGCATGAGTTCCAAGGGTGTGAAGGAGCGCTCACCACAAACAGGGCGTGACCGCGGGGCCCAGGTGGGACTGACAAAACACCAACCTGCAGCCGCGAGGGCGTGTCCGGAGTGTAGATTGGTCGTGGTAGCCGGGTCGGGGTTGGAGAGGTCTGAATGGTAGCGGATACTTGTCGGGGTTGGAGAGATGCGGATCGTCGTAGGTAAGCTGGGGTCAGGAGTAGAGAAGAGCGGAGTCAAGAGAAAGCCAAGGCCAGACAAGACAGGACGTGGATACAAGACACGTGTCCAATATGCAAGGAGGCAGGAATTGCGGTCAGCACTTCGCACAGGTGAAGTGTTATGCTCAGCCAATTTGCCAGAGGGCTGGCTGAGAATATAAAAGGAGATGGTCCAATGAGCTGCAGGCTGGGATGAGACTCGCCAGTATTCCTTGCTGAGATTAGCTGGTAGGATGTCAGCAGCAGGTGTGGGGAATAGCCCTTAAACCAAGAGATTATTCGTCGCGTGCGCACGCTGACCGCGCGTAGCGTGTGCGCACTGCACGCCGGTGACCACCGTGCGGGCGTAGCCTGGAGGTGGGGCCAGCAAGGATGGTATTGCCTTCAGCGCGGGATCCGCTCGTGCCCCATGGCTGACGGCTGGTACCAGCCGTGTGAGATGTGTCGCAGGCTGAGGGAAGCGGGGCACCAGGTCGCCGATTGGGGTAGGTGGAGACCACGCCGAGTGCGTCACGGATTACGGATCCTGACACAGGGGGATTTTGCAGAGAAAGTGTTGTCAGAATGTGTCTAGGTAGGCGGGGCCAGAGATGCCGGATACACCAAAAATGTACCCAGGAATTATGCTTGATTCCCGGATACATGTAGGCACATTATCCCGGCAATATCTCCCCTTGAAAACGCTTGCGCAACTCACTGCAAGGGTTCCCTGCTTCAGCTTAGCCCAGAAAGATAAATGGGGCATAGGAATGCAAGGTGTCCCTGTAACTATCGGGTCCCTAGATTAAGGGGGATACCTGTCTAGGGGTTCTGAGGTGCTCCAACCATATATAAGGTTGTGAAGGGACTCAAAGTCCAAACTAAATCTAAAGACAGTGTGTGGGGAAATGGGCCAGTACAAAGTGCAGCTTTCTATGTTATTCCCCATACGCTGAGACTTAGGACAGTATTGCAAATGTATATTTTATTAACATTGTGTTTTTATGTGTACATACTGGTGGGCCCTGTAATAGCAGCTGGGACGTTCAGAACCAGTGTTCTGACGGGCTACTGGGCTACCAACTTGGCAACAGTGAGTCTATCAGACATCAGAACTGAAAGCCACCAGGGGATGCCTCAGGTGTTAGAGCCATTTGGGTAGCAAGGGCTCAAGTACCCTCGTCATGGGCTGAATGGAAGTCGTCCGGACTACCATTTGCCCCATCAGACATGGAGGCGCCTGTCCCAGCTTCTAGACCCAGCTTCTAGTTTTTGTTTTTTCACCCAGGACACTGACGCGACGAATCAGCACTGAATCGCCCACTTGCAGGGGGTTGGGCTCTGGGTTTTGCGCCAATCCCGGGCAGCTTTCTGCAAGGTAATTCAGCGTCGCCTTGCGCGCAGCAGCACGTGCACTCTTCCGGCTTGGGAAAATTGCCATGGCGCTGGGTCAGCGTAGACTAAGGGGTAACCCTCAGGTGGCCCCCCTGACATAAACAGTGTGGACGGTGTCTCTGACAGGCGTATATCCTCAGTGGGGGTCACCACGAAAAGTATCGTTTTCCATGTGGACGTGGGATCTTGTTTTTCATCTAGGACACATGTGTAGGACCACCCAGGAAGTTTACGCATATGATCCCGGACCTCCGTGACGGGTATAAGTGCGGGAAGGCCTCCTACGGCCACCACACGGCGGGGGTTAAAATCTTGCCTCAAGGCCCAGGCGAGGACCTCGTGTCCGGACTTTACAACTATTTTTGGAAATTTGGGGAAAAAAGTGTATATATATAGGGCACCCCAGGTCTGGATCTCAGCAGCGTCTACAAATGTAACCCTGCTTCCCCCACCCTATGTCACATTGGGCCTCCCGGGGATGATATTCACTCCTCTCCTGGTTACATGATATGTGTGGTGCGTATACCTGCTGGTAACTTGGGGCCCTGAGTCTCCGCTTAGTGAGAACCTGGGGTGCTCCTGGAACGTCTCTTCGGTCAGTGCCTCCACCTTTGTGGGATTCTGCAAATGTAGAATGGCCCTCACATAGGAACACCCATAAAGTAACCAGCCCACACCGAAGGTTATGGCTAAAATGGTTTACTATAGGGATCAGTAACATAACATCATAACATACATCACAGAGTAATAACAGCTCTATACATAACACAACAGCTATATGCATAACAATCTGCCAATACTGACAGCTGTAACACTAGCCCCTCACTGGGCTGTAACCCCACACCTTCCTCCCCCAACCCTGAGTCCCATTAGTCCCAATCCACCCAAGTGTGTGTGGTCAGGCCTGTCACATACGAACAGCAAGGTTGGTGCACGTGTAGAAGGTGTTAATACCTGCCCAGATGCTCCCAGCACCTGGGTATGACAATCTTCTCAAAGGATCTACCGAAGCCGCGATGACTGTGCTCCGCATGGGATGGGGTCTCTCCAGACGATCCCACCGTGAAGACCAGTCTCTCAATCAGCACACAGCAAACAGTGATCTGACCCTCAGACCATATCCTCAGAAACTGCAGCAGACACTGTGTCCCTGACTACTACACATATTATAGGGCAGGGTCCCTACCTTAGGGCCGGTCCCTATGAGCTTACCCACTAAACCTAGTGGGGAGTGGGGCCTACCTGGGGTATATCTCTGGCCTAGTACAGCAGAGCACTGCTCTCTGTACACTACCTTCCCCAATCTCTTCCTGGATCCAACTAACTTCCTGCACATTGCCCATACAATGTATCTTAACTCCTGCAGGGGAAGCTGCAAGCCCTATTGGCTGACTAGGGCCACCTGACCTGCCTACCTCTAGGCCTGCTGGGAATTGTAGTTCCATATGAGGCTCTTTCTTATGAGGTCCGCATGGGCGCCTACCTTTCTCTATCTGCGCCGCGCCACTTTCCTGCGCATGCACAAAATCTAGGGGGCCCTCCTGCCTCTCTACACTCTCCTGCGCTTCGTCTACCACCTCTATTATGGCCGCCGCATCTCCCGGCACTCTGCTGCGCATGCGCGGCCATTTTGCCACACACAAAATGGCTGCCGCACTCGTCTGCACATGTGCAAGCATTCGCGCGGTCTATTCCAACATGGCGGCACCCACCTGGATGGCGGCGCCAACCCGTGGAGAGCCGCTGAAGCCTCCTGCTGCCTGCTATCTCATGAACCGCCTTCGCTGACCACACGGCACCCCACCAGGGGAAAGGGGGTTTGCGGGGAAGCGTGCCAGAACCAGGGACCCACGCTGGTAAGGGGACAAGGGCTGTATATATATATATATATAAAGCAACTGTAAATATTCCTGTATATTCATTTGCATGTCTTAGACAGGTCTGCAACCCTGTCTTTCACCATTATCACCCAGCACACAGCACTTCCACTGCAGCAAGGGATTCTGGGAAATGACATGCAAATGAGCACACAGTGCCACCTTTTATCTCATGCTCACATTACATGAGCAACCCTTAGCCAGTGCATGCTGCTTTAGACACAGCTTTTAAGCAAGGGCTTGGGAGATGCAAAGCCAGTAAACCCACTCACAGACATGTTTCAACCTTGATGGGTATCATCAGTGTGAGGTTGGTTGCTGGTATTTGCTCAAATGAGATAAGAGTCGGTAATTACAGTTGCTTTATGCTTTACTGTGGAGGGTTTTAGTCACTTTTTTTACCCACCATAACCTTAATAGTCGTGGTGATTATCTACTCTTATCTCATTTGAGCAAATGTCAGCAAGCCAACCTCACACTGATGATACCCATCAAGGTTGAAACATGTCTGTGAGTGGGTTAACTGACTTTGCATCTCCCAAGTCCTTGCTTAAAAGCTGTGTCTAAAGCAGCATGCATTGACTAAGGGTTGCTCATGTAATGTGAGCATGAGATAAAAGGTGGCACTGTGTGCTCATTTGCATGTCATTTCCCAGAATCCCTTGCTGCAGTGGAAGTGCTGTTTGCTGGGTGATAATGGTGAAAGACAGGGTTGCAGACCTGTCTAAGACATGCAAATGAATATACAGGAATATTTACAGTTGCTTTATGCTTTACTGTGGAGGGTTTTAGTCACTTTTTTTACCCACAATAACCTTTATATATATATATACAGTGCTCGACAAACCCGGTCGCCCACTCGCCAGGTGCGAACGGAAATTGGCCGGTGGCCAGCTATTTTTTCCCCCTGCTCTGTCCACTGCTCTGAGCAAAAAAAAATTTTTTTTTAATTAAATAAATAAATAAAATATTCTCCTGGCTGATTGGCCAATTGGGCGTGACGCGAAATGGAGCCATTCCTTCTCTGCAGGGTAAGTAATGGCTGCTGCTTCTCACGCGGTGTCCCTGTCTCACTCCCTTGGCTGCCCGCGCTTCACTCCCTTGACTGTTACCCCGCTCCGCTTCCCCTCAGGTCCCCGCTGCCCCTCGGTTCCTGTTACTGCTCGTGCGGGCCGTGAGATGACAGCTCGGGAGTTCCCCCTGGTCTCCGGTCCCCGCTGCCCCTCGGTTCCAGTTACTGCTCGCGCTGGCCGCGAGATGACAGCTCGGGAATTCCCCCTGGTCTCGCCCCTCGGTTCCTGTTACTGCTCGCGCGGGCCGTGAGATAACAGCTCGGGAGTTTCCCCTGGTCTCCGGTCCCCGCTGCCCCTCGGTTCCTGTTACTGCTCGCGCTGGCCGCGAGATGACAGCTCGGGAATTCCCCCTGGTCTCGCCCCTCGGTTCCTGTTACTGCTCGCGCTCCCCCTGGTCTGCCCCATGGTTCCTGTTACTGCTCGCGCTCCCCCTGGTCTGCCCCATGGTTCCTGTTACTGCTCGCGCTCCCCCTGGTCTGCCCCATGGTTCCTGTTACTGCTCGCGCGGGCCGTGAGATAACAGCTCGGGAGTTTCCCCTGGTCTCTGCCTCCCCTCCGGTCCCCGCTGCCCCTCGGTTCCTGTTACTGCTCGCGCGGGCCGTGAGATGACAGCTCGGGAGTTCCCCCTGGTCTCCGCTTCCCCTCCGGTCCCCGCTGCCCCTCGGTTCCTGTTACTGCTCGCGCGGGGTGGGATATAGCAGCGGGGGTGTTCCCCTGGTCCCCGTGTCTGTCTCCACTTCCCCCCCTCTCCACTCCCCCCCCCCCACAGAGTGTGTGTGTGTGTGTGTGTGTGTGTGTGTGTGTGTGTGTGTGTGTGTGTGTGTGTGTGTGTGTGTGTGTGTGTGTGTGTGTGTGTGAGTGTGTGAGTGTGTATGGGATATAGTGTGTGTGTGTATATATATATGGGAGAGAGTGTGTGTGTGTGTGTGTGTGTGTGTGTGTGTGTGTGTGTGTGTATATATATGGGAGAGTGTGTGTGTGTGTATATATGGGTGTGTGTGTGTGTGTGTGTGTGTGTGTGTGTGTGTGTGTGTGTGTGTGTGTGTGTGTGTGTGTGTGTGTGTGTGTGTAGAACACCAGAGGTACCCCCCCAATCAGTCACCCCCCACCTAGTCAGTCAAAGTCATCCAGTCAGTCACCTCCTCCCCACCCAGTAACCCCCCCGTCAGTCAGTAGTCCCCCCCAGTCAGTCAGTTACCCCAGTCAGTCAGTCAGTTACCCCCCCCCCAGTCAGTTACCCCCCCATCAGTCAGTTACCCCCCGTCAGTCAGTTACCCCCCCGTCAGTCAGTTACCCCCCCCCCCCCAGTCAGTTACTCCTCCCCCCAGTCAGTCAGTTAATTATTCAAGTAATTTTATTTATGTATTTTTTAAAAGTGGGGGCGGGACTAGGGGTGGGATTGGGGGCGGGACTAGGGTGGGGTTTGGGGCGGGACTAGGTGGCGAGTAGATTTTTTGGTTCGGCGAGTAGATTTTTGGGTGATTTGTCAAGCACTGTATATATATATATATATATATATATATGCAAATACAACTGTATGCTCATCTGCATGTCTTAGGCAGGTCTGCAACCCCGCCTTTCCCCATTATTCTGGGAAATGACATGCAAATGAGCACACAGTGTCACTTTTTGCCTCAAAAACCATTTTTAACATGGTTCCCTATAGGCTTAAGCTTGCTGCATGGTCACAGCTTTGAGCACAGCCAGGGTTAAGGTGCATACCCAGAAAACCACCCACAGACAGCTGTTTCGACCTTAATGGGTCTCATCAGTGTGGGGGTTGATTTTAACTGGGTATGCAAAGAGGCTATGGGATAGGCTATACCATAATACTGAGTTAAGTTATGGTGAGTAAAAAAAGTGACAAAAACCCTCCACAGGAAAGCAATATATATATATATATATATATATGAAGACTATCCACTGACAGTGCAAAAATGTCTATTCCCTTTGTATTAATGATCAACTTGACAGTTATAAACTGTTGAATTCTAGAACAATACAATTTATGATAAATAGACGGGAATAGTTCACTGGTAACCTCCTAAAGCGGTTACCAGAGGACTATCGGAGATATTATCTGACGCGGACGTAACGTTAGTTGCATGTATTTGCCTAGTCTTTGCCACAGATGATGCCTAGTCTTTGCCACAGATGACTCCCTGCCAGTGTATACACGATTGATGCTCTGGACTTTTTGATTGGTTTTGTTGCTCCTCTGTTAGTTATACACGGACCATTTAGGTTTTCATTTTTCTCCTACCCCAGGAGGTGTTGCTCAGAGCACCCAACTAGGGTTGAACTTGCTTTCTAGGGCGCATATCCCGTACTTGTAGGGAGTCTTTTCCACAGGGTTTAAGAGAAGTACCTCTGATCGTTTTGATCTCTGGGAACATTTTTCACCATATTAAATTCAATTTGGCTTATGCCCATTATTTTCGTTATTTCATAATTGAGTGCTGGGAATTCTCCTCCTATTTTGTTCATTATACAATGTACGGTGATTCAAACGAATATTAATAACTTTTGAATGAAATCACATATTCTGTATTTCTTGGTTACTTCGTTAGGGATGACATTATTTATTTTGGCCACAAGAGGGATCATTATACAAATCATTCAACAAACCAAACTAATCCTACTGTAAAGTTCAAAACATCATATGGATTTGCAGATTTCTTTCTACTCTTATAACAGATTCTAAGAGCAGTTTAGAACAATGTGGCACAGCACATGGTAATGCTCCTCTGTATTTCTTCTTACAGGTTACATGTATACATGTATTTGTGAAGCTGACACAATTCATTCCCCATGAAACATTTGCAGTGCTACTGTGTATAATTGACAAAGATACCCATGTATTAAACACGGGCGCCATTTTGCTTGGACTGGATTTTAGAAAGATTTCTGCATTATTTGTGTTGTGAAAATAGGAAGGGGGAGGCTTTCTAAATGAAATCTCTTTCCATAAAATAAAAGTGGAATGGGAGGTTTATCAATAAAAGTATAGGTTGTTTGGGTGTGAAAATAAGAACTTAGCCCCCTTTACCATAACCCTTGTATCAATTAGGCCCAGATCCACAAAAGGGGTGCAAGTGTGAGCACCCTCAGCTCCCATTAATCTGAGTGCTAAAGCTTAAGCCCCTTTTGTGGAGCCGTAGTGACTAGGAACATTTGTATTACGTTCAATACACGTGACACAAGTTTGTAATACAGAGGGTGTTATTTCTTCACAATTAAAGCATTAAATAGACTTTGTTTATGGACTTTACCTTGATGCAATGGGTCACTTTATGACATAGTAATATCTCATAAAATCGGTGCACAAACCTTAGTACATAATTCTTTGTAATTACATGCGATCATGGCAAAGTGTACAGTTCCTTAAGTGAACTACAACCTTTTAAGTTCTGCGAAAAAATGTGATTTGTTTTTTAATCGAATTTTCGATTCGAAAGTTCACAAAAAGTTTGGTTAACGCTAAACATTCAATGAGTATAGCATGTCCGATTAATGTACAGTAGATTACTTTCACTTTTAAAATTCGATCAAACCCTGTAAAAAACAAAACTTATTTTTAGTCGCTGGGCTGCTATTTTGGCTCTTATTCTGTGAGGTGGGGTAAGCGCAGATAATGGCCCTTATTCTGTTAGGTGGGGTAAGCGCAGATAATGGCCCTTATTCTGTGAGGTGGGGTAAGCGCAGGTAATGGCCCTTATTCTGTGAGGTGGGGTAAGCGCAGATAATGGCCCTTATTCTGTGAGGTGGGGTAAGCGCAGATAATGGCCCTTATTCTGTGAGGTGGGGTAAGCACAGATAATGGCCCTTATTCTGTGAGGTGATATAAGCGCAGATAATGGCTGTTATTCTGTGAGGTGGGGTAAGCGCAGATAACGGCGCTTATTCTGTGAGGTGGGGTAAGCGCAGATAATGGCCCTTATTCTGTGAGGTGGGGTAAGCGCAGATAATGGCCCTTATCCTGTGAGGTGGGGTAAGTGCAGATAATGGCCCTTATTCTGTGAGGTGGGGTAAGCACAGATAATGGCCCTTATTCTGTGAGGTGATATAAGCGCAGATAATGGCCCTTATTCTGTGAGGTGGGGTAAGTGCAGATAACGGCCCTTATTCTGTGAGGTGGGGTAAGCGCAGGTAATAGCCCTTATTCTGTGAGGTGATATAAGCGCAGATAATGGCCCTTATTCTGTGAGGTGGGGTAAGTGCAGGTCATGGCCCTTATTCTGTGAGGTGGGGTAAGTGCAGATAACGGCCCTTATTCTGTGAGGTGGGGTAAGTGCAGATAATGGCCCTTATTCTGTGAGGTGGGGTAAGGACAGATAACGGCGCTTATTCTGTGAGGTGGGGTAAGGACAGATAACGGCCCTTATTCTGTGAGGTGGGATAAGTGCAGATAATGGCCCTTATTCTGTGAGGTGGGGTAAGTGCAGATATTGGCCCTTATTCTGTGAGGTGATATAAGCGCAGATAATGGCCCTTATTCTGTGAGGTGGGGTAAGTGCAGATCAAGGCGCTTATTCTGTGAGGTGGGGTAATCGCAAATAATGGCCCTTATTCTGTGAGGTGATATAAGCGCAGATAATGGCCCTTATTCTGTGAGGTGGGGTAAGCGCAGATCACGGCGCTTATTCTGTGAGGTGGGGTAATCGCAAATAATGGCCCTTATTCTGTGAGGTGGGGTAAGCGCAGATAATGGCCCTTATTCTGTGAGGTGGGGTAAGGACAGATAATGGCCCTTATTCTGTGAGTTGGGGTAAGCGCAGATAATGGCCCTTATTCTGTGAGGTGGGGTAAGCGCAGATAATGGCCCTTATTCTGTGAGGTGGGGTAAGTGCAGATAATGGCCCTTATTCTGTGAGGTGGGGTAAGCGAAGATAATGGCCCTTATTCTGTGAGGTGGGGTAAGCGAAGATAATGGCCCTTATTCTGTGAGGTGGGGTAAGCGAAGATAATGGCCCTTATTCTGTGAGGTGGGGTAAGCGCAGGTAATGGCCCTTATTCTGTGAGGTGGGGTTAGTGCAGATAAGGGCCCTTATTCTGTGAGGTGATATAAGCGCAGATAATGGACCTTATTCTGTGAGGTGGGGTAAGGACAGATAATGGCCCTTATTCTGTGAGGTGGGGTAAGGACAGATAACGGCCCTTATTCTGTGAGGTGGGGTAAGTGCAGATAACGGCCCTTATTCTGTGAGGTGGAGTAAGGACAGATAATGGCCCTTATTCTGTGAGGTGGGGTAAGCGCAGATAATGGCCCTTACCCCACCTCACAGAATAAGTGCAGATAACGGCCCTTATTCTGTGAGGTGGGGTAAGCGCAGATAATGGCCCTTATTCTGTGAGGTGGGGTAAGTGCAGATAACGGCCCTTATTCTGTGAGGTGGGGTAAGGACAGATAATGGCCCTTATTCTGTGAGGTGGGGTAAGCGCAGATAATGGCCCTTATTCTGTGAGGTGGGGTAAGCGCAGATAATGGCCCTTATTCTGTGAGGTGGGGTAAGCACAGATAATGGCCCTTATTCTGTGAGGTGATATAAGCGCAGATAATGGCCCTTATTCTGTGAGGTGGGGTAAGCGCAGATAATGGCCCTTATTCTGTGAGGTGGGGTAAGTGCAGATAACGGCCCTTATTCTGTGAGGTGGGGTAAGTGCAGGTAATGGCCCTTATTCTGTGAGGTGATATAAGCGCAGATAATGGCCCTTATTCTGTGAGGTGGGGTAAGTGCAGGTCATGGCCCTTATTCTGTGAGGTGGGGTAAGTGCAGATAATGGCCCTTATTCTGTGAGGTGGGGTAAGGACAGATAACGGCGCTTATTCTGTGAGGTGGGGTAAGGACAGATAACGGCCCTTATTCTGTGAGGTGGGGTAAGTGCAGATAATGGCCCTTATTCTGTGAGGTGGGATAAGTGCAGATAATGGCCCTTATTCTGTGAGGTGGGGTAAGCGCAGATAATGGCCCTTATTCTGTGAGGTGATATAAGCGCAGATAATGGCCCTTATTCTGTGAGGTGGGGTAAGCGCAGATAATGGCCCTTATTCTGTGAGGTGGGGTAAACGCAAATAATGGCCCTTATTCTGTGAGGTGGGGTAAGGACAGATAACGGCGCTTATTCTGTGAGGTGGTTAAGCGCAGATATGGCCCTTGTTCTGTGAGGTGGGATAAGCGCAGATAATGGCCCTTATTCTGTGAGGTGGGGTAAGCACAGATAATTGCCCTTATTCTGTGAGGTGGGGTACGCGCAGATAATGGCCCTTGTTCTGTGAGGTGGGGTAAGTGCAGGTAATGGCCCTTATTCTGTGAGGTGGGGTAAGCGCAGATAATGGCCCTTATTCTGTGAGGTGGGGTAAGCGCAGATAATGGCCCTTATTCTGTGAGGTGGGGTAAGCACTGATAACGGCGCTTATTCTGTGAGGTGGGGTAAGCGCAGATATGGCCCTTATTCTGTGAGGTGGGGTAAGTGCACATAACGGCGCTTATTCTGTGAGATGGGGTAAGCACAGATAACGGCACTTATTCTGTGAGGTGGGGTAAGCACAGATAATGGCCCTTATTCTGTGAGGTGGGATAAGCGCAGATAATGGCCCTTATTCTGTGAGGTGGGGTAAGTGCAGATAACGGCCCTTATTCTGTGAGGTGGGGTAAGCGCAGATAATGGTCCTTATTCTGTGAGGTGGGGTAAGCGCAGATAATGGCCCTTATTCTGTGAGGTGGGGTTAGTGCAGATAATGGCCCTTATTCTGTGAGGTGGGGTAAGGGCAGATAATGGCCCTTATTCTGTGATGTGGGGTTAGTGCAGATAATGGCCCTTATTCTGTGCGGTGGGATAAGCGCAGATAATGGCCCTTATTCTGTGAGGTGGGATAAGCGCAGATAATGGCCCTTATTCTGTGAGGTGGGGTAAGCGCAGATAATGGCCCTTATTCTGTGAGGTGGGGTAAGGACAGATAATGGCCCTTATTCTGTGAGGTGGGGTAAGGGCAGATAATGGCCCTTATTCTGTGAGGTGGGGTAAGTACAGATAATGGCCCTTATTCTGTGAGGTGGGGTAAGCGCAGATAATGGCCCTTATTCTGTGAGGTGGGATAAGTACAGATAATGGCCCTTATTCTGTGATGTGGGGTTAGTGCAGATAATGGCCCTTATTCTGTGCGGTGGGATAAGCGCAGATAATGGCCCTTATTCTGTGAGGTGGGGTAAGTACAGATAATGGCCCTTATTCTGTGATGTGGGGTTAGTGCAGATAATGGCCCTTATTCTGTGCGGTGGGATAAGCGCAGATAATGGCCCTTATTCTCTGAGGTGGGGTAAACGCAGATAATGGCCCTTATTCTGTGAGGTGGGGTAAGTGCAGATAACGGCGCTTATTCTGTGAGGTGGGTAAGCGCAGATATGGCCCTTGTTCTGTGAGGTGGGGTAAGTGCAGATAATGGCCCTTATTCTGTGAGGTGGGGTAAGCGCAGATAATGGCCCTTATTCTGTGAGGTGGGGTAAGTGCAGATAATGGCCCTTATTCTGTGATGTGGGATAAGCGCAGATAATGGCCCTTATTCTGTGAGGTGGGGTAAGTGCAGATAACGGCCCTTATTCTGTGAGGTGGGGTAAGCGCAGATAATGGCCCATATTCTGTGAGGTGGGGTAAGCGCAGGTAATGGCGCTTATTCTGTGAGGTGGGGTAAGTGAGATAATGGCCCTTATTCTGTGAGGTGATATAAGCGCAGATAATTGCCCTTATTCTGTGAGGTGGGGTAAGCGCAGATAATGGCCCTTATCCTGTGAGGTGATATAAGCGCAGATAATGGCCCTTATTCTGTGAGGTGGGGTAAGTGCAGATAATGGCCCTTATTCTGTGAGGTGGGGTAAGCGCAGATAATGGCCTTTATTCTGTGAGGTGGGGTTAGCGCAGATAATGGCCTTTATTCTGTGAGGTGGGGTTAGCGCAGATAATGGCCTTTATTCTGTGAGGTGGGGTAAGCGCAGATAATGGCCCTTATTCTGTGAGGTGGGGTAAGTGCAGGTAATGGCCCTTATTCTGTGAGGTGGGGTAAGCGCAGATAATGGCCCTTATTCTGTGAGGTGGGGTAAGCGCAGGTAATGGCCCTTATTCTGTGATGTGGGGTAAGCGCAGGTAATGGCCCTTATTCTGTGAGGTGATGTATTGTATTGTATGTATTTATTTATATAGCGCCATTAATGTACATAGCGCTTCACAGTAGTAATACATGTAGTAATCAAATAAATAACAGATAATATAAATAACAGATAATGGGAATAAGTGCATCAGACATAAAAGTAACATTAAGGAAAAGGAGTCCCTGCTCCGAGGAGCTTACAGTCTAATTGGTATGTAGGTAGAACGTACAGAGACAGTAGGAGGGAATTTTGGTAAGTGCGTCTGGAGGGGGCCAAGCTTTATCTATCATGTGTCCAGTATAATCCACAGTGCTATTCATATGCTTCTTTAAGTAAGTGTGTCTTCAGGTGGGTCTTAAAGGTTGATAGAGAGGGTGCTAGTCGGGTATTGAGGGGAAGGGCATTCCAGAGGTGCGGGGCAGTAAGTGAGAAAGGTTTAAGGCGGGAGAGGGCTTTAGATACAAAGGGGGTAGAAAGAAGACATCCTTGAGAGGAACGCAAGAGTCGGGATGTTGCATAATGAGAAATTAGGGCTGAGATGTAAGGAGGAGCAGAATAGTGTAAAGCTTTAAACGTGAGCAGGAGAATTGAGTGTGAGATACGGGATTTGATCGGAAGCCAGGAGAGGGATTTCAGGAGTGGAGACGCGGAGACAGATTTAGGAAAGAGTAGAGTGATTCTGGCAGCAGCGTTTAGGATAGATTGTAGGGGAGACAGGTGAGAGGCAGGAAGGCCGGACAGCAGGAGGTTACAGTAATCAAGACGGGAGAGAATGAGGGCCTGAGTCAGAGTTTTAGCAGTCGAACAACAGAGGAAAGGTATCTTAGTTATATTGCGGAGGAAAAAGCGACAAGTTTTAGAAGTGTTTTGAATGTGAGGGGCGAATGTGAGAGAGGAGTCGAATGTGACCCCTAGGCAGCGTGCTTGGGCTACTGGGTGAATGATCGTAGTTCCAACAGTAATGTGGAAGGAGGGAATATGGCCAGGTTTGGGAGGAAGTATGAGGAGCTCTATTTTAGCCATGTTGAGTTTAAGGCGGCGGAGGGCCATCCAGGATGATATAGCAGAGAGACATTCAGAAACTTTGGTTTGTACAGGAGGTGTAAGGTCGGGTGTTGAAAAGTAAATTTGTGTGTTGTCCACATAGAGGTGATATTTAAACCCAAGAGATGTTATTAGGTCCCCTAGAGAGTGTGTGTACAGAGAAAAGAGAAGAGGTCCCTGGACAGAGCCCTGGGGTACCCCCACAGAGAGATCAATAGAGGAGGAGGAGGTGTTAGCAGAAGAGACACTGAAAGTACGATGGAGAGGTAGGAAGAGATCCAGGATAGAGCTGTGTTACGAATACCAAGAGTATGGAGAATGTGAAGGAGAAGAGAGTGGTCCACGGTGTCAAATGCGGCAGAGATGTCGAGTAATATGAGCAGAGTGTAATGACCTCTGTCTTTGGCAGCATGGAAGCCAGATTGTAGAGGGTCTAGGAGAGAATAGGTGTTGAGAAAATGGAGCAAGCGAGAGAATACAAGACGTTCAAGGAGTTTGGAGGCAAAAGGCAGGAGGGAGACAGATCGATAGTTAGAAAGACAGGTAGGGTCAAGCTTGCTGTTTTTGAGTAATGTTATAACGGTTGCATGTTTGAAGGAGGACGGGAATGTACCAGAGTAGAGGGAGGAGTTAAAAATGTGTGTGAGGTAGGGATTATAGTAGGACCAAGAGGTTTTAGGAGATGTGAGGGAATGGGGTCAAGAGAGCAAGTGGTAGAGGGGGAAGAGGGTTCTCCTCTGAGACAGTGGAAAAAGAGTCCAGGAAGGGAGGTGTAGGATGGGAGGAAGCAACAGAGGGAATGTTCAGACGTATGGATTGTACCTTATCTTTAAAATAGTCAGCAAAGTCCTGGGCGGAGATGGAGGAAGAAGAGGCAGCTGAGGGTGGTTTGAGTAGAGCATCAAAGACAGAGAAGAGTCGGCATGGGCTAGGCTTGTGCTTGTTTATTAGAGAAGAAAAATAAGCTTGTTTAGCTTGCGAGAGGGCAGAGTTGAAACAGGATAGCATAAATTTGTAGTGAAGAAAGTCTGCGAGAGTATGAGATTTCCTCCAGAGGCATTCAGAGGAACGAGTGGAGGAACGCAGCATGCGCGTGTGGGAATTTAGCCAGGGTATGGGGTTAGAAGGGCGAGGATGGCAGAGAGAAAGCGGGGCATGAAGATCAAGAGAGGAGGATAAGGCAGAGTTGTAGGTCCTGACCAGGTTGTCAGGGTCTGTAGCAGAGCTGAGAGAGGAGAGGGAGGAACTTAAAGTGGAATCAAAGTCTGGTAGGTGAATAGAGTGCAGGTTTCTGCAGAACCGGGGGGTAGATGGAGGTGGAGAAGGGGAGAAGCGAGATAGAGAGAATGAGATGAGGTGATGGTCAGAGAGAGGAAAAGGGGAAATGGAGAAATCAGAGAGAGATAGAAGTTTAGTGAAAACCAGGTCTAGGTAGTGGCCATCCTTGTGGGTGCTGGCTGCAGTCCACTGTTGAAGGCCAAAAGAAGAGGTTAGAGAGAGAAAGCGGGAAGCCCAAGGGAGAGAGGGGTCATCAATGTGGCAATTGAAGTCCCCATGGAGAAGAACAGGAGAGCCTGAGGAGAGAAAGAAAGAGAGCCAGGATTCAAAGTGAGAGAGAAAGGCAGAAGGGGGATGAGTAGAGGTAGGTGGGCGATAGATGACTGCCACGTGGACAGGGAGAGGTGAGAAGATCTGGACAGTGTGAGCCTCAAAGGAGGGAAAAGCAAGAGGGGGGGAATAGGAAGGGTTCGGTAACGGCAGAGAGAGGAGAGCAGGAGCCCCACACCTCCACCCCTGCCATAAAGGCGTGGAGTGTGGGAGAAAGAAAGGCCACCATAAGAGAGGGCAGCTTCCAGAGCAGAGTCAGACTGAGTGAGCCGGGTCTCAGTTATAGCAAATAGGAGCAGCGAGTGAGAGAGAAACAAGTCATGTACAGAGAGGAACTTGTTAGAGAGGGAGCGAGCATTCCAAAGGGCACAGGAGAAAGGGAGAGAGGAGGGAGGGTGGCAGGGGATGGGTATGAGGTTAGAGGGGTTAATACCAGAAATAGTAGAGGTTGCATTTGGCAGGCGAGGACGAGAGCATACAGAAATAAGACAGGGACCAGGATTGGGAGAGATATCCCCAGAAGCAAGGAGGAGAATCATGGATAGAAAGAGAATGTGGGAGGATGATTTAGTGCAGGGGGTATGGCTGTGTAGTTTCAGAGGGCGCAGGTAAGAAAGGAGTTCATGTGAACTGAGAAGTGGTGAAGGAAGAAGTGATGGAGATATATGAATAGAGTTAGAGACATAAGGAGGCTGGTAGAAAGAAGTGCATAATTTGAGAAGAAGTGAGATCACAGCAAATATAAATTGTAAAGGCAGCATCACAGCCGTAGTAAAGTGCTGAGCTGCAGTCTGGTATAGATGATATCCTCCTTTCCAGCGTAGTTCAAATGCAGGAATCAGGGCCATTAGGGGTTGTCCACTTCCTCACTTCTTTTGAATTTCCTGTTAAACTTTAGCTACTTACAATGGGCTACTTGGAGATGGGCTGCAGGCAGCATAAAGCTGTTCTATCTGGGGTTATATGGGCCTAGCAAGTCACCTGACAGTTAGGTTCTGTCTGCTTAATTAGCATTCAAACAGATGTTTTTTCCACCTAGATGGGTGTTCCCTGCCTAGGTGTCAAAGCTTAATTCAATTAGGGATTCAAAGATGGATTTTACCTAGCATATACTATAATACACACAGCAAAGATAATGGCCCTTATGCTGTGAGGTGGGGTAAGCGCAGATGACGCGCTATCGCAGGAAAAGCCCCATTACAGTCAATGTCATCTGAGCTATCACACCTTACAGAATAAGCCTCTTCGCCTCTTATAAAAAGCAAAATAAACATGTTCAGCAATATGAGCCGTTTCACCAGAATGTTTGGAATATTCGCTGGAAACTGGGGAAGAGAATCGCAACATCTCACATCTCCCGTTCCCACTGAGAACATTACATTCCCAGAAAACTATCATTTATGTGCAAACTGTTAACAGGTTTAAAAATACTTGTGCAAAGATTGTGGATTTGTTTACAGAGGAGACAAAGACAATTCCATAATTTGTTTAAAGAAGATATTTATTTGCATAAAAAGAGGAATCGTTTTTTTGGAATACATCATTAAAGATATCTATAAATATTATGAAAATTTGTAACAATCCAAATAAATAAATAAATACTGTATTGCAGTACAAAGGGTCGTCCTTTCTCTCGTAGCTTGCAGTACCTGGCACCTGTCTGCAAAAACTGATCTTCTAAAGACCAATATGCTGTGTAATAATCCAAGTTTAGTTACTAACAACATACAGATTTAAAGCTTATTATTTGAGAAGAAGAGCGCTCTGCCACTGCGGTTTTGTTTTCCTCCTAATCAGCACTTAATATGAAGGGGACTGGTGCAAACATTTTACATTGCTAATTTTGAGCATTTATCCCTTGACATTTGTTGTATTTAGATATTGGGGAGTAGTTCTGTATATTGAGCAATAGGCTGAATTAGGAGCGAGTTAGTGAGAATACTATAGTGTGATGTAGCAGTATTTCTGACCTCACTATTAGCTTTCTCTCGTTGTGACGTGGGTGACAGATGTACTTCGAATATAAGAGATCCGGCTCACAAGTTTCTTATATCTTTCCGTAAGTCTAATGGGAGGTGTCAGGGGCTTGATGCATCACCCCATGAATGCCTCACATATAACAAGACTTTACAATGCTACCCTTCATTTCACTTACATTATGCAATATATTGAAATCTACTCGTCCAGCAGTGAATTGGTTAATTATTTCTAATATCCAATGCAAAGTTTAGGAAGTCTTTTTTTATAAGTCCTGCAGTGCTACATTTGTCACCAATAACACTCAAGGTTTCTGTGTTTGGGGGGCTCTGATGGAAATATTGGGATCAAAGTTTAATGAAAATTGATTACGGAAGAAACAGGGCGATTGTTTTGGATGCAAACTCTGGAGACATGTACAGTATGGCCAAAATGAATATAGAACAGCACAGTTGTTTCACTTGCAAGTTTGGTAAAATATTAGTACCCTACATGGTACAGTATGCAGTGTGTACAGTGTATATAGTTCATAAAACTGCATATGTCTGCCTGTCCAGCAGAAGTCACAAATAAGTGCAAAGCATAGCAAGCCTCTGTATCAATGAAGGTGGTTTATATGCTTCTTCATATGGAGAATTGAATCACTTTCTCAAAGAACCTAAAACACAATTACAGGCATACTAAAAAAGCGTTGGTTTGTTACAATAGTGCAAATCTTTATCATTTCTAGGTTTAAAGTGAGACAACTAAACAAAGTGTATATTCTGTCCCTTAACACCCAGAACATTTGTAACAACCACAGATCTTTTATGCCTTAGAAAATGTGCACAAATGTAATGTGGAAAGTCAATGTAAATACATTTTCTCCTGCATCCTGTACAGACATTACAGTACTTCAACCAAGATTGTGATGGAGGAGATAAAGCGTTACAGGCCAAACTTCATGTACAATGGCCTTCCAATCCAAGTTGAATTGTGTGTCCAATGTTTTATGAAATTAATGGAAATAGTGCACATAAGCACAAACGTGTTGATGTTACTTTGTTGTGGAATGAAGCCCCGAACTGCTTTATTTGCGCACACACTGGATGGTATTAATTTAATGAAATCCTAGTTAGGGGGTTCTAATGAAAAATAGCCCATTTTGCACATTATTGGCTTGTACTGGACTCAATGATAGCACATGCTCCTGAACCATAGCTAACTGTTCCTAAATTCAGATGGAAACAACCCATAGGTTCAGACAGTCCAGCAGATGTCAGAACATTGTAACACGTTCAGCTGAACTTTATGCAATATTTGATATATTTGCCATACATAATCCCATAAGTATATGCGTAACATCTCACAGAGATCACATAGAAAGTCTGCATAGCACAAAAGTTTCTTTAAATATCATATTTTGTGATCTAGAATGTTTCTGTCGCTAAATCATTATTACAATATCAATAGTATAGTTAAATATTAAATAAATATGCAAATAACGTTTTTCAGTGGAAAAGAGTACAATAGTTTCTTATCCAAAAAAAAAGTGCAAGATAAGAGTTTATTTTTTTAGGTAAAATGAATCTATGAAACTCTGTCGTCACTTGGTATATTTTGCCATGCAGTCATGTCTGCACGAAGTCTGTATTAAGGGGTTTGGGGAAATTCTGTAGGTGACAATGAGCAAAATTCATTAAAGATTTGCTTCTACCTGGAAAGATACATAACTCTCATTGTGCTATTACTGTAACAACATTTGTTGTTGTTGTAGAATTGCTATTAGAACAGCGGTACAAATGTAGACTGTGTTCTGTAACATGTAGATTGAGGCTGTATTTTTAACAATGTATTCATCAGAATGCTGAAGGGGGGGATTAAGGTACATGTTACTTAGCAGTGCCGCTCTATGACACCTTCCGGCTCTGGAAAACTTTACAACCAATTGATGAAAAACAAGCATGAAATATTTTTTTAGAGAATTTGGTCCCAATCAAAAAATATCCTCATTAAAGAAGGTATTTATCAGTGCTAGAATATTGCTTAATGAGGGTTGGTTGTGTTACTGCTTTGGTGTAATCATTTAATGAGTTTGGTCCATGTTGTTCTGCAAAACAAGGTTTTGTTCAATAGCCCAAATGTCAAAATAAAATGTAAGCAATGTTAAGGCAAATAAAATACCTGGGATTGTTTAATGATATTTCAGTGGGTACTGAAAGGAAAGACATCTATTACAATTTCTATTAATGGGATTAATTTGTATTGGAATGTGCAAGGCTCATTTGATATCAATCCGATATATCATATTATTCTGAGATGGCAGAGTGCCTATTAACTCCCAAAGGTCTGTCTGCTTCTTTTTAGGAAATTGTATTATTTGTATATTATGAGTAAATCCTGTCAGTATGGTTTCTGTATCTTTGCTTGATTTAATAGATTATGTTTAAATATCAGTAGAGAAATCATGTAAAGCTCATACACAAACACAAATTGAAGCCAGTTGGTTGAGCCTAATGATTTTGTCACTCCAACCGGTGGTGTGCTTTGCATGGCTACCTACTGTAATTAATACGGTGTGAGGCTTGTTTTCTAGTGATTATAATACCATGTGGATCATCTGGGTCCACCACATCATTCTGGTTAATTCTTAGAGGATCTTGGGGGAGTTGATCCCAGAGATCTTGAAATATTAGTGATGAGGATTTCTCCAAAGGCATCTTCCTCTGTGTAATGACGATGCTGTTTGGATCAGAGAAATCAACACCTGCATTTCTGGTGTGTCTGAGGGGCTCTGGGGTGTTGAATCTGGTTATCGGTATTTCATTCTTCCTAGACAAAAATTGAGAGTAGGGTGGTGGGTTCATGCCAGGGAGAAAAGGGCGCTTTGCCTTTCCAAGGCTAATCAGGTAGTTGTATTTCGGAGAGTGGTACACATCACATCCATTCTCAAGGTTCTCCTGTTTAAATATGCAGTCGTCATGGCTGAAATAGTGCTGGAGGAAAAAAATATTGATTTGCGGTAAGTTTTGCGGGCAAACTTTGGTGTGTGTTGTGTGTGTGTGTTGTGTGTGTGTGTGTGTGTGTGTGTATCAATGTGATGCTTCCAAAACAGAAGGGAGTGTTATGTTCCCTGAATTAAAATAATGATATGCAAACACGATGAACTTTAACTCATTAGAACACGCTTAATGCCATGTCCTATCAGGATAAGTGGCAGATTAAAAACTACGGCTGGGGCCATGGTGCCGCAGACCGTGCGAGCGATCAGACGGCCTTCAGGCAGTGATCGCATCCATGCAGCGGGTGGGAGGGGGTGGGCGTTGCGCAAAAAAATCAGTTGAAACTGATTTCTTGGCGTGACAGGCCGGTCACGTGAGCGGTTTGCCCAAATAGGGCGAACCAGCTCCGTGACACCCCTAGGCACGCCCCGTTCACCATGGCCAGGGAAGCACCCGCTTCACGCGGGTCACTTCCCAGCCTCTGGACGCCTCCGCGCGGGCGAAGACACTATGGCCCCAGCCTAATGCTACATTATCTTCTAATAACTGGACATTACTAAAGTCCTGATGTTACTCCCGTCTGAACCCTGAAATTGGACTTGAATGGGAGAGAATACCAAGAATAGATTATATAAAATGTATAAACTAAAGTTATCAGCTTTTAAGAATATTAACCCCTTTAATAGCCCACACAGTCAGTTTGCTACATTTAAAACTGTTTTTTGCAAACCTCCGGGGTTTCGTAGGTAAGCGACATTCTTCCAACACCTAGCCTGTCTGCTTTCAATGTGTTCAGGAGAAATGGCAACCTCACTATAAAGTGAGGGAGCCCGGCGCAAATCTCCGAGTACGGAAATGCGCTTATCAGACGGGCGGCAGTAATATGTCCCAAGTCGCCACGCAGAGATGTCAATACAAATAAAGAAGCAAAACCAAGAGGGATTTTTACAAAGTATCTGTATACATTATCAAGAATAATATTACATTTTTTTAAACCACAACCTCTTCAATATTTATATTTTATACTTTGTTTGGCAAAACTCATTCAGTGAATCTGTGCATCCGGCTTTACATTATATTCCATTGGGGATTTCCGTGCGACTACGTCGCATACAGCCGCTACGGAGAGCATGGAACCGCCCCCTAAATCTTAGTCCAGTATACGTCTGAAAATACCTGATAAATATCCACAGAACCTTTTTTTTACTGGTTCACACGTATTTCGTAAAAATGTGTTTGATTAGTTTAACTTAATGACTCAAAAATACTTACTGATCCAAAAACATTCCCATCAAAGTCCATGCACAAGTAGCGTCCACTTTTGACCCCTGTTATCAGCACGAAGCCAGCAGCCTCCGCTTTAATCATTAATGCACCTGTTAAAAAATAAATAAAAAGGGTCTGAAATGAAAGTACAAAAACATGTTTTGAGCTATTTCGTCTTCATGCATTCCAGTTGTTATACTGTATGAAAATGTTCTTATCGTGGTTTGGTTCCTTACACGCTGCGTGTGGTGGTTAAGTGGGGGGTGTGTAACATACCCTGAGCTTATGCCCAGAGAGCCAGTGGATGCATTGTGTTGCTCTAATAAACAAGTCGAAATGTTGCATGTTGCTGTTCTGTACATTTGTCTGGGAATTTCACAGCAGTGCAGTATACAATATATTCCTTCTCTAACTAACTACACTAGGGTTGGATTTTCTGTTCTGTACAGTACACTTCTCTACGTTGACACACAGGATCCTATTTAATATAGTGAGAGATGGTGTAATACTCAGGTAGTGATGTGGTAACTTCCATTCAAGTGAATACATTAACTATATTACCCATTTCTCACTATATTAAATAGGAATATAGAACTTCACGTTGAATTTTTCTCCATTTACTCCAGTTTTGTATCTGCTTTCCGTCATTAGAAATAATGCTGAATCTTAATTGACAGCCCTAATGCTATTTGGGACATGTTGGCCCAGTCTGGGTTTTATGGTTCCCTTTTTGCAATAAAAGATAACATATTCCACAACACTTTGAAAGTAAGAAGAACAAATAACTGGATTACCGGTCCCCCTGATATGGGCCCACGTACACAAATAGGTATCATTCTTAAATTAATTTTCCCTCAAAGTAATAATTAAGCTTTAATGATTCATGCAATCTCAATAAATCATTAGCATACAGTACATTGTTCAAATCTAAGACCCTTTCCCTGGGCGGGAGACTGTAGGCTCTACATGGGGTGAGAACTCCAGTCCTCACGAGACTCCAACTGGTCAGGTTTGCAGGATATCCCTGCTTCAGCACAGTTGGTGCAGAAAAATACTAAGCCACCTGTGCTGAAGCAGGGATACCTTACAAACATGCTCTGTTTGTGGCCCTTGAGGACTGGGGTGCCCACGCCTGCTCTATACCATGGATTGCATTGCATGCATGCTGTGAAATCCTTTCAGGTGCGCTGGGGTTATTTATTAAGCTGCTACAGTATATGGCAGATCATGGTACTATCACACAGGAACTCCTATTAACTTCTATGGAAGTTTCTATGTCATTGTGCCCCCATCTGCACTATTGGAGCTTAATGAATAAGCCCTAGAACGTGAAAATTCACCTGTACATGAAAGCATTGGATCTGTCCAAGTACAAATAATTATTTTAAAAGATAAGGATATGAGGGTGAATCCCGCACCAAAAACATGCTAAGGAAAGCAGAGCAAACTTCTGTAAATGTACAAAAACATGCTAAGGAAAGCAGAGCAAACTTCTGTAAATGTACAAAAACATGCTAAGGAAAGCAGAGCAAACTTCTGTAAATGTACAAAAACATGCAAAGGAAAGCAGAGCAAACTTCTGTAAATGTACAAAAACATGCTAAGGAAAGCAGAGCAAACTTCTGTAAATGTACAAAAACATGCTAAGGAAAGCAGAGCAAACTTCTGTAAATGTACAAAAACATGCTAAGGAAAGCAGAGCAAACTTCTGTAAATGTACAAAAACATGCTAAGGAAAGCAGAGCAAACTTCTGTAAATGTACAAAAACATGCAAAGGAAAGCAGAGCAAACTTCTGTAAATGCACAAAAACATGATAAGGAAAGCAGAGCAAACTTCTGAAAATGTACAAAAACATGCTAAGGAAAGCAGAGCAAACTTCTGAAAATGTACAAAAACATGCTAAGGAAAGCAGAGCAAACTTCTGTAAATGTACAAAAACATGCTAAGGAAAGCAGAGCAAACTTCTGTAAATGTACAAAAACATGCTAAGGAAAGCAGAGCTAACTTCTGTAAATGTACAAAAACATGCTAAGAAAAGCAGAGCCAACTTGTAAATGTACAAAAACATGCTAAGGAAAGCAGAGCAAACTTCTGTAAATGTACAAAAACATGCTAAGGAAAGCAGAGCAATCTTCTGTAAATGTGCAAAAACATGCTAAGGAAAACAGAGCAAACTTCTGTAAATGTACAAAAACATGCTAAGGAAAGCAAAGCAAACTTCTGTAAATGCACAAAAACATGCTAAGGAAAGCAAAGCAAACTTCTGTAAATGCACAAAAACATGCTAAGGAAAGCAAAGCAAACTTCTGTAGATGCACAAAAACATGCTAAGGAAAGCAGAGCAAACTTCTGTAAATGTACAAAAACATGCTAAGGAAAGCAGAGCAAACTTCTGTAAATGTACAAAAACATGCAAAGGAAAGCAGAGCAAACTTCTGTAAATGTACAAAAACATGCAAAGGAAAGCAGAGCAAACTTCTGTAAATGCACAAAAACATGCTAAGGAAAGCAGAGCAACTTCTGTAAATGTACAAAAACATGCTAAGGAAAGCAGAGCAAACTTCTGTGAATGTACAAAAACATGCTAAGGAAAGCAGAGCAAACTTCTGTAAATGTACAAAAACATGCTAAGGAAAGCAGAGCAAACTTCTGTAAATGCACAAAAACATGCTAAGGAAAGCAGAGAAAACTTCTGTAAATGTAGAAAAACATGCTAAGGAAAGCAGAGCAAACTTCTGTAAATGCACAAAAACATGCTAAGGAAAGCAGAGCAAACTTCTGTAAATGCACAAAAACATGCTAAGGAAAGCAGAGCAATCTTCTGTAAATGTACAAAAACATGCTAAGGAAAGCAGAGCAAACTTCTGTAAATGTACAAAAACATGCTAAGGAAAGCAGAGCTAACTTCTGTAAATGTACAAAAACATGCTAAGAAAAGCAGAGCCAACTTGTAAATGTACAAAAACATGCTAAGGAAAGCAGAGCAAACTTCTGTAAATGTACAAAAACATGCTAAGGAAAGCAGAGCAACTTCTGTAAATGTACAAAAACATGCTAAGGAAAGCAGAGCAAACTTCTGTGAATGTACAAAAACATGCTAAGGAAAGCAGAGCAAACTTCTGTAAATGTACAAAAACATGCTAAGGAAAGCAGAGCAAACTTCTGTAAATGCACAAAAACATGCTAAGGAAAGCAGAGAAAACTTCTGTAAATGTAGAAAAACATGCTAAGGAAAGCAGAGCAAACTTCTGTAAATGCACAAAAACATGCTAAGGAAAGCAGAGCAAACTTCTGTAAATGCACAAAAACATGCTAAGGAAAGCAGAGCAATCTTCTGTAAATGTACAAAAACATGCTAAGGAAAGCAGAGCAAACTTCTGTAAATGCACAAAAACATGCTAAGGAAAGCAGAGCAAACTTCTGTAAATGCACAAAAACATGCTAAGGAAAGCAGAGCAAACTTCTGTAAATGCACAAAAACATGCTAAGGAAAGCAGAGCAAACTTCTGTAAATGCACAAAAACATGCTAAGGAAAGCAGAGCAAACTTCTGTAAATGTACAAAAACATGCTAAGGAAAGCAGAGCAAACTTCTGTAAATGCACAAAAACATGCTAAGGAAAGCAGAGCAAACTTCTGTAAATGCACAAAAACATGCTAAGGAAAGCAGAGCAAACTTCTGTAAATGTACAAAAACATGCTAAGGAAAGCAGAGCAACTTCTGTAAATGTACAGTACAAAAAACATTCGATTTGAGTATTTGCTAGATAAAAGAGAGAGAATACGATGTGATTGAAGCACACATATTGCAACTTATTTGTACTTCTCTACGATATTAGCTTATTGCGTATTACAAGGATATCGCTTCGGTTATGGGAACAGTGTGATAACATTTCATGAAGGGTTGAGAATGTAGAATGAAGCAATTTATGCCACGTTTGCCTTCTGGCTACTTTAATGGCTTATTTAGAGAGTAGCTCAGTCTTGGTCACTGGCTTTGGTCTGGAACAGCCTGCTTCGCCCCCCTGTCTGCTCGCTGTGATGTTGGGTACATTACTCAGGCACCAATAATTACAATCCATGTTCTCCATGATTGCGAAGCGCTGGGCCTGTAAACGCCGCAGTCTGACGCTGTCTTCATTATACAAGAGGAAATCACAACATATTTTTTGCTTCAACCTTTACATATCCCTTAGGCTGAGTCCCCGCTGGAGCTGAGCGCGCTCATGCTTGGAGAGCGCTCCAAGCAAGAGCGCCGGGTGTCCTGCATGTACGCGCACGCGGGGAGGGGGCATTGCGGGTAGTTGAGCGCGATGGAAAGTATAATTTTTTTGTTTACCTAAGCGCCGAGCGTGTGTGCCCGCACACGAGCGCGCACAGTGTGAGCGGGGACTTACATATAACTATATATAAGTAACCGCCGCAAGCGCTGCGCGCTCAGCGCTAGCGGGGACACAGCCAAGGTGATTGATAAATAACTGATCAACTTGTGTCAACTGAGCTGTTATACTGTTGCAAATACCCTGAGCGAGCATCCTTGTAATGTCGCTGGGCTTCGATTTTTATAGAGGGATTTTGTAGGGTTTTGGTCTAATGCAAAAAAACACTGACTTTAAAAAAAAAAATCTTGTATGATTTGCATTATTCTTGTACAGTGCAAGACATGCGCAGTCCCAGCGCAGCCCCAGAGCAGCCCCAGCGCAGTCCCAGCGCAGTCCCAGCGCAGCCCCAGCGCAGTCCCAGCGCAGTCCCAGCGCAGCCCCAGCGCAGTCCCAGCGCAGTCCCAGCGCAGTCGTGTCACCTGCACACGTTCATTTATAACACACATACTGCTATAAACATTGAAATGTCTGATTTTTTATAATATAATAGCAGGGTTAAAACAGGTTACATATATACGACGGACTATTCTATAGTACATTTTAATATTGTAATAATATTATTAATGCATCTTCTTTACACTTCATTATAATTCCCATATTTTAAACAGTGGGTTTAAAAGACTGTAAAGCATTGCTTATATTCCAAGTCAAATATGAAACACTTCTCTTATGTACAAATATATTCTGACATATTAACATGCAGAATATAACGTCGTTTAAAGTCACTTACTGTAAATGGTTTGCTGAGGAGTTCCATCAATATGCCCATCGTGATTGATCTGCAGGTGGAAGCTGTTTCGCTCAGTAGCTGTGTACAGGTGCATCAGTCGCTCATGATTTCCCCATCCTGCATTTATCAGCGGAGAGGAATTGGGAAAGGCTTTGCTTACCTGTAATATAGTGAAAGCAAAGAACACTAACCCTAGTCTCCTGCACTGGCTAATCCTGGCCATTTTATTCCCTTGTGGGAGATGCTGCTGAAACGAGATACTTTTTCTTCCTAGTCTCTCAGCTCAGTGGCAATTCTGCAACTCCGTGGCTTCCAAACTTTTTGCAGCATTTATAAAGGCGAACAGCACAGTGACATCACACAGGAAAAACATCCTTTCTGTTGTAACAGCAGAAATTTAAGAGAGCCCTGAGACATAAAATACCCAGGAATTCACGTGGATGCCCTGGGAAATAAATCAAAGCCAAATTTTTTCTTTTCTATCTTTTTTGTTTAACCCTGCACCCAAAATATTTATTAACGAAAGTTAACTGCAGAGAATATCTCGCACACCACCTGTGGTCCTATAGAAAACTGTGGTCGAACAATTACCATTGTGTACATTTTAGCCTAGGAGTTTCATTTTCAGCATGTTTTTGCTTAAATTAAATACTTTTATTTCTTCATCAATTTGCCTTTTTCTCAAAATGTAATATTTTAGGTTTGTACTGTATCCTGAATAAATTATTATTGAGATTTCTAGTTGATGGATATACAGAAATACTACAGTAAGTCAGATCTTATCCTTCAGAGAAATTAGATAATACAAAATGCTTTCTGATATTTAATTCCTGACTGTTGCATGTAGAGGGCACTTACTTTACAGATAATGAAGTTAAATGCAATGTTATTAGAGCTTAGATGTAAAAAACGTATATACCGTGTGTTGTTTATAAAAACACTGCGTTTCTAGGCTTATTTTATCCTATGATAATTAGTACTCAAAGTTGTAAAAAAGGTATTGCAGCATATGACAAATCTTTTATTTCTGTAAAACATAAATAGTAACTGGCTATTAACATGACGGTATAGTTTTCCTCTGTATAGGAGCCATGTTAAGGGATAACCGTTTCCTTAACGGGACTTCCTTTGTGCCTTTCTAACCCCACCTGGGAGTCTGTTACTCATCAGAGCCAATGTCGTGGCTTTCACTGCGGAGGAACGTCTCGGGAAAGAGGTAGGAAAGCATGGCCAATGGCAAATGTTGCCAGTGCAAGCAGCTACTGTGGAGTTCACTGAATAAGGGCCTTGGATAGAGTTCAGGAACAGGGGGCATAGGTGAGAGATAATGTAACAAATACACCTGACAGGTAAGCCAAGGAAAGGAAATCAGAATGTCACTTCAGGACGAGAAGCAAGCACGTGATTATAACACGACGGATACAATGCTGATGTGTATGTAGCACCCTGCTAGATTCTTTGCCCTTGCCCTGCATGTCAGCCCTGGTAAAGCTGCAGGCAGTGCCAGGGTTAACTAGTCACCAGGCTAGGCAGGTGAAATAGTTTCCCATTTGTTTCTTTTATGATGCCACTTCAGGCACATGTCTGTCTCGGAGCATACGAATAGCACTGTGGATATTCTGAACACATGATACATAAAGCTTGGCCCCCTGCAGACGCACTTACCAGAACTCCCTCCTACGGTCTCTGTACGTTCTCCCTATCTAACAATTACACTGTAAGCTCCTCGGGGCAGGGACTCCTCTTCCTTAATCTTACGTTTATGTCTAAAGCACTTATTCCCATGATCTGTTATTTATATTATCTGTTATTTATTTGATTACCACATGTATTACTGCTGTGAAGCGCTATGTACATTAATGGCGCTATATAAATAAAGACATACAATACAATACAATCACCTGACAGAATGAGGGCCTTGCTACAGCAAAAGCTGCCCAGATACTGGGGACAGACTCATGGCTCCTTCTCCTGTATAAAAATTGGGATCCCTCTAAATTAGAGTCAGTTCTGTCCAGTCCTGTCTTGCCCAAGGGGGCGAGTCTTAGTCCTTCCTACACAGGGGGGTGTTGAGACCCCTGGTGGGGAGGGGGAACCCCATTATGAAGAGTTCAATATATTGAACCAGGGGGAGAGGGATCCAAGAGGAATTCCCTGCATAGGAGATCTTTCTATGATAGAGGGACCCCAGGGAATGCACCCAAAGCAGCTCCAGCTGAAGCTGGACAAGCCAGGCAGGTTAAAAGAAATGGAAAACCCTCCTTGTTGTATGAGCTTGTTGTATGTTGGGATGAGCTTCCTTAAAACCAGTGTCCTTGAGCTAGGTACCAAGAGGGGCTACTCTAGCGTGAGAGGTAGTGTCTCCATACTCCACGTTCAATGAAAGGCGTGAGGTCCTAGTTTTGTATTGCCTGCATGGAACTCCTGTCTGGAGGAGGAGAAGGTTACTATGGCGGGATGCCCTGTTCACTTAAGTTCACCAAAAACCTGTCCTGATGTTGCTGCTGTATGTTGATGCAATGTTCTATGGCGGAATGCACTGTTCACTAAAATCTGTGTGTGGACGCTAAGGAATTGTTGTGCATAATAAACACCACCAAGTTGAAAAGTTCATGGCGCCCTTCTATTTTTCCTGCACTCCACTCCTGACAGCCTTGGCCTGACCCCACGGAGAGAAGACCCTGAGATAAGAGGTAACCACTGAGCTAACACTCTAATGAGCAGGTCTAACCCCTGTCATAGTGAACCAAAGACAAGGTTATTCATGTACACCGTATCTCTATACAGCCAGGCGGGTGGGATAGCGGTGTTACATGTATAATAGGATAATTAGGAATACTCATTACTCATTTACTTATACTAAAGTTAAGATTGATGCAGAAAGTCACAGCTGTGTTCAACCAGAAGTGGTTCTTGAAAGCTGTACGAGAGTTAGGGTTATACAGAATTCTCGTCTTACAAGAAGTATTAAGCAGGCTGGTAACTGAAGATTTGAGTTTTATGTAGAGAAAATCAGTGGAAACACGTCTGAAGAAGCTACAGTAATTGTGGGGTCTTCAGATTCCCATTTTAAGAGAGGTAGCACAAATTAAAGATACATTCTGTGAATATATTGTGTTTGTGTGTAGGGTTGACCGGGCAGAATGGTACACGTGGAAAATAAACTAGAAAGATTCATAATTAAACTTGGAAGCCTAAATTGAAAAGAACCTTGTTGGAGATACGATAGAATTCACTCTGAGGAATGAGAATTTAGTTTATTTATGAGTGAGATCCAAAGTTAAAACAGCTCTTATAAAACCTGCCAAGGCTCCGGGCCCTGATGTATTTTCCAATTTATACTATAAAAATTCATAGGAGTTCTGGCCCCTCATATGCTCAGGATGTTTAATGTGGTCCTAGCGGGGGCTCCGTTCCCGGACCAGATGCTCCAGGCGTCCATCTCTGTGATTTATAAACAGGGCAAAAACCCCACAAATTGTCAAAGATACAGGCCAATCTCATTAATTAATTCGGATGTTAAAATATACTCAAAAATGCTGGCCAACAGATTGAGCACTATTCTGCCCAGGCTGATTCACTCTGATCAAGTTGGATTTATAAAAGATAGACAAGCGAACGACAACACCAGAAGGGTCATAGATATAATTGAATATATTAACACCAACAAGATCCCCGGGATCATATTAAGCTTAGATGCGGAAAAAGCCTTTGGCAGAATAGACTGGTCATACCTGGATGCCCGCTGGGGGCGTTTGGGTTCGGGTGCAGGATAGCAAAGGCAATCAAAGCATTATATAAGGAGCCTACCGCAAAGGTAATGCACCAAGGTTTCCCGTCTCAACTTTTTAGAATTAAGAGTGGCACAAGGCAGTGCTGCCCGCTTTCACCCCTGCTGTTCACCTAATGCATGGAGCCACTGGCCACCCAAATAAGGAACAATCAAGATATATCTGGAATCCAGATTCGGTCGCAGTAAAATAAAGCGGCACTATATGCAGACGATATAATTTTGACATTGTCGTGGCCTCTCATCTCTCTACCCAACCTTTTTGACCTTTTAGGAAAATGTAATGACGTGTCAGGGTTCAAACTTACCAAAAGACACTGAAAAATTATTAGAGATCAATTTCAATTTTAATTGGCAACCCAAAGCTATTAAATACTTGGGGGTGAACCTGACAAAGAATGTGAAATCACTATATAAGGCAAATTATCCTAGAATCTTGCAGTCCTTGAGAAAAGAGCTGAAGGAATGGTCCTCGTTCAGGAATCTCGTGGATTGGGAGAATTTACAGCGTTAAGATGAAACTTCTGCCCAGGCTATTATACGTATTTCAGATGTTGTCTATACCCATAGTCCAATCGGATATAATAGATATGCAATCCCAGATCTTTAAATTTATATGGAGAAATAGAAAAGCGTGAATATAAGCAAAAATCTTACAAAGATCCAGAGAAAATGGTGGGCTGGCGGTACCTTGCTTGTTCTAATATTATAGAGTGGCCCAATTAAGCCAAATTACTCAACGGCATACAGACCCGGGAATTCGCAGATGGGTGGAACTAGAGAGTGAACTATGCGCCCCCCTGGAGATCCGCAACCTAATTTGGTACCATAAATCTAGACTAAAATTATTAAGTAAACCACTTTCCTCAATGCTCAACTCACTCGCAGTTTGTGAGCTCACCAAATTTAGATGCTCTCTGACTTCGAGGCATTCCCTAATGACTCCACTGTATGGAAATCCAGATTTTGCTCCAGGGCTAGAGGAGAGGGCGTTCGGGATCTGGAAACAGGGTGGGTTTGAGAGACTGAAGGATCTGGAGGGTAGAAGTACCATCAAAACATTTGAACAGATCAAGTCAGAAAAAGACATTCCCAACACTGAATTCTTTAGGTACCTCCAGATCCGGGCATTTTACACCAAGCATACAACTTGTCCTCCCCTGGCGAATTTTGAAAAGCTCTGCATGCAGGAAACTGACACGCGGGGACTAGTCTCTACACTATACGGAAGGGTGATCAGTTCTGGTAAAGACCACAAACAGAAACTTAGCTGTTTCAGTGGGAAACAGATTTAGGCAGGACTATAGAAGACGAAGACTGGACAAGAAGACTGGACAAAGGCAGCAGCGAAAAGCTCTATCTGTGCGACATTAAAGGAGAACTCATATAAGGTATTAATGAGGTGGTACCTCACCCCAGTCAAATTATCTAAATTCATACCCGGTTACTCCCCCTTGTGCCCCAGACAATGTGGAGAGCCGGGAGACTTGTTGCATATGCTGTGGGCTTGTCCCAAACTAGTCCTGATATGGGAACAAATTCGGAATTGGCTACAGAGGATATTGGGCCTCGAAATTCAGCTAGATCCCTGGTTGTTCTTGTTAAACAGACCAAAGCAAGGAACGACCAGAGCTAGAAACAAATTGATTGCGCATTTTGCGACTGCCATGAGGTGCGAGGCCGCAGCATTGTTGAACCAGAATGCAATTCCATCTATTGAAAAGATTTGGAATAGAATATTTGGTTTGTCTGCCAGATGGAAAAGTTAACAAGTTTGGTTAGCGACTCTGGGCCAAATTTCCAAAAGGTCTGGCTGCCTTGGTTGGCACAGACAGATCCCAGGGGTGAACGGTGCTACCGTTTGGCTATGATAGAGGTAAGTGGGTTCTTCTCTGGTGATCTGTACTTAAAATAATAAAAAACAAAAAAAAATAGACAGGGACGGAGAGGACAGATAGGGGTTTCACGACGGGAAGGGAAGGAAAAGGATTTAATCATGGAGTCAACAGGTGACACAGGAGTTCCCGGTTCTTGGAAGAACACAATCAGAAGTGCTCTCCATACAGCCAAAAGAAGTTAATCCAGCGACTCTCTTCCTCGGCCCCCCTCCCCCCTCAGTTATCCTTACCCCCATCATTGTCGTATGTGTTTATCAACTGGTATGAAAGGGGCAGTTAAAAAAGATATTGCGGGTCACATTATGTACTGTTGCCTGTTATGCCAGTTGAAGAAAAATGAATCAAACTACAAAGTTGAAAAAAAAAAAACTCTTACAATGGGACTCACACTCTACTGTTTCCATTAAAAAGGACCGAGACCATTTACACGGGATCACAATCGCCAGAGAACAAAGCCGGAGCCAACAGGAGCCACACAACACAGCTTCAGGTTACACACAACAAGTACAGAAAAAGGTGAAACAAAAAGTAAAGAGTGATCACTAACAATAAAGTGATCCGTATTAAGTGCTCTTATACACAGTGAAAACGTCAAGTGATAGTGCTATAATCAATATATAAACATCAATGTGCCAAAAATAGTGCAGTGTGTAACGCTTGCGCTCACCACGAACAAAGCGGGACCAAGGTACTGAGGTGGGAAAGTATAGAACTGCGTACCCACAACAGCGAAGGCACGCCTGGGGGGGGATAGTCAGCGCAACCGGGTCTGGGTTGGAGAGAATGGGTTAGTCTTGATACTTGCCGAGGTCATAGGTAGGTGCCAGGAGAGTAGTCAGAGTCCGAGGTGCCATGGTCAAGGGTTGGAGCCAGTAGAGAAGTAGATTAGACCACCGTTTGCCGTGGTCAGGGATGGAGAAGGTCGGAAGGTCAGAGGCAAGCTGGGGTCGATAATCCAGAGCAGGGTCCAAAGTGTAGCCGGGTCGGTACACAGGAAGGCAAGCAGCAACAAGGTTAGTAGCACAGACAGAACAAGGCAGAGGCAGAGACGTGGGAACACAAGGCTACCAATAACCCGTGTTTGACAAATCACCCAAAAATACTCGCCGACCCAAAAAATCTACTCGCCCCCTAGCCCCACCCCATTGCAAATGTAATAAATTCTTAGTAAGACCGTTCCCGCAGCGTTAAGATCAGGGAGGGGTGGTGGGTGTGAGCTGCTCCACAGTGAAGCTAATTCTTGAATAATGGGAAACTACTTCATATTAACCAAATGCAGACAGGTTTGCGAATATAAGTGATTGTTAACAATCCCAAGACAATATGAAAGCATAACTGTCAGCAAATACACACGAGTGCAGCCGTTCCCTACCTGTCTTCTGAGTTAGGGGGGATGCCGAGGTCTCCTGTTAGAAGCTTTCTAGTCTGATCTGGAACAAAGCAAGTTAGAAATTATTTCAAAACCTCAATACATTATTATGTGTAGACCGCTGACTACTTGTTTGACTGGGTGACTGACTGAGTGACTGAATGGGTGAGTGACTGAGTGACTGAATGGGTGACTGACTGGGTGGGTGAGTGACTGACTGACTGACTGGGTGGATGACTTGACTGGGTGACTGGGTGACTGACTGACTGGGTGACTGTCTGACTGGGTGACTGACTGACTGGGTGACTGACTGGGTGACTGACTGACTGGGTGACTGACTGACTTACTGGGTGACTGGGTAACTGACTGACTGGGTGACTGACTGACTGGGTGACTGACTGACTGGGTGACTGACTGACTGGGTGACTGACTGACTGGGTGACTGATGGACTGAGTGTAGAATGGGACAAATACATTAGGAATAACTGTAGACAGCATAAAAGACTTGTTACAATCAACCAAACAATGTTTTATTTAACTGATTATCCGTCCGGGATCACCCCCGCTGGCACCTCCCGCCCGGCGGGTCCCCCTCCCCTGCTACTCACCCCCATAACATATCTGTACCATGCAACCTTGAGCCCCCCCCCCCCCCTGCGAGAGGCAGAAAGAGAGGGTGAGAGACAGGGGGGGTGATTGGGTGGGTGGGGTGACGGGGTGATTGGGTGGGAGGACGGGGAGATTGGGTGGGGTGACGGGGAGATAGGGTGATTGGGGGCGGGCTCATATAGAGCCTGGCCGCGTGCCCACAAAGCCTGGTAGCGCGCGCCATTCAGCTGTCAGGTAGGGGGAGTTTTTTTTTTTTTTTATCAGCGTGAGCAGGGAAAATTTAAAAAAAAAAACACGTGTGCTGCTTGGGCCAATAGGAGCTCGCCCAGATGTTAAATCCACTCGCCCCGGGCATGCAAATGTATAGGATTGTCGAACACTGCCAATAACTATGCTCAGCCGAAGAGGAAGTGGCAGAGCTGAGCATATACAGCAACAGGAGTCCAATGAGAGAAGGGGGTGGAGCGGAGGAGCGGCCTCCGCAGAGGCAGGGATAGGCTGTGAGAGGCAGAAGACAGATGAGGAAGATATTAGAGTTGATGCGCAGCTGGGGAGTGGTGCACACGCGTCATGTGTGCGTGCCGCGGGGGGCGGCCGCGCAGCACAAGCGGAGGGGCGGAGCCAAGTTCTGTGGGAACCTTGAAAGGCCTCCGTGGGCGCGCCCGCTCTAAGGTGCGAGGGAGACTGTACAGCAGGAGGCAAGGCGGAAGCGCGCCGCAAGGAACGCGCTCTCTGACCGCTTGAAGCGGGATGCTGTGCAGCAGGAGGTAAGGAGGGAACAAGTCGCAGGGGATGTGTTCCCTGATTCCTTACACAGTGAAAAACAAATAAGCATGGTTGTAACTCCCTGCTCATACCCTCTGGGAGCATAAGGAGAAAAACAACAACAAAGATCTAAGTGTAGATGTATGTGGAAAAATATATAAGACAAAGAGTTTTGACTTGGCTCCTATAGAGTGCCTACTCACGGTGTGTAGAATGTATAAGTACAAATCCAAAACAGTGGCAAAATCTGCACTCGCGGTGACTTCGGGAGAGATGGTCCTCAGTAAAAGACTCTGCCTGCATCGATCCCAGGCTCCCATACATCACTTCCGGTCGGCAGGCAGGGAGTCTGCCAGTGGAGGAGGATTCCCTTCGCTGCCGGAGTCGGTGGAGGCGGGGAGCGGATCAGAGTGACGACGTCCATACATATGTGATAAATGCTTTTAATTATCATACTTATTGTAAGTGCGATGTTTTACTATTTTTACATAAACTTTTAAGATATACAGTACTGATCTGTGCGATGGAAGTCTTCTTTTACTGAGGACCATCTCTCCTGAAGTTACCACGAGTGCAGATTTGGTTACACACAGCACACAGCTTTGGGCTACACACAGCACAACACACAGCTTTGGGTTACACACAACACACAGCTGTCGGTTACACACAGCACAACACAGAGCTTTGGGTTACACACAACACAGCTTTGGGTTTCACTCAGCACAACACACAGCTTCGGGTTATACGCAGCACAAAACACAGCTTTGGGTTACATGTAGCACAACACACAGCTTTGGGTTACACGTAGCACAACACACAGCTTCGGGTTATACTCAGCACAACACACAGCTTCGGGTTACACAAGTCACAACACACCGCTTCGGGTTAAACACAGCACAACACACAGCTTGGGTTACACACATCACAACACACAGCTTCAGGTTACACAAGTCACAACACACAGCTTCAGGTTAAACACAGCACAACACACAGCTTGGGTTACACAAGTCACAACACACAGCTTCGGGTTAAACACAGCACAACACACAGCTTGGGTTACACACAGCACAACACACAGCTTGGGTTACACAAGTCACAACACACAGCTTCGGGTTAAACACAGCACAACACACAGCTTGGGTTACACACAGCACAACACACAGCTTCGGGTTAAACACAGCACAAAATGCGAGAACACCCGGGAAACGGATTTGGGTGCTCATCTAATTCCCGGGAAACGGATTTGGGTGCTCATCTAATTCCCGGGAAACGGATTTGGGCGCTCATCTAATTCCCGGGAAACGGATTTGGGTGCTCATCTAATTCCCGGGAAACGGATTTGGGCGCTCATCTAATTCCCGGGAAACGGATTTGGGTGCTCATCTAATTCCCGGGAAACGGATTTGGGCGCCCATCTAATTCCTGGGAAACGGATTTGGGCGCAAATCTCTAAGCATTATCTAATCCTGGTCAGGTGACTGTGGGGTTTATAAAGCAGGTTTGGGGAAACCTAGGGGGTACATAAACTTCCATTATAATGAGGTGAAGAGTATCAAACAAAATCCTTGCTACTTTTATGTAGTGTATACACTAACATTTTGTTTGTATGACCTTTGTAGAAGTCGGTCATGCGGAGTGGTTGAAGTACCATAGCTGGCAACACTTTTAAACATAAAATATGCTTATTGTGGCCTTTCATTAGCTTTTAGGATTTTAAATGTCATTGTACTATAAGTTTAGTGATTTGCTGTATGACATAAGTCATCAGATCTTTTGAGGGTCACAGAAAAGTATAAGAATCACGTGTCTGCCACCTTTTTCTCTTATCATGCTTCATGAAAACTGCTAGGTGTTTTGATCTAGACTGAGATAGGGTGTACCATAAGAAGGTCTTACAATCAGCTGGGCAGCGGGCCAAAGTCCTCTGCAAATCTGCAGTCAGCATTAAAAAGTAACATCTCTTGATGTCTCCGCTTGATAATGGCAGATCACCAAATGTGATGCACAAGAAGCATTTATCTAAGCATCAGGTTTGCACATTTGCAGGGTGGACACTTGTCCATATTCTTTTTCTTATATACTGGGATGTATTCCTTAATAAAGGAGGGCCCCGGGCATGTGGCGGGTTCCGTTCTAAGGGCCCGCCGCAAAACGAAAATTGCCGGAAAGCGGAACCGGCAATTTTCATTGTGTGCGCATGCGTAGTCCGGCAATTCACCCTTCTATGCATGTGCAACCTCGGGAAACCCCTCATTCTGCGCATGCGTGACCTCGGACTGGCCCGTTCTGCGCATGCGTGACCTCAGACCGGCCCATTCTGCGCATGCGTGACCTTGGACCGGCCCGTTCTGCGCATGCGTTACCTCGGACCGGCCCGTTCTGCGCATGCGCAGACATGGCCGTCCCCTTCTCAGTACCGCCGTATTGGCGGATCGCCAAAAAGCGGAGTGCAGAGAAGTGTGGCCTTGCTGTACCAATGTACCACAATATGAATGCTCAGTTAATCAGGTTCTGTATTTGTATCACCTCTGAATAAAGAACGCATTTTTGTCTTTTTCTGGAATAGAAGCTTTGCCATTATTTATTACCGCGTATTTTCTTATTATTGAATTATTTGTAACTCCTGTCCTCTAAAGTTCTTCAGTTGTCTACCAAATACATTAATATTTTTTTAATTAATTAACTGAGAATTGAAATGCATCAAAATGTAGATCTATATATCCCTGTATACTCATTTTTAATAACCAACCATGATCTACCTTTTACATTTTATAAAGTAATTTGCAAAGATATATGGTATTAATTATAATGTATTCATTGGATTTGCTCATATCAAACAATGTAGAAGTAATAACAAATATTCAAGTCCTGGAACATTTGGGTAACAGTGATCATAACATGGTCTCATTTGAAAAAAATTATCAAAAAACAGATTACTTGGGTTCAACAAAGACTTTAAACTTTAGAAAAGCAGATTATAATAAACTGAGGTCTAATCTAGTAGTAATACAATGGGATGATGTTTTTGCAGGGAAAAATGTAGAAGATAAATGGCCAGTGTTTAAAACCAATGTGGCTAAATAAACAGGTAGGGGAGGAAATGGAAAAGAAGAGGAAGGCGTTTAGATTCTTTAAGTCAGAAGGGACAGAGACATCGTATCAGAATTATAAGGAATGTAATAAAAATTGCAAAAGGGCAATCAAATTAGCAAAAATGGATAATGAAAAAAGGATTGCAATAGAAAGTAAGGTCAACCCAAAAAAGTTCTTTAAGTACCTTAATAACAAAAAAATGAGAATAGAAAATATAGGACCCTTTCTGTGTGAGATGGGTAGGCATATTATTGGAGATAAGGAAAATGCAGAGGTATTAAACAAATTCTTTGCCTCTGTGTTTACCAGGGAAGAATCAAGTTCAATAGTAGTGCCGCAGGAGGAAGCCACAACCTCCATATTAATAAACAATTGGTTAACTGAGGAAGAAGTTCATAAGCGACTTGAAAAAATTAAAGTAAATAAGATACCTGGCCCCGATGGCATATAGCCAAGAGTTCTCAAGGAGTTAAGCTCAGTAATAGCAAAACCATTATATTTAATATTCAAGGACTCCATTTCCACAGGCTCAGTACCACAAGATTGGCGTAAAGCAGATGTGGTGCCTATATTTAAAAAGGGAGCTAGATCACAACCGGGAAATTACAGACCTGTAAGCCTGACTTCAATAGTAGGGAAACTACTTGAAGGTTTAATACGGGATAATATTCAGGAATACCTAATGGAAAACAAAATTATTAGTAATAGTCAGCATGGATTTATGAAGGATAGATCTTGCCAAACTAACCTTATTTGTTTCTTTGATCAGGTAAGTAGGAATTTAGACGAGGGTAATGCAGTTGATGTGGTCTACTTAGATTTTGCAAAGGCTTTTGATACGGTTTCACACAAGAGGCTGGTGTACAAAATAAAGAAAATTGGACTCAGTAATAATATATGCACCTGGATTGAAAACTGGTTAAAGGACAGACAACAGAGGGTTATCATAAATGGAACTTTTTCAGGTTGGGCTAAAGTCGTGAGTGGAGTACCTCAGGGATCGGTACTGGGACCCTTGCTTTTTAACTTGTTTATTAATGACCTTGAGGTTGGGATCGAGAGCAAAGTCTCCATCTTTGCTGATGATACTAAATTGTGTAAGGTAATAGAATCAGAGCAGGATGTAATTTCTCTTCAGAAGGACTTGGAGAGACTGGAAACGTGGGCAGGTAAATGGCAGATGAGGTTTAATACAGATAAATGTAAGGTTATGCATTTGGGATGCAAGAATAAAAAGGCGACTTACAAATTAAATGAAGATATATTGGGGGAATCCTTGATGGAGAAGGATTTAGGAGTGCTTGTAGACAGCAGACTTAGCAATAGTGCCCAATGTCATGCAGTAGCTGCAAAGGCAAACAAGATCTTATCTTGCATCAAACGGGCAATGGATGGAAGGGAAGTAAACATAATTATGCCCCTTTACAAAGAATTAGTAAGACCCCACCTTGAATATGGAGTACAATTTTGGGCACCAATCCTAAGAAAAGACATTATGGAACTAGAGAGAGTGCAGAGAAGAGCCACCAAATTAATAAAGGGGATGGAAATTCTAACTTATGAGGAGAGGCTAGCTAAATTAGATTTATTTACATTAGAAAAGAGGCGTCTAAGAGGGGATATGATAACTATATACAAATATTTTCAGGGACAATACAAGGAGCTTTCAAAAGAACTATTCATCCCACGGGCAGTACAAAGGACTCGGGCCATCCCTTAAGGTTGGAGGAAAGGAAATTTCACCAGCAACAAAGGAAAGGGTTCTTTACAGTAAGGGCAGTTAAAATGTGGAGTTCATTACCCATGGAGACTGTGATGGCTGATACAATAGATTTGTTCAAAAAAAGGTTGGACATCTTTTTAGATGGGAAAGGTATACAGGGATATACCAAATAAGTATACATGGGAAGGATATTGATCAAGGGATTAATCCGATTGCCAATTCTTGGAGTCAGGAAAGAATTAATTTTTCCCCTTAATGGGGTTTTTGTTTGCCTTCCTCTGGATCAATAAGTAAGTATAGATATAGGATAAAGTATCTGTTGTCTAGATTTAGCATAAGTTGAACTTGATGGACCTACGTCTTTTTTCAACCTCATCTACTATGTAACTATGTAACTATGTAAACATGTGGAGCACTTTTTTTTTTTTTTAGAATTTTCATTATATTCAGGTTGTGTTAAAATAATGTTTGATAAAGTATATTTTTCAATGCACTGTGTGAGATCGTCATTTTACATTATAGATTCACCATCACAATTTTCTTAAAATAATACAGACAAAAACATATTAAATAAGAAAATATAGGTATCCAGTATTAAAATAGTATAGCTTTGATGGTGTTTTTATTTATATATTTGCTATCCAAAAGCATGGAGGATCTAACAGAAATGCTCCATTTCCGCTTTATGGAATGGTGCTGTGTAAGAACTTTGGGGTTTTCCCAATATGGATTGAGATAGTTGCACAATCTGAGCTATCTTTAATAATATGGGTTAAGTGAAACTTTCACATGGCTGCTGATACGGAAATGAAAACTTTATAAAATGTATTTTTTTGAATTTTGATTAATGTTACTAATCATACAAGTTAAACAGCTACCATGCAAATGTAGATAACTATATTGATGTATCTATATGTTGAATGGCATATTTTCCAAGAAATAAATATAGGTTCTCCGGGTGATTGTAATTGTACAAGAGGGATCAGCGAAAAGGTAGAGACAAGAAGAGAACCTGAGGACTGCATTGCAGATTGCACAACATGCGTCCAACAATCAGGCCCATTGTTTTATTTGATGGTACTCACCATAAGCATAACTCCACTTCTATTATGATGGGATCAGGTTTATTCAGACACAATTATTTTTGCGTCGATCATCAGTATTTCCTCCAGATATGCGGCACTGCGATGGGCACCAGGATCGCACCATTTATGCTAACAATTTCATGGGGATATGGGAAGAAGATCATACCGTACTTGGTCAAACAGCCCACATGGTGTGTGTATGGAAAGGAACTGTAGAAGCCCTGGAAAGTTTCAAATAATTTAATTTATTTGAACACAAATTCATGGAATTTAAAATTTACATTTAATAGTAACAAGACAATAATAGATTTGTTGGACTTATCTCTGTAGCTATATAGCCCCTGGCTACTAAAATCCTCTGCCCTAACATAGAAGCCCTGGTACCAGTGCAGGCAGTGTTCGTGTCAATCCCTTCATTTCTTGCTGCAGTAACTTAAGCTCCAGTAGTGACAGGGGGAGTGGGCCCATGGCCGAGGTGCTGCCCACCTGCCGGGGCTAAGATCTGGGACCCTCCCCTGGTAATAAAAGGGGCTGCAGCACAAATTAGGTTGGTGGTTGGAGCCAGGCCCCTGGTTCTGTTTTCCCATCCCTCCCTCATAGGAGTGGGAGCTTTTTCCCCTTATCCCATCAGGGGGCAGGGGAGCTAAGGAGAAGCTCTTGGGGCCTCAAGCTCCTTGGGTCTGCTCCAGGGACTAGGCGAGTATATGGAGGATCTATATGCTGTGAGACCAATAAAGACCCAGTTTGTTTTATCCTGCGTGAGTATAAAGTTATTCAGAGGGAAAGAAGAGTTTCCTGCAGGGACTACCCCTATCCATGATAGGGCCTTGCAGGATGGAGGCACTGCACCGAAGAGAAAGATGAAACCAAAAGCCTGACCCCATGATCCCCACTACCACCGGTGGATGCTCAGACTTCCTAAGAAAGCTACAGGTGAGCACCACACCACCAGGTAGCCAGACAAATCTCCCTTGGGGGTGGGGGTGGGAGGGGGGGGAGAGGTGTATGGAGGCGCTGCTGAGATGCGAACTGGGGCAGCCTTTTGCAGCAGAGAGAGAAAGAGAATTTGATTGCTACTATGCCAAGCTGAGAGGTGCTTAAAAACAACTGTATCAGGTCCAACTGCTAAGGAATCATGTGTGGTATCTCAGGGGGAACCTAGGGATCCAAGGGACTGGAACCCCCGGAGTGGAGCTGCAGCATGGAAACCCGAAATTGTGTTCAGTAATACATGTGTGTCTGGTGTCCCAGAGTGGCTTCTAGAGATCCAAGGTACTGGAACCCCCAGAAGGGAGCTACAGTGCGTGAAATAGCAGTTCCCGCCAAAAATGGGAGAACCGCGTGTCAAGCTGTGCAAGTTGCATGCTATTGTTCTGCAAAAATGGGCCTGGCTTGGCGCGAAAGCTGAAGCCGCGCCCATATTCAGTGTCTGGACGCCTGAATCCACCAGGGGTAGGAGGCACTGATTTGAGTGATACCACGTGGGGTGTAGCCGTATGCCTCTACTGTACCCTGCAGATACACGTGGCTCCCACCTTGTTTACCCTCCTTCACCCTAGCCAGGGTTCAGAAAGAGACACTCTCTCCTACATCCTCTCTCTCCACGGTGGAGAGGAAGACTCTCTGCTTCCTTCTCTCAAGGCTGCCAGAGAAAAACGCCTCTAACTTTAGGCTACTCCCCCTAGAAACTTCTGAAAAGGGTGGGCTCATGGACTGTACCCACCTACAAGGGGCTGTACACAGGCCATGAGGTACCATCTACCATCCTTCACTTTCTGGGAAAGCATGAAGGGTGGTCAAGGGCCCACAGATTAACCTGCTAATGCCTGGATCTTAACAGGGCTTACATAGCAGATACACTATGTGGGTAGAAACAGGTACAGCTGGACATACCCCGTTACATCCTCCCCTGGGTGAAAAATCTCAACGACCCCACTTGGGTCTGAATTTATAGCACCGTCTGTCATCCTGGAGACCTGCAGAATGACAGAAAATTACAAAACATAATTAATGTATACCATCCACTGACATCAGTGATGGTGTGAACACTTAACAATGTTACTAGAACTTTTCTTAAATATAACATCGTGGGTCCGGCTTCTTAACAGGCCGCCCGTCAAAATCTTTAACCCAAACTGAATAAACTTAGGGTACCCCTGCTTCTTGGCGTACCTCTGCTCTGTCTTTAAATATGCACGTCCCTATAATACACTCCCCGATGATGGTACATATCAGGGTTTCTGTGATGAACTCTTTGTGGCTCGTCTTACGCTGCAAATAATCAATAACAGCCAACCTTAACCATTCCCGCCTGTGGTCGTCTATGTCCTTCATGATGGGCTCAGGAACATATGGGAAGTAATACCCATGGGACTGCCTGAACTTGGCTCATATAGCCCGGTCAGCTCTGCTCAACTAAACAATTTTTCTGCCCCTTCCCTTGTCTGGTAACACCCAAAACCCTGGGTCTTTTCGATTAGCTTTCCTATACAAGCTGGGGGAACCTATAGGAATGCGGACTCCCATCTTAATTTCATTCTCTAAAGAGAATTTCTGCCTTCTCATCAATGTTGAATGCTCCTTCCTCCCACTAATGATCTACGATGGGAGCACTGCGTAGTATGAACTGTGTATATCTCAGTTCTATATGAGTGTATATCTAGTTCGTAGTATGAGTGTATATCTCAGCAGCTAGTAGCTTCAGCAAAGGGGAATCCTCACCACAGGTCACATGTTGTAGGGAGCTATGGTGGCTCAGTAAGTCCAAAAATCTAACATGTTTCGCCAATGCTTCATCAGAGATGAAGGTGAGGATTCCCCTTTGCTGAAGCTAGTAGCTGCTGGCCCTGCAATTACATGTATGCAAATACGAGTGTGAATGAGACTGCTGCTGCTGTACCATTTCCTCCCGGCACCCCTGACTGTGCGCAAGGTACAGGGGAGTAGGAGAGGCGCAACGGACACACAGCGGAAGGGGACCGTGGACGCTACAATATGTGAGCAATATTACCATCAAAGCAAAGAGTTACTCCCACACGCTGGGAAGCGATCCAAAAACGCTGTTTGTGATGATACTGGCTGTAAGTGCAATATTGTTCTTAATATAGTCTTTTTGTAATAAATGTATTGTGCCATGATCTTTTCTCTCTTCTATGTCCATTGCAACTCTATATGTATTGGAGACCTAGCCTGTCTAGATTAACCTCTGACACTCTGGATAGGAAAAGAATTACAACACAAGCTATGCAAAATTGTAAGTGTATGAATGCAAATGTACGAACTTTAAGGGTTAATTAACCTGTTGTAGCCCTCTTTCCTACGCTCTAGAGTGACTACGGGTACTGTACACACATGTTGGCTCAAGGAGATCTGGGCCTCTGCTAGCTGGGAGCCTGGGGTAATAGTTATAGTACTGGCAGCGCCTCCACTTACCCAGGATCCCCAATGAGTAGGATTCCCCTGGGCTAGAACAATAGCAACACGCATCAGATTGTAAATCTTTACTACTAAGTATCGATAGAACCTTCTCTTGTAGGCAAAGCAATAACACACATATAGCACACGATGTATCCTTAACCACTACTTGCAATGTAACACCTGTGGCTCGGCCACTCTCATAAAGAGAAATGTCACATCTGATTTTCGGACTCTCTTGTAGTGTTTGATATACCTATAATTAATGCTAAAACTCCTGCTTTAAAGTCAAGTTTCCCTTTCTCTGATTCGCCTGCAATGTCTGAGGTTCCTTTGACTGTTTCTAAGACTCTTGCCATAAAGTTTCCCATTGTATCTGGTATACCTACTGTGGATTCTCAGACACCCACTTCAGCGACAAGCAGACCTTTCACCAATGTCCCCACATGGTTAAATATACCTAATTCTGATTTTTCCAAGACAAGTACCCCTACTGCTGGGTTCCATGCAATGTTGGACATCCCATCTTTGTTTCTAAGGTTCTTGCCATAAAATTCCCCACAGGATCTGGTATACCTATTGTTGTTTCCCAGACTCCCACTTCAAAGACAAGCGTACCTTTCTCTGATCCATTTGTAGTACCTAGTGAAACCACTGCTGATCCTCAGACCCCCACTTCAGAGACAAGCATATATTTCTCTGATCCCTTTGCAGTACCTAGTGTAACCACTGCTGATTCTCAGACAACCCTTTCAGAGACAGGCATATCTTTCAGTGACTGCTCCGCAGTGCCTGTTATAACCATCGAGGACTCTGGGACTCCCATTCCAAGGACAAGTTTAAGTATCACTGATTTTTCAGCAGTGTCTGAGGTACTTATTACTGACTCTAAGATTCCTACATCAAAGGATAGCTTTCCCCTCATTGGTTTCTCAAATACCTTATGTAACCCTTCATGAGTCTGGGACTCCCACTCTAAAGGCAAGTTTAAGTGTCGCTAATTCTTCCTCAGTGTTTGAGGTACCCCTTACTGACTCAAAGAACTCTGCTTCAAGGTCAGGTTTACCTCTCACTGATTTTCCTGCAGTACCTGATTCGTGGGCTCCCGCTTTTGAGACGGATTTACTGCTCACTGATCCCTGTGCAGCACCTGACATGTCCTTTCCTGATTTCAAACTGTCCGCTTCAAAGACAAATGCGCCCCTCCTGGACTTCCCTGCAGAGATTGATGTACCCATTCCAATTTCCTGCGCTCTCGCTGTGGGGACATGTGTACTTCGTTCTGATTGCCCTTCAGTGACTTGTGCTTCCTCTGCGGATTCTGGGGGCCCCACGGCAGAGACGTTTCCTGCACATTCATCCTCTTCCAGAGCCTGTTACATCAACGGCAGATTCCAAGGCTCCCACGTCAAAGCCAAGATTACTACCCACGGATTCCCCGGTCTCTGTATTGATGCATTTCGGAGCCCACGTGGCCACGGGTGCTGGCCTCCTGCTGATGGCCAGTCCTACGGCAGAATGCGACTTCATCACCTCAACTGTCACAGATAAGTTGCTATCTCTAACTGGACTGGACCACGACAAGAGGATTGTATCTGTGCCTGAGTCGTCTTATGATGCATTCTGCATATCAAGTCTAGCAGTGCCGCTGCTTTATGCCCCAGAAAGAGTACTCAATAAACATGGTTTCTTCAAGTCGTGTACCTGTCCAAAATGTTTCCGAAACAATTCAAAGTCACCAAAGATCACAGAGTGAGCCAGGTTCTGATCGCCCGGAGGTCTCTCCTGAAGGGGGGGGGATACTGTAAGGGTTTCAGTCCAGGCTTTGGCTGGAACCCGCCCTTACCTGGCTGCTATGGACACCTGCACCTGTTAACGGGCTTAAAAGGCAGCCAGTGACTTCCAGCCCCTGCCTGAACATTGTATATGTTTACCTTTGTTCCTGGCCGCCCTGGGCTCTAGTTCCTGAGCCTTCTGGTTCCTGAGCCTTCCTTGTGGCTTGCCAGTCCCTGTGGCTTCCCTGTTCCAGAGGCCAGCCTATTGCTGTTCCCTGGTCTCTAGTTGCTGACCCTTCCGTGTGGCTTGCCAGTCCCTGTGGCTTGCCTATCCCTGTGGCTTACCTGTTCCAGAGGCTAACCGGTTGCTGTGGCTTGCGTATCCCTGTGGTTTCCCTGTTCCATATGCCAACTGGTTGCTGTGGCTTGCCTATCCCTGTAGCTTCCGTGTTAATTTGGAATTCCTGTTGCTGACTTCAGACCGTGACCCCGACCTCGCTGCCTGCCGCCTGCTCTGGCCCTTTGCCTGTTGCCTGGATTCTGCACCACTGCTACCAGCCCTGACCTCCTGCCTGCTTATCGACTATGGGTATTCTTACAGGATTCTGTCCCTGGGCTCTGGTCGGTTAATTTGCATCCCTACCTCAGCCCTGCGGGTCCGCTTCCTGATCGGAGACGAGCACCGTCACACTCAGTAGATTAGATTTTGCAAAGGCTTTTGATACGGTTCCACACAAGATGTACAAAATAAAGCAAATTGGACTCAGTCAAAATATATGCACCAGAATTGAAAACTGGTTGAAGGACAGACAACAGAGGGTTGTCATTAATGGAACTTTTTCAGGTTGGGCTAAAGTCGTGAGTGGAGTACCTCAAGGATCAGTACTGGGACCCCTGCTTTCCAAATTGTTTATTGATGACCTTGAGGTTGGCATCGAGAGCAAAGTCTCCATCTTTGCTGATGATACTTAATTGTGTAAGGAAGTAGAATCAGAGCAGGATGTAATTTCTCTCTAAAAGGACTTGGAGAGACTGGAAACGTGGGCAGGTAAATAGCAGACGAGGTTTATTACAGATAAATGTAAGGTTATGCATTTGGGAAACAAGAATAACCAGACAATTTACAAATTAAATGGGGAAAAAGTAGGTCAATGCTTGATGGAGAAGGATTTAGGAGTGCTTGTAGACAGCAGGCTTATTAATAGTGCTGAATGTCAGGCAGTAGCTGCAAAGGCAAATAAGAGCTTATCTTGCATTAAACAGGGAAGTAAGCATAATTATGCCGCTGTATAAAGCATTAATAAGACCACACTTTGAATATGGATTCCCTGACTTTGAATTAAGGGAATCCCTGACGAAGTCGGCAAGCACCAACGAAACGCGTAGAACTGTGACATCATCGCGCAAGCACATAGTGTGCGTGGTGTTCCGCTGCTAACTAAGGGACTCCTGTATACTGAGATTGCCTCTGGCACCGCGTTTTGATCAGCTGCAAGAGGTGAGACCGTTACCATCTCCCGCTGTGCCTGCTCTCACTGTGACTGTCTGTGGTCGTCTCTGCTGTGTGTGAGCGTTCCAGCAGCAGGTCTAAAGGCAACTGGCTTTCAGTGGGTATACATAAAGGTCTCCCCCATCCATCTCAGCTGATCTGTACCAGGAGTCTGTGTGCAAAGATACCTTTATGTGAATTTTACTCTTTATGTCTTGTAAGTGTGTATTATCTACCTTACATGTATTTAAATACATTTTATTTCATCTGCATCATAAGATAATGCACTAGGGGAGTGCGCTTTTTTCTCTTTTTTACTATACAGTACTGGTTTGGGAGTGATTCTCCTGTGGGTGAGCAGCCCCCCTCCTACTATTGGATTGGATCTGGCTATTGGGAATCTTTCCCCTTTGTTTTTCTAATGAATACCCTTTTTCACTGGACTTGTGTTTGATGGACTGAACTGTGGGATTTGTACTTGGTACTTACAGATAAGTGTATTAGTGCATGACCTGTATGTGTTAGCGCTGCTTTGTTTTTGTTTATATATATATATATATATATATAATATATATATATATATATAGTAGTGCACATTATTTCACTATTCACTTTTTGGCATCATCAAGAAACAGTTGGACATCTTTTGGAATGGAAAGGTATACAGGGATATACCAAATAAGTAAACATGGGAAGGATGTTCATCGGGGGAGTAATCTGATTGTCAATATGTGGAGTCAGGAAGGAATTTATTTTTTCACCTTATGAGACATCATGGAATTATGTGTCACTGGGGTTTTTTGTTTGCCTTCCTCTGGCTCAAAATACTGTAAATGCAAATATACTGAAGGATAAGTATATGTTGTCTAAATTTAACATAAGTTGAACTCGAACATATGTCTTTATTCAACCTCACCTATTATGTAACTATAACATATTTTCTCGCAGGGGGTTCACAAAGTAATAAAGTTTGGAAAAAAATGATCTTGCTTTTGCTGTATAAGGTGTGTGATATAATACTTGAAAGCTATATGATCAAGTGATGTGTTTAGTATTTGCTCTGAAGGTATATAAGGATTCATGTCTGCTGTATGTCCCACAAATGTTTAGGATCCTTGGGATGTACCTTATTTTAAATAGATTCTCTGCTTTTCAGCTCTGTACACTACATTTTACTCAATTCTGGCACATAAACAATTTTACAGCGACCCAGATCTTCAGGAAATAGTTACATCCTGCATTAACATAGCAGTTACACATGAGCAAAAACGCCTTTCCTAGAAATCGCCTGTAACTGCATTAGAGGATTGTATAGCTGAGCTCATGTAGGATTCCAAACAGCATTAGTAGCTTTCAAAAGAATCAAGAGAGGAGAAGAAGCCGTTGGAGACGATGGATACAATGTGAAGACATTATAAAGTGATTGGCACTGATGTCTTAAAAGCTACTAGTAAATTTGACCCAAATCCAGCTGCCTGAACCTACTTGACTTATTCCACGTAGGTGAGCAATGTCAGGATGTTTGGGTTAACAGTATGCTGGAAAACAAATATTGGTTATCCAAAGAAGGAACAAATATTGGTTATCCAAAGAAGGTCAACAAAGGACATATTTGATCTGTGTATTTGAGATACATTCTGTTTCACATGCAACCAAGATACAGATACACGTTCCCAGACACACGTACACAGATTAATAGGCATATGCACAATACAGTCATTGAGAACAATAGTCTCTGAAATCACTTGCTCTGAGTGACATTCTTCCGAAAATTCTCCCTTTTAATTTATTACTTTCTCATATCAGGTTTGTGAAGCCAAAATGATTTCTTAGACTTTTGTTTAATTTCTTTTTTAACAGGACTGCATATTAGAAAGAATCTATGCAGCTAGAAATCGCATTTATTTTGAGTAGAGTGGCACTTCATTGCAGGTCTCTGGCTGTTGCAACACGTTTCTTCTGCACTGGAGACACCTTCTTTCTGGTGACCGGCCTCTTTTGGTGGATTATTCCTTCTCTCTTTGGCCCAGATACACACAGCTATGTTAAGTCTAACTGTGTAACTGGAACGGACAATAACGTCACATTAAGCAGCGTTTTCTCTCGTAGAGATCATTGTATTACTCACATACGTGTAACGCACAGTTAGGCATGAGTTTTCAGCTAGAAAAGAACAAATGTGCACTCGGCAACCATAAAGGTGAGCAAAAGGTTCAATGTGTCTGACCTCAGTGTGTGGTAATGACAACTGTGAGGGGTTAGTAAATCTTACACTGGCATATAGTTACTGCTATATGTAATTCATATGCAAAATGACAAGCTAAGCACACCTACTTATTATAGTATTATGACATGAACCATATGTGTAAATAAAAGTATGTCATTCAACTTATTACAATATGTAGACTGAGATGCAGTATAGAGACCCCTCACTGTATGCGAGTGAGGTCTAACAGTTCTAGAAAGGGTTAATATACAGGGTGACCAGATTTGGAAAATGAAAAACCGGGACACATTTTTTTTACATTTTTTATATAACAGTTTATTTATTGTAGTACACTTATACTTTACTGCCATTAGAGAGAGAGTGTGTGTGTGTGTGTGTGTATGTGTATGTGTATGTGTATGTGTATGTGTATGTGTATGTGTGTGTGTGTGTGTGTGTGTGTGTGTGTGTGTGTGTGTGTGTGTGTGTGTGTGTGTGTGTGTGTGTGTGTGTGTGTGTGTGTACACCTCACTAAACGAACAAAAAAAAAGCCAGATGTGAATGATTCTGAACCCATTAACCAGTGTCAGGATGCCCCCTCTTCACAATTGTTAAAGCTGCAATCCTGCCTGGGATCTTACCTGATCCGCAGTCCCTCAAGGTACTATACTGGAGGGGAGGTGTTCCCTACCTGTCTTCCGAGGTCTCCCGTGTGAAACTTGAGTCAGATCTGGAAGAAAGCAGGGTAGGTTACTTCGGTGTAGGTATACGGCAGTTAAGATGAGACAGAGAGGGTGAGGGAGGGAGACAGAGAGGGTGAGGGAGGGAGACAGAGAGGGTGAGGGAGGGAGACAGAGAGGGTGAGGGAGGGAGACAGAGAGGGTGAGGGAGGGAGACAGAGAGGGTGAGGGAGGGAGACAGAGAGGGTGAGGGAGGGAGACAGAGAGGGTGAGGGAGGGAGACAGAGAGGGTGAGGGAGGGAGACAGAGAGGGTGAGGGAGGGAGACAGAGAGGGTGAGGGAGGGAGACAGAGAGGGTGAGGGAGGGAGACAGAGAGGGTGAGGGTGGGAGACAGAGAGGGTGGGAGACAGACAGAGAGGGTGGGAGACAGACAGAGAGGGTGGGAGACAGAGAGGGTGAGGGAGACAGACAGAGATGGTGGGAGACAGAGAGGGTGAGGGAGACAGACAGAGAGGGTGAGGGAGACCGACAGAGAGGGTGAGGGAGACAGACAGAGAGGGTGAGGGAGACAGACAGAGAGGGTGAGGGAGACAGACAGAGAGGGTGAGGGAGACAGACAGAGAGGGTGAGGGAGACAGACAGAGAGGGTGAGGGAGACAGACAGAGAGGGTGAGGGAGACAGACAGAGAGGGTGAGGGAGATAGACAGAGAGGGTGAGGGAGGGAGACAGAGAGGGTGAGGGAGGGAGACAGAGAGGGTGAGGGAGGGAGACAGAGAGGGTGAGGGAGGGAGACAGAGAGGGTGAGGGAGGGAGACAGAGAGGGTGAGGGAGGGAGACAGAGAGGGTGAGGGAGGGAGACTGGGAGACAGAGAGGGTGGGAGACAGAGAGGGTGGGAGACAGAGAGGGTGGGAGACAGAGAGGGTGGGAGACAGAGAGGGTGGGAGACAGAGAGGGTGGGAGGCAGAGAGGGTGGGAGACAGGGAGGGAGACAGGGTGGGAGACAGGGTGGGAGACAGGGTGAGGGATGGAGGGAGACAGGGAGGGAGACAGGGTGGGAGACAGGGTGAGACAGGGAAGGAGACAGGGAGACAGGGTGGGAGACAGGGTGGGAGACAGGGTGAGACAGGGAGGGAGACAGGGTGAGGGATGGAGGGAGACAGGGTGAGGGATGGAGGGAGACAGGGTGGGAGACAGGGTGAGGGATGGAGGGAGACAGGGTGAGGGATGGAGGGAGACAGGGTGGGAGACTGGGAGACAGGGTGAGGGATGGAGGGAGACAGGGTGGGAGACTGGGAGACAGGGTGAGGGATGGAGGGAGAGGGAGGGGGAGGGAGACAGGGTGGGAGACTGGGAGACAGGGTGAGGGATGGAGGGAGAGGGAGAGGGAGGGGGAGGGGGAGGGAGACAGGGTGGGAGACAGGGTGGGAGACTGGGAGACAGGGTGAGGGATGGAGGGAGACAGGGTGGGAGACGGAGGGGGAGGGAGAGGGGGAGGGAGAGGGGGAGGGAGAGGGGGGGAGAGGGGGAGGGAGAGGGGGGAGAGGGGGAGGGAGAGGGAGAGGGGGAGGGAGAGGGGGAGGGAGAGGGAGAGGGGGAGGGAGAGGGGGAGGGAGAGAGGGAGGGAGAGAGGGAGGGAGAGAGGGAGAGAGGGAGGGAGGGAGAGAGGGAGAGAGGGAGGGAGGGAGGGAGGGAGAGAGAGGGAGACAGGGAGGGAGAGAGAGGGAGACAGGGAGGGAGACACACACACACACACACACACACACTGATACACACACCTACTCACTGATACACACACCCACTCACTGATACACACACCCACTCACTGATACACACACACACACACCCACTGATACACACCCCCCCACTGATACACACACACACACACACACACACTGATACACACACACACACACACACACACACACTGATACACACACACACACTGATACACCCACACACACACACACTGATACACCCACACACCCACCCACTGATACACACACCCACCCACTGATACACACACACACTGATACACACACCCACCCACTGATACACACACTGACACACACACACACACACACACACTGATACACACACACACACACACACTGATACACACACCCACCCACCCACTGATACACACACACACACTGATACACACACACACACACACACACACACACACACACACACACACACACACACACTGATACACACACACACTGATACACACACACACTGATACAAACACACACTGATACAAACACACACTGATACAAACACACACTGATACACACACACCCACCCACTGATACACACACACACACTGATACACACACACACACACACACACTGATACACACACACACACCCACTGATACACCCACACCCACTGATACACACACACTGATACACACACACACACACACACACACACACACTGATACACACACTGATACACACACACAGATACACCCTGCCTCCCCCTGCACCGCCCACCAGCCCCTGCACCGCCCGCAACCGCGCAGCAACCACTGCCCGCCCCGAGCCCATCTCCCACACCAAGGGGACAGGGGGAAGTGAGCGCCAGGGGGCAAAGCTGTGAGCGACGGGGGACAAAGCTGTGAGCGACTGGGGACAAAGGTGGGAGCGCTGGGGGACAAAGGTGGGAGCGCCGGGGGGAAAAGGTGGGAGCGCCGGGGGGCAAAGATGGGAGCGCCGGGGGGCAAAGTTGGGAGCGCCGGGGGGCAAAGGTGGGAGCGCCGAGGGGCAAACCTGTGAGCGCCGGGGGGGGCAAAGCTGGGAGCGCCGGGGGGCAAAAGGTGGGAGCGCCGGGGGGCAAAGGTACAAGGTGGTACAAAGGCAGGCACACCCCCGCTACCACCTCCTATTACCCGCCCCTGGCTGGGACCCGGGACAGAAGGGGGACCCTCACCGCGCACAGAGGAGCCGGGAGCGGGAAAACAGACACAGTCACGTGTGCTCTGCACAAAGCGGAAGCCCCGCCCCCGGCTTCCTCTGACCTGCCTGCGACCAATCCCCTGCGGGCCGGCATTCTAAGTCCCGCCCTCGGCATTCTCCTTCATTCAATCCCCCCGGCAGCATGCATTCTCCTCACCGCCGCTGCCCCGCAATACCGGGACCAGGGACAAAAACTGGGAAAAAACCGGGACGGAGCTAAAACCGGGACAGGACAGAAAAAAACGGGACTGTCCCGACAAAAACGGGACGAATGGTCACCCTATTAATATACCCTCAAAATAGTCCAATGTCACTGTACTCTGTTACGTACTGATAAATGTAAGACCAATTCCAAGGGGGATGGTACGCTGGTAAATGCTGCCCCACATAAGGATAACCCATCCTGTTAACAGATAGCAAAAACAAAACAAGAAAAAAGGCGCATTGCAGCAAATATATAGGATTTGTGTGTGTGAATTCCATGATACATTTGAAATTGACAATCAAAAAACGAAAACTTTGCCTGTGAGTCTGTTCAGCTGTGTCGCCCAATTAAGGGGATGGGGTGTTTAGCCCATTTGGAGTCCGACTGTCGTCCTTCTCTGCCTGCTTGTGGCCTTCTCTGCCTTCTCTGCCTGCTTGTGGCCTTCTCGGCCTGTTTGTGGCCTTCTCTGCCTGCTTGTGGCCTTCTCTGCCTGCTTGTGGCCTTCTCTGCCTGCTTGTGGCCTTCTCTGCCTGCTTGTGGCCTTCTCTGCCTGCTTGGCAGTGAGAGCTGCCTGTGGAGCCGATAAAGCCAAAGGTTTCGTTTTTTTTTTTTGTCAATTGCAAATGTATCATTGAATTCACACACACACACACACACACACACACACACACACACACACACACACACACACACACACACACACACACACACACACACACACACACACACACACACACACACACACACACACACACACACACACACACACACACATCCTATATACATGCTTCAGAAGTTACTTTCTTTTCTTGTTTTGTTTTTGCAGATATGAGTTTTCACATGCATGTAGCGGCACAGGTAGGTATGAGTTTTCACATACATGTAGCGGCACAGGTAGGTATGAGTTTTCACATGCATGTAGTGGCACAGGTAGGTATGAGTTTTCACATGCATGTAGCGGCACAGATAGGTATGAGTTTTCACATGCATGTAGCGGCACAGGTAGGTATGAGTTTTCACATGCATGTAGCGGCACAGGTAGGTATGAGTTTTCACATGCATGTAACGGCACAGTTAGGTATGAGTTTTCACATGCATGTAACGGAACAGTTAGGTATGAGTTTTCACATACATGTAGCGGCACAGTTAGGTATGAGTTTTCACATGCATGTAACGGCACAGGTAGGTATGAGTTTTCACATACATGTAGCGACACAGTTAGGTATGAGTTTTCACATGCATGTAACGGCACAGTTAGGTATGAGTTTTCACATGCATGTAACGGCACAGTTAGGTATGAGTTTTCACATGCATGTAACGGCACAGTTAGGTATGAGTTTTCACATGCATGTAGCGGCACAGTTAGGTATGAGTTTTCACATGCATGTAACGGCACAGTTAGGTATGAGTTTTCACATGCATGTAGCGGCACAGTTAGGTATGAGTTTTCACATGCATGTAGCGGCACAGTTAGGTATGAGTTTTCATATGCATGTAACGGCACAGTTAGGTATGAGTTTTCACATGCATGTAGCGGCACAGTTAGGTATGAGTTTTCACATGCATGTAACGGCAGTTAGGTATGAGTTTTCACATGCATGTAGCGGCACAGTTAGGTATGAGTTTTCACATGCATGTAACGGCACAGTTAGGTATGAGTTTTCACATGCATGTAGCGGCACAGTTAGGTATGAGTTTTCACATGCATGTAGCGGCACAGTTAGGTATGAGTTTTCACATGCATGTAGTGGCACAGGTAGGTATGAGTTTTCACATGCATGTAGCGGCACAGGTAGGTATGAGTTTTCACATGCATGTAGCAGCACAGTTAGGTATGAGTTTTCACATGCATGTAACGGCACAGTTAGGTATGAGTTTTCACATGCATGTAGCGGCACAGTTAGGTATGAGTTTTCACATGCATGTAACGGCACAGTTAGGTATGAGTTTTCACATGCATGTAACGGCACAGTTAGGTATGAGTTTTCACATGCATGTAGCGGCACAGTTAGGTATGAGTTTTCACATGCATGTAGCGGCACAGTTAGGTATGAGTTTTCACATGCATGTAGCGGCACAGTTAGGTATGAGTTTTCACATGCATGTAGCGGCACAGTTAGGTATGAGTTTTCACATGCATGTAGCGGCACAGTTAGGTATGAGTTTTCACATGCATGTAGCGGCACAGTTAGGTATGAGTTTTCACATGCATGTAACGGCACTGTTAGGTATGAGTTTTCACATGCATGTAGCGGCACAGGTAGGTATGAGTTTTCACATACATGTAGCGACACAGTTAGGTATGAGTTTTCACATGCATGTAGCGGCACAGTTAGGTATGAGTTTTCACATGCATGTAGCGGCACAGGTAGGTATGAGTTTTCACATGCATGTAGCGGCACAGTTAGGTATGAGTTTTCACATGCATGTAACGGCACAGGTAGGTATGAGTTTTCACATGCATGTAGCGGCACAGGTAGGTATGAGTTTTCACATGCATGTAGCGGCACAGGTAGGTATGAGTTTTCACATGCATGTAGCGGCACAGTTAGGTATGAGTGTTCACATGCATGTAGCGGCATAGGTAGGTATGAGTTTTCACATGCATGTAACGGCACAGTTAGGTATGAGTTTTCACATGCATGTAGCGGCACAGGTAGGTATGAGTTTTCACATGCATGTAGCGGCACAGGTAGGTATGAGTTTTCACATGCATGTAGCGGCACAGGTAGGTATGAGTTTTCACATGCATGTAGCGGCACAGGTAGGTATGAGTTTTCACATGCATGTAGCGGCACAGGTAGGTATGAGTTTTCACATGCATGTAGTGGCACAGTTAGGTATGAGTTTTCACATGCATGTAGTGGCACAGTTAGGTATGAGTTTTCACATGCATGTAGTGGCACAGGTAGGTATGAGTCTCCCCTTTCATCTCTCTCTTGTGTTTAACACCTACTTACAGTAAGTGGGTGGGTCGGAGAACCTTCACACTGCTGGAAGATAATGCAATGTTATGTGAACAATACTGTGATGTTTAGCCTAATAAGATATACGGCTTCATTCTATATCCGCTGAAGCGCCTGTTTCACTTCAATGGAGATTTTTGCCAGAACTGAAGCTTCGGTGAATATAGAATTACCCCCATAAAGCGGACGTTGACACCCTGTTCTATTATTCACTCCACTACAGCCTTGGCCTGAACCCACAAAGAGAGATCCTGAAATCAAAGGTAACCCATGGAGCTAACACTCTAGAAGAATATGTCTTAACCCTGTCTGAGAAGATAAGAACCTGCGATATATATTTGTACAACCTATCCCTTGCAGCTGGGGGGGGGGGGCTAGGTCCGTTACATTTGGCACTGCCAACGTGGGTCTTGGAGTGAATTACTGTCATCTTAGGCCCTGCCCCCGTGACGCATCTCGCGACGTCACGAGTGACGTGCGTCAGCCGCCACCTGCGTGCAGATCCCGCGCTGCCAGGAAGGAAAACACCGCAGGAACCGTCTCCAGGCTCTGCCTCCGTGACAACACGGGCAACCTACGGCGCACTCTAGCTATGTGCAGACGCCGCGCAGACACAAGCAACAAGGGGTTAATTCTCTCAATTATTCCACACTTGCACTCCTCCCCACCCCTGCCTACCAGTGTACTGGATATGTCTAGGGGCGGTTCTCGTTCATTACTCTGCAGCTGTGTACTCTTCCACCATTGGCTGCCTGTCCTTTAAATACTCAGCCAGCCCTGCTACAAACTGGCTGAGCATAAACTCTGTTCTTGTAACTTGTGCTTACCCCTAGCTTCTTGCTGTCCTGCCTTTGCCTTTGTCTTGCTCCCTGTATTTTGACCTCAGCTTGGACCCGGACTCCTGCTTTCTCTGACCCCTGGACCACGGCTACGGGCACAACTATTCTACATTCTATACCCCTGGACGCCGGCACCTCACAATGACAATCCGATCTCTCCACTCCTAGACCACAGCAAATACCGCGACCAATCTGACATCTCCTATCCTGACCCAGCTACATGACTACCACTCTGCACTCCGGACGTGGCTGCTCGGTTGTAGGTTCGTGGCTACCAACATCCCCACCTCAGCCTCGCGGTCCCGCCTTGTTTGTGGTGAGCACTCGTTACTGTATGCTCAGCCCACAAACTTGGACCCGCTAAGGTGGGCTGACTTTTTCACGCTCATGCCAACATGTTTGGTAAGCTGGAAAAATACTTGGCACAAAATGACCAACGTATGGAGCAACTCCACCGCTCAGTTCAAGCCATTACTGACCAGACCCTAGGTGGTTCCTCTCACTCTGCGCCCCCAGTGACTCCTGTCGCAGCACCCATTCTGATGACCGCAGCCTCAGAACCACGACTACCTACTGTACTCCCAACCACTACGGTGGCAATCCTCTGGGCTGTCGCGGCTTTTTGAACGAATGTTCAATTAATTTCGAACTATTGCCATCTCGCTTTCTGTCTCAGCGATCTGAGGTGGCGTATATTGTATCCTTGCTAATGGATAACGCCTTGGCATGGGCCTCTCCCATCTGGGAGCACAGGCCAGACCTCACCGGTGACATCACACGCTTCACTAAGGAATTTTGCAGGGTATTTGATACACCTGGACGTAAGGTAACTGCAGCCTCTTCCCTTTTTAATATTTTTCAAGGTAATCATCCTGTGGCCCGGTACGCGGTTGAATTTCGGACCATAGAACGATGAGGCTCTGACTGTGGCTTTCTGGCAAGGCTTGTCCGTAAGACTCAAGGACGAACTTGCAGCACAGGAACGCCCCACTGAACTAGAGGACCTCGTTGCACTTTGTATCTGGATGGACCGATGGCTCCAGGAAAGGAGAACCGAGGAAGTCGGCGCCAACAAGGTATGCAGCCTCTTCTTACGCAATCCACAGGAGTCATTAACCTTCCTCCCTGGCTTTGGAGGAACCTATGCAGCTTGGAGGTAAGACTGTCAGCTGGTGAGAAACAGCACAGATGCAATGCTCATCTGCCTCTACTGCGGTAACTCTGGGCACCTGGTAATTGCCTATCTTCTCAAATTGTAAAACACCAAAATCCCTGTGAGAGTCTGGAGGGTCACACTGGGAACCATATCTTCTTCTTGTGGAACATTAGGTTGTTCCCAGCATTTGGAAAAGCAGCACTCTCTGGACATACTGGACTTTCTAACTCCATGGTTTTTATATATATATTTTTATATGTTTATTTGAATTTATTGTTAGTTGTATATTTTTTTGCATTATATATTGTCCTTATGTTATTGGTTTGAGCGCCCCCTAGCTGAGGCTTGTTCTTTATATATATTGATTAACATATGGTTTTAATTTATTATTATTACATTATTTTCTAGATCAGCATTTATTTTCTTTATATTAGATTGAGGAAGTGCAACCCCTTAAGTACAGATCCAGCAGGAACCAGCCCCTTGCCCCTGATTGGACACCAAGACTGATTACATTACCTTCTCTGTGACTCACTGAGCTGCAGAGGTGTGGGGAAAACCCATGATTACTCCTGACACCCTGCCCTTACCAGGGATTGCTGCCAGGAGGAGGGCAGACTGATAGCCCAAACCAGCCAGGACAACACTAATATTTATCCTAGCGGCTAGGACCTAGCCCATGCTACTAGTTTTAAATATTTGGGCATATATTTTGACTCCCATTTAACATTTGGGTTGCACATTGATACCCTGACATCCAAAACGTATGCCAAACTATGGGGCCTATGCACTAAGCGCTGATAAGCCACTTATCGAGGCCTTTCCGCCAAAAAGACCTACTGCTATTCAGTAAGCCCCGATAAGTCGCTGATAAAAGCCCTTTTCTGCATTTGTTTTCCCGAGAAAAAAGAATCACCCAACGGCGGCGAGAAGCCATTAATCGGCAGGTTTTCAAACTCATGCAATTCTAGTAGCCCCGATCAATTAATCCAGGCTGATCGCAGCTGTAGAATAGAGATTTCCTCTCAAAATCCTCCCGCCAGGAAAAGTTGGTAGGAAGGTGGTGAGATGCTGCCAATAAGCGGCGAGAGGGGACTTGTGGATAATAGTAATTGTGGCCATTACTATACTGTATGTGTTAAGGGGGGGGGTTATTTCTTTATAAGTATGTATGTGTTTAGACATTAATTTGGGGGGGCACATCATTGATACTGCAGGCCTGCGGGTAACACCCGAGGGCCCCCGCCGGCCTATAGTATCATTGATGTGCATATATGTGTATGTTAGGGGTTGTTGGGGTTATATATACCGGTATATATTTAATTATTTATTTATTTATATAGAGATATTTATTTATTTATATTTATTTATTTATTTATTTATTGTGGGACTGGTGTGTGTGATTATTTTTTATTGTGGGTAGTGGGGGTGGGTGAATGGGGTATTAGCCCCAACGGTGGTTGTTTAGGGCTTGCAGGTGGGTAGCGGGAGGGATTAACCCCTTCATGACCGTAGCGGTATTAACTGCTACGGTCGTGAAGGGGTTAAGTGCACCCGCAACCCCCTCGCAAGCCCTAAACTCACACCCAGGGCCAAATACCTCCTTCACCCACCCCCGCTACCCACAATAAACCTGGCGCGGTGGGTTAACCCCTTCATTGCCTTAGCGGTTAGCCGCTAAGGTAAGGAAATGGGCTTTACATGCCTTTTTCCTGCCTCGGACGCATGCCGGGGGCCTCCGGTGCGGGTATCAGCTCCGGAGACCCCCGGCATCAGTCACAGGCAGGAGAAAGGCCTGATTTTTTCTAAGTGTCGCCCGTGCCGAGACTTCTCCACCAACTTGCGAACTTTAGTTGGCGGGAGGAATTCCCGATAAACTCTCCATTCCGGAGTGCCGATCACCACCGAAAAGCTGATCGGGGCTTCCTGAATTCAGCCGGGTTCAAAAAGTGCCGATAAGTGGCTTATCGCGAGCCGGATGCCGATAATTTTTTATCGGGATGAAAAGTTGCCGATAATTCCCACTTATCGGCGCTTACTGAATCCAGAGGGCAAAAAATGGCGAAAAAATGCCGAAAAAGCCTTATCGGCGCTTACTGCATGAGGCCCTAAATCTCTAATCTCTCCAACACAACCACTGGGAAACCACAAACAGAAAATGCATCTATTTCTTCCTTTATTGTGATCAGATGTTCCTCAGTGTCCATCTCTTCTTTTTCTGACTTAATCTCTAAACTCTCCGGTACATCCACTGGGAAACTTAAGTGTGGATCCATACTGGCAGTGGGCAGTGCTGCTCTGGAGGTGCTGACCGGAAGTTCTTTGATCTATATTTGTTGGATGACAGCTGTGTCCAATAACACAGGCTGAAGATCTCTGTGCAGCAGGGGATGGACAATGTGAGGGGGACACAGGAAAAGGGACTTAGAGGCTTCAGAGCCTATTCCTCAGTGTGTCCCCCCCTCAGTGCCTGAGATGTGCACTTTATCCCCTCCTCACTGTGTGTACTTCCTATGGAGGGATCAAGGTTGATAAAGTCCCACGGGACGAAACGCGTTGGTGCGTGGGTTGTGTTCCTGTCCCTGTGTACTCATGGAATAAATTACCCTCAGTTTTAGTCCTGGAGTTGTGCCCTTTATTTTTTCAATAGGATTCTTTCCTGTGGATTCTCTTACCAGCAGTGCTCCTTTGCTCTCATCGATTTTGTTATCTGTCTCTGGTTTTAAATATTTAAAATGTTCAACTTATCCCTTCCATCATGAAGGGCATCCTCATCATCATACTGCAGGGCCATGTCCTCCGTTTCCAGAAACAATACAAGAAAAAAAACTATCTAATGGCCCCCAACCCCATAATCACTTTAGCGGGTAATAACCGCTATTGTAATTAAGGAGTTAACCCACACTGCCCCGCTATCCACCCGGGAGTCCTAACCACCCACCTGAGGACCACTATGCCCACCCTGTACCCAGTGTCTGTCCTTCAACCAGTTTTCAATCCAGGTGTATATATTTTTACTGAGTCCAACTTTCTTTATTTTGTACACCAACCTCTTGTGTGAAACCGTATCAAAAGCCTTTGCAAAATCTAAGTGGACCACATCAACTGCATTACCCTGGTCTAAATTCCTACTTACCTCCTCAAAGAAACAAATAAGGTTAGTTTGGCATGATCTATCCTTCACAAATACATGCTGACTATTACTAATAATTTTGTTTTCCATGAGGTATTCTTGAATATTATACCGTATTAAACCTTCAAGTAGTGTCTCCACTATTGAAGTCAGGCTTACAGGACTGAAATTCCCCGATTGAGATCTAGCTTTTTAAATATAGGCACCACATCTGCTTTACACCAATCTTGTGGTACTAAGCCTGTGGAAATGGAGTCCTTGAATTGAAAATTGAAAGGCCTTATTTACTTTCATTTTTTCAAGCTGCCTATGAACTTCTTCCTCAGTTAACCAATTAATATGGCGATTGTGGCTTCCTCCTGCAGCACTACTATTGAAATTGATTCTTCCCTGGTAAACACAGAGGCAAAGAATTTGTTTAATACCTCAGCTTTTGGTGCTTTTTGACTTGAAGTGCTTTGATTTATGCCTCAGAGACCCCCTGCTTCCTGAGTTACAGGCCCTGGTATGGGGCATCGGGTGCCGGTATCGCCGCCATTTTTAAATCATCCGTGTCACGTGACCAGGGGATTAAAATAATGAAGAAGATACCGGCACCCCATATCTGGACCTGTAACTCGGGAAGCAGGGGGTCCCCGAGGCTGAAATCAATGCGGTTCATCTCAGGAGACCCCCTGCTCCCGCACACTATTAATAAAAATTAAATTAAAGCAGCTTAATTACCATAGCAGATAGCCACTATGGTAACAAATTTGTTCAATTTTTTATTTGGGTTACAATACTAGGGTACTGTAGTAGGAGGTCTCCGGAGCAGAACCACGTTGATTTGAGGTCCGGGGACCCTCTGCGTTCCAAGATACATCCCTGTTATGGGGTGCCTGAAAATAAACTGAAAGGGAAGCATGTTAGCCTGGGCTAACAGGAAATACATTGAGATTATGCTAACTAGCAGGGAGGCAGAAGCCGTTCAACTGACTAAAAGGGGCAGGGGGTTGCCAAGGCAACAGGCTGGGAAGCCAAGGAAAAGATACATTGTTGCAAAATCACACTGGGGAGCAATGCTGCCTCAGAACAGAGAAACCAAATATTCAAAGAAGTTCCAGGATAATAAGTATGCAAATACAATTTGTGGTATAAGGCCTCGGGCATGGTGCCTCGGGCCGCGCTGATCCTCGCTCCTGCTCTGCCTCGCCTGCTCAAGCAGGAGCTTTTTTGCGTCCTGGCAGGTGAGGCAGTGAGCGCGCTTTGGGGGCGGTGCGAAGGCGTGGCGTGAAGCATGGCGGAGGCATGGCGGGGGATGGGGCTAGTCCCTCGCTCCCATTGGCTGTTTTCGGTCACGTGACCGCTCCTCCGCTCCCCTCAGCGCCGAAATGTAAACTTGCTTGTCTGCTGAAAATTTCTGAGCCTCCGCACGCATGCGGAAGTGTGCGGAAGCGGCTGCTAAAGCCGCGCTGATCACAGATGCAGGAGGTAAGTGCATCTGCTCAGCGTGGCTCAGCACGGCTCAGCGTGGCTCAGCGCGGCTCAGCACGGCTCAGCGTGGCTCAGCACGGCTCAGCGCGGCTCAGCGCGGCCTGCTGTACCATGTCCCAGGCCTAATACTTACCACTTGAGGCTCAAAGGATAAATACAAATGAATGCTGAGAAAGAGGCAGAAGAACTGTGTGAGTGACGGATGTTATTTCGTGAGTGACAAATATTTGACGGCATTTAGAGTTAGAAATTCACTATAGCAAACCTATAGATTTTGAATAAACTCTGCTTATGTGCATGGCGGCCTTAAATGGGCTGCCCTTTACGGGAACTTTACAATTAAAACAATAGGGCACAAAAATAATATGCACAAAAATAAATGTGTAGGGTTCTTACCAACGGAGAAGAAGATAGTGTCATGTGGTCAGCGGTCAGCGGTGCAGGGGATCTATGTTATCTAGATTTTAGTAAGGTCTTTGACACTGTTCCACACAGAAAACTGATAAACAACTTGTGATACAGATGCAACCAGACTTACTGTTTTTGGCACCACTATACGGTGCGCAAGATTACAGCAGTGTAAACCCTTTTTTCGCTGGGGCATTATTTATGTAATTGCAGTTCAGTATGTGACCGAGAGATGGCGCACTCACTATCTTTCCCTATGCCAGCACAGGGGCCGTCTACAACAACACGACCCAAGTGTTTCTATACAATATAACAATGTCAATTAGGATGGCAGGGAGACGACAAGGCTTCACCAAAGAGCCGGGACTTCGCTGAGCATCATTCCTAGCACGGTAGTTCTCATGGGAGTACTGGGACCCGATGGAGCGCGCCTGGATGGTGGTTTTCCAGAGTCTAGGACATTTAGTCGCAGCCGTTTCGCCACAACCAAAAGACCCCTGGCACTTCACCGCAATTTACCCCACCGCTGGAACCTGCTGCCCCCGTCGGCCACTTTGTCACTAAGGTAAATCCCTAAACCGTCTACCCTAAGGCCTTACCCTAAATCACCGTACCATAAACCCTTTACCCTAAGCCCTTACCGTAAAATGCCCTACCCTAAGCCCTTTCCCTAAATCACCCTACCCTAAGCCCTTACCCTAAATCACCCTACCATAAACCCTTTACCCTAAGCCCTTACCCTAAATCACCCTACAATAAACCCTTACCCTAAAACCCTCTACCGTTAGCCCTAACCATAAAACCTTTACCCTAAGCCCTTACCCTAAATCACCCTACCCTAAGCCCTTACCGTAAATCTCCCTACCCTAGCCCCCTACCCTAACCGCTAAAACTCTTAAATTAACCCCCTACCCTAAGCACTAAAACCCCTTAAATTAACCCCTTACCCTAAACAGTAATAAAACTTACCATAGAAGTGGCTGGTGGCGGGGGCCGAAAGCTTACGGTTATGTGGTTGAGGCTAAACGGCTGTGACGAAATGTCCCATTCCGAGCCCAGATGCAGGTTACTTTATCAGAGAAGAGAGAAAGTTTGTCACGACGGGACGGTGAGAAGGCTTCACCGGGCTGCAGAGAGACATAGAATATTCACCGTCGCACACCCGCAGGATGTCAGATGCTCACGTAGCTGTCCATCTGGTTTCCCGTGCAAAACCGTTGATGCCAACCTGCCAGTAGCACACCAGAGGAAATCTGGAGCCAAAAAAAATGGCTGTAATATGTATTGATCCGTATTTTATTAGGTTTTCTTGTCCGATACATCAAGTATCAAACACAACATTTTGGGGGGGACGCGCTCACCCTTCGTCAGGTGTAAGACAGTTCTACTAGGACACACCGGGGGGCCTGAGATAAAGTTCCGTCCATTTAGTGGGGACGGGGATAAACCCGTAAATTGGACACCACTTGGATCTGTCTCCTCTCTGGCAGTTGGGGTGAGCAGAAGGGTAAGTGAGTTAAGATGGTATGGGACAGAGTTTGTTTTTTATATATTTGCCCACCACGGCAGCCCCTGTAAGATGTTTTTTAAATGCTGAGGGATTGAAGGACGTAACGAAAAGATGGTTCAATATGAATGCAGCACGAAGAGGGCAGAGTGACAGAAGGGACTAGAGGTGTAGGAATACACCAGTCCATCAGCAGTAGGATCTCTGAGGCTTTCTTGCTATGATAGACAGATGGTATATAAAGTATTTTGCTATGTGCTGTTTGTTCGGGATGTCATAGTTATCTCCGGCAGACCGTCCCAAGTGAAATCAACCAATGAGATGTCTTGAATTCCCATGGGATTCCCACTCTTTAAGCTGATTAGGCCCCCCTCCATGGGGGGAGGGCAGCAGGGGGGATTAACCCCTTTGATGCCTGTGGTATACTGTACCTTGGTAGCAATAGACATCAAGTAGGTTAATGTAATGTCCACTGTAGGGTTCTCTTATGTAATATTACAGAATTCTATGGTAAACATAGTTGTAATGTGATTGTGATGTGGGTATTAATGCGTTATTAATGGTTGCATTAATTCCCGCATCGTGGCTAAGGTTAAATTATCGCACCCATTAAATTATTACCACAATCTTAATAACTTAGGTCAGAATGATGCGGTAATAAGAAGTGATACCATTTTTGTAACAGAGTTTGATGACTAGGCATTTGAAGTCAGATCTGTGAAATGGAAATATATTGGTTGTTTTATCATTCTAACATTGAAAATCTGACACCTGATCTTTTGATAAAAATTGCAGAGTTAGTCTTCCAGCATAATTCATCGAAGTGAAGCCATGATGTGCGGGGAGTAAAGTGCTGACTGTCTAAACATTGCATCTAGATATCATCAAATATGTAGACAAAGACTACTAATACATTAGCCGTTACTGGAGGTACTTTCTGTAAGGTTAATAAAACCCTTTTACTTGTTGAATAAAATGTAAATTTCTTTTTGATATAAATGCAAAATGGGTCCAATTTTGTCTATTGTTTTTCATTTTCGGTGGCACAATTGTGCTTTTTCAAGCAAATACGTGAAACAGTTGCATAATTGCATAACTTTTTGACACACGTAAAAAATACACAAATTGTGTAATTTGTTTTAAAAGACAAAAAAAGTGATAGTGATGGTATACGCAAGGTAGGACCTTCTTGTTCCCAAAGGGAATAAGATTGCTTAATACACTATGTGCACATATTTTTACCGGGGTAAAGTAACCTACTTGTAATAGTAAAGCTCATTTTCAAAAGTGCTGTGTTTAAATAATTTGACAGAAGAGGACAGGATGATTAGGTGAGTTATACGTACTGGATGGGAAGCTAATTACATCAATGAGTTTTTGAATGGGAATTACAAACCGTAACACTCATGCTACAAGCACCGTTTAGTAATGTGTTCAACCCTATAACATATAGGATATGGAACCCCCTCGGAAAACGCCCAGTGTGCAGTACGCCATTTTTTTAAAGCAACAAGGAGATGAATAAAAATCAGATGTTTGGATTGGTCCTTGGTAGGAGAGATTTACTGATTGGTATTATCACATTCATCTGGGCAGCCATTTTAATTTCTTCTTCTTATTATCATTTATTTATAATGTGCCAACATATTCCATAGCGCAGAACAAGAGGGCTGGAGGATGAGAGACAATAAAATAACAAACATCACCATACATTGTTACAGTAGGGAGAGAGAGGACCCTTCCCACCGTACATTGTTACAGTAGGGAGAGAGAGGACCCTTCCCACCTTACATTGTTACAGTAGGGAGAGAGAGGACCCTTCCCACCGTACATTGTTACAGTAGGGAGGGAGGTCCCTTCCCACCATACATTGTTACAGTAGGGAGGTCCCTTCCCACCGTACATTGTTACAGTAGGGAGGGAGGGCCCTTCCCACCATACATTGTTACAGTAGGGAGGGAGGGCCCTTCCGACCGTACATTGTTACAGTAGGGAGGGAGGGCCCTTCCCACCTTACATTGTTACAGTAGGGAGGGAGGGCCCTTCCGACCGTACATTGTTACAGTAGGGAGGTCCCTTCCCACCATACATTTTTACAGTAGGAGGAGCTTACAATCTATAAGGAAGGGTGTGTGGATACATAGGGTACAGGGGGATGAGAAGGTTGGTGCGTTTTGTATAGTAACAGAGCAGCTGTACCATCAGCAAGCGGCAACAAATGTCTGACACCCATTGACTGACGCCCTTTGCCTGACGTCCTTTGCCTGACGCCCTTTGCCTGACGCCCTTTGCCTGACGCCCTTTGCCTGACGCCCTTTGCCTGACGCCCTTTGCCTGACATCCTTAGCCTGACGCCCTTTGCCTGACGCCCTTTGCCTGACGCCCTTTGCCTGACGCCCTTTGCCTGACGTCCTTTGCCTGACGCCCTTTGCCTGACATCCTTAGCCTGACGCCCTTTGCCTGACGCCCTTTGCCTGACGCCCTTTGCCTGACGCCCTTTGCCTGATGTCCTTTGCCTGACGCCCTTTGCCTGACGCCCTTTGCCTGACGCCCTTTGCCTGACGTCCTTTGCCTGACATCCTTTGCCTGACATCCTTAGCCTGACGCCCTTTGCCTGACGCCCTTTGCCTGACGCCCTTTGCCTGACGCCCTTTGCCTGACGTCCTTTGCCTGACATCCTTTGCCTGACATCCTTAGCCTGACACCCTTTGCCTGATGTCCTTTGCCTGATGTCCTTTGACTGATGTCCTTTGCCTGACACCCTTTGCCTGACGCCCTTTGCCTGACGCCCTTTGCCTGATGTCCTTTGCCTGATGTCCTTTGACTGATGTCCTTTGCCTGACACCCTTTGCCTGACACCCTTTGCCTGACACCCTTTGCCTGATGTCCTTTGCCTGATGTCCTTTGACTGATGTCCTTTGCCTGACACCCTTTGCCTGACACCCTTTGCCTGACACCCTTTGGCTGATATAGATGCAGCCTGAAGAGGTTCTGAATGAATTCAACTTTGTTCTGAAAGTTTTCTAGTCCAGAGTAATAAAGATTGCAGAGGGCAGGGCTGACGAAACAAATAGCAGCAAGTAATCACAGGTATTAACTGTCATGATGGACCCAGCTTATTAACACTTTTAATTACCGGGATCATTGATTGAGCAAGCAGAGAGATAAAAAATAAATTGTGTTTATTCACCTAATGAACGCACACAACTATGTTACACAAAAATACAGTAAAAAGACACACTTACTTTAGAAACTGGGATTACAAAACTAATCTTTCCTAATTGCAAACACACAGCAAAATATTCCAGGCCACTTTTCCTTCCTGTGGCCTCTTGCTGTTGAATTCCGGTCTCTTATCCTCTGAGAAATTTAGACGATTTACTCAACAGCTGGAACTTCTCAAATGGGACTGAATCTCAGGTGAATCACACAAGATGGAACTGATGGACTCATGAAATACTTAGATGGATCTCTTAGACTGATGCATCTTGAGCGGGGTTCAAATCTGTGATGGTGATAAAACTCCTCTTCACCCCCACCCCTCCTTCTTGATGTTACAGCAGAGAACAACATGGCCTGCACAAGCTTATAAGACCTTCAAAACCCTATCTGGGTAATAGGGAACCAATCTTGGCTTGGGGGGCAAATTCTGCCCTATTGCAGGATTGCCAGTAGTCCTGGTAACCGGGCAACAAGTTTCGCCCACGTCCCCCCGCTTAGCATGCCTGGCCAAACCCCCTGTGTTTAGTGAAATAATATCTGGTCCTGGTCAAGAATCCCCCCAGTTGCTGGCCAGCTGTTTAACCCCTTTGAAGTGCTACCTTTTGTATACATCCTGGAGGGCCTGAGTCCCCAGGGTCCCTTATAAGCCAGGCCTTCGGTTATGCTTACTTGCCCCCTGGGTCATAAACTAGCCTCATTCCTGGCACACATTAGAAAAATACTTTTAAAACACTGCAATCCTGCTCTGCTACATAACCTTAGCGTGAGCACCTTCTTGAACCCCTACTCTCGAATCAGGATACCTGGGCATGTACAGTATGTGGGTACCTCTGCTATACTTCATTATATACTTCGGAACTCCTTCCTACTGTCTCTGTACGTTCTCCCTACCTACCAATTAGATTGTAAGCTCCTCGGAGCAGGGACTCCTTCCTTAATGTTACTTTTACAGTATGTCTGAAGCACTTATTCCCATGATCTGTTATTTATATTATCTGTTATTTATTTTTAGTTCCACATGTATTACTGCTGTGACGCGCTATGTACATTTATGGCGCTATATAAATAAAGACATACAATACAATACAATACAATACAATACAATACTGGGGAGCCACTTGCTATACTAAGGACTCCGTGTATACCTGCAGATATCTTTTAACCCCTTCATACCCATTTTTACCTTTTCCTGCTCTGTGCTGAAGCAGGGCATCCCAGTACCCCTGGAAACGGTAAAACACAAACGGCAATTGTCTCATATTTTGCACACAGTCACAGTAATGCATACACAATGCCTGGGCCCAAGAGCTGACATTCTAGGACCCCAAAACACGGGTCAGGGGTAACCAAGTGGGCTTGACCTTTATTATAAGCCTGGTTCTCCCTTCCCACGTCACATTAACCCTTAGCCGCTGTTTCTGTGCAGAGGGGAGCAGCTCTTGAGGAACCATTTCAGACATCCGACTTTGGGAAAATGCAGGTGTACATTCACCCAAAGTGTCGGAAATAAGTATGACTTGAGCCAGAGATAAGTACGTAGACAGGTAAAAGCCCACTCCAAGGCTGGAGATACTCCAATACAGTTTATACATGGGGAGCTGAGTCCTCACCCCTTATATGTGACCCAACACGTGGCCATAGATCAGACAAAGGGAAACATACCATGGTGATGTTTCTAGCATAAGAATATTTATACGTTAATTATCTTTAGGCACCAAGATAAACAATCTGATCCCCAATCGGGAGCTCATGCAATACATATATAATACATATAGACATAAACACCTCCCATCTGACACTGTTCAGGTGTGCACCGTCTCTCCCAATGACCACCCGACCCTGAGAATAAGGGCCTGTGTAAAGGTGCCTGCCCACTGTTGGTGGTCTTAGTGAGTGTATTAATGTAGCAGGCTTGTACTTCACAAATACTTTAGTACCCTTTACTTGGCTCACGCTGAGGATCCCCTCTGTCGCTACATGCTCCTTCTGATGTGTGGCAGGTGACTGCTCTGCTTTGACTCCACTCCTGTAGTTGACCTGCAATTTCCTCGCCCAGCATCCGTCGAAACGTGTGGCTCACTGTCTGGCTCCTGATCCTTCTTGATCAGCCCTTAGATCCATCAGGGTGCAGCAGCTCTGCCAGGGATTCATCAAGAACCTCTCCCTTAGTCTCACCTCTCCAGAGGTCATTGTAATTGGCTGAGGCCCTGTGCATCACAATTCACATCCTGAGCACACACAAGAGAGGAGACAGGCAGGGGGCAGTGTATGGGTGTCAGCTGCATTCACTTACAAGGGGGTTACATCCTCCCTCTTTCTAAAGACGTTGATGTCCCCATCAACTGTATCAGGATTATCTATGTCATAACAAAATTAAACTAACAAATGCATATATTATCATAGATACAGTGGAACTCATTCACGTACAGTTCTCACACATAGCAGCAGTAGCACACCCCATTTTACCACACCTTCCAGGGTCACCCTGGTTATGTGTCATGGGAATCACCCATTTATCTATACTAACCACAGGGAGTTCTGTGGGTACCACAGGAGAATCATAGGTTAGTCTTATTGATGGATTGGTCTCCCTTTCGGAGGCGGGGTGAATGCGCCCGTGGCACTACTGTTACTTCGCCTCTCAGTGGACTCACAGGGTACAGGTGGATCTTGTTCTGCTGTCCCTACACTTGGGGGGGGGGGGGGCTCACAACTGTCTACATTTAACACATCTTCAAGTTCCTCACCCCGCTCTATGGGATTCAAAGGGGTGAATTCCTCAGCTTTCGGGTCCAACTCAGGTGTGGTATCTCTATGTCCGGTGACCTTGTGGGTCGCATTGGGGAGACCTCTCGTGGAGGATTTCCCTCTTCAGAATCCAGAATCTCAGACAGGTGACCTGACATTCGCTCTTCCCTATATTATCGTGGAAGTACTTGTAAGGGAGTACTAACTGTTTCTTGGCAATATGGAACAGTACTCCAATCTCCATTACTAGATTAAGCCACTGTCTAACTAGAAACTGGCTTTCGGGGTGCGTCCCTGTGACTGCCAAGGCTGACTTGTTGTGCGACGCTGACCATACATCTTTTAGGCCCGATCTGTCTTTTGTGCTTCCTGTAGATCCTGCCTATTTAACCTACGCAATCCCATCATAGCAGGTGCTTCAGGTGTTTATCGTACCATGGCTTAAAGATAATGGATACTTGGGATCCACTAATCAAAAGGACGTCACATTTCTTACCCTCTATCTTTGCTTCCACTTGGGCAGACGGGCCAAGGGGACCTTTAGACAGGTGTGATCGTTTCGGTCTGTTAGCAGGGATAGCAGTGCCTCGCTTCATGTGGTTCCCAGTATGCTCCTTCACTGGGTTTATATAATTGGCCGTGTGGCGGCAGCACTGTCACTGGCTGCAAGCTGCTACACTCTTATTTGCCCTCATTATTTGTAGTCCCATGGCAGGGTCAGCGGTGCACAGCAGCAAGGACAGAAATAATTGAGCTCAGCACATGAAAAACATTTAAAACTAATTTATTGACAAAGGTGGCATCAGGGATGGGTGAGCAGCAGGTAAGTCTGATGCGTTTTGCGCTTCACAGGCGCATTGTCAAAGAGTGTAGTATCCCCCCCTGGTCACCCCTGTCTTATAGGCAGCACAATCAGAGGTCCAGAGACAAAACCGGAAGTGAAGCGGCCCTCAACCTTGGTGCATCTCCAAAAAACATCCCCATAGACTGGGGAAGCAAGGAGCAACCTAAATAGGTGGGAGGAGTGACCCCCCCTTCCCGGTGCGGAGGTCTAAACTGCAGACCAAATACCACAGGTAGTCTCTGGACCCAGAGATTACCGTACCGGAAGTGATGCGGCATCAAACTGCACCAATCAGAGATGGCACCTCAGAACCATGAAGGCACGGCCAACTGAATGCGCAGAGCGGAGCAACAGCATCCCCAGCACAGAGCCCACATTACAGGGACTGGTACCAGTACAAATGAACATGTGCACATTAAAAAAATAATACATAAACAAACAAATTGATAAAAAAAAACAGTAGTGTAAATGTTACTGATGGGAATACATAGATATCATTGGTCATTGTGAATAAATATATATTTTTGTATAATTAACAGACCTACTTGTAATTATTTTTTATTTTAAAGGGACTGAACATATAAAAAGAGAAGATATATGAAGTATTGCACATATAATTTCATATAGATGCATAATATTTATAACTAAAGTTCATAAGATGGGCAAAGAAACCAAAACAGATATATAGAAGACACAGAATCCCAGCAAGCTAATAGAAACCCCAAAACATACCACATAATGTGCAGTATGTGTATATGTGTCAAAAGGAGTGCTACCACGCGTGGCCAAATGTAGACAACAGAAGACAGAGAAGCCCAAAGTTACATTCAATAGGACAAAAATACACAGTGAAATACCTATATATTCTCTTGAAAAAGGATCATTCAGTTAAACCCTTTGGCCAACGCGTTATAAGCCTGCAAGCCACATCAAGGCATGACCAAGTTTGCAGGTCCTAACATTACCTGATTCAAATTCTTTTTTACCTCTATAATTAGAGCAAGAATGATCACATTGGATCTGTCCAAACCCAGCAACATGAAAAAGACCTGGTTACTTGGAAAGTGGGGGGGGGGGGCAATCTTACAGATTCCAAAAAACCCTAAATATATTATAAGCCACATTGTTAAGCAGGATATTCCGAAAGATACTGCCTCAGTGTAACAATTCATCAGCATATACTGTACAACAAGATATATAATAATCTTAGTGTATTATTATCTCTACAAATCACGCAAGAAAAATATAAGTATAGAGAAACCTTTTTAAACCTTTTAAAGCTACTTTTGGCTTCTCTGTTGCCTCATCCTACTGGCATTTTTATATGCTCAAGAGCATGAAATTTAAAGTTATCTAAATTGCCCTGAGGGCATGTAGAGAAATGAAGAGGAAAATCCGGTGCAACAGCAAACAGCCAAATGACGTCAGATCCACAGTTGAACACAGTAGCTTTATTGGTATGAACACACACAGGTAAAACAGCAGGCTGCAGCACAGCCTCCTCCTCTACGCGTTTCACGCACTGCTGGCGCTTCGTCTTCATTTCCTCATATTCACCTGCCGGATGCACGCTGCGGGACAGGCTACTGAGGAGCTGCAGGACCCAGGACGGATGAGCTGACAGGGGTAAGATTGCTTTCTTTGCCCCTGAGCCCCGACCTCCCCTAGTGGTCCCATGATGCTCCTTATGCCTCACCTTCAGCCTATTCACACTTTTCAAGTGTGATTCATCATTCGGCGCAAGCCAGAGCGCATGACAGTCAATCACTTCTCCATGTAGAGAAATGTCTGGAAATGGGATATTTTTCGTCTGTTTTTTTGATTGTTCTTAGATGTTCGGTAATCCGTACTTTTAGAGGTCATATTGTTCTCCCAATATATTTATTGCCACATCCGCAGCGCATCATGTAAACAACATAACTGGAGTTACAAGTCATTAATGTATTGATTTTATGAATATTTTGAGTGTAATAACACTTAGGGCCTCATTCGAAAGCCTCGATAAGGCCCTTATCGAGCACTTATCGTGCAAAATGGCTACTCGTATTCAGTAAGCCTCGATAAGTGCTCGATAACGGCCTGTATCGCAGCAAAATTTTATGAGCCAAAGAAACTCGCCAATTGAGCGGCGATCAGCCGCTTATCGACCATTTTCTGAAGGATCATAAACACGCGCGATTCTACGCGCGATTTGTAGAACACTGCAAAGAAGACTTGGAGAGCACATATACAACATCAAGAGAGGCTTTGAGGCCCATAATGTTTCTCTCCATTTCAAAATAAAACACGCACAAAGTCCAATGGGACTGAAGTGTCATGCCATAGAATGTCCTACATTCTGTAAGAGGGGGGAGACAAAATAAATATTATTTCCAGAAGGGAATCCTATTGGGTTTTTGAATTAAAGACGCTCAGCCCCCAAGGTTTAAACGTTGAATTTGATTTGTCAGCATTCCTCAAATAGAGAGTAATTACATCATATGATTGGCTGGATGCCCCTGTCCTTGTCTGCCTGGCATCATCAGCCATCATGTAGTAGCCTGCCCAGCAATAATAACACCATATAACTATATTATACTATAAATTTAGTCATACATTTATAACATTTATAATTAAAATTATTATGTTTATCACTGCAAAATACTCTAACCAGTCACGGTACTTTAATTTAGTCCATCACCATAATTTATGATAATACTTTAAGATTCACAATAATACACATCAATAATTGATATTTTATAATCATCTGAATAAAGCTAGAATCGCTCATTTGAGCGTTCCACTCCTCAAAATGTGTCTCTCTAAAATTAGTTCTCCACATCCACACAAGTGCTTGTTGACCATCAAGTTTCTGGTGTCAAATTTCCCAATTGGGTTTAAGTATCCAATATTTTCTGTTATATGCAAATCTGTGTGTCTTTTTGCACATGTTGTATATCATAGTTATATCTATGCTGATATTAGGGACATATGGTTCTTTTATTATAAGGAAGGAATTTCAATTATATATTAATTTTACATCCTTTTTATACTCACTTATTTTTTCTTATTTTTTCTTATTATTTTTTCTTAATTATCTCAATCAACCATTTAAAGGATTGAAGTCTCATTACAAACATATGTCCCTGTGTCTATGTATGGATGGAAGTAATATGTACAAAGTTCAATTAACATATAATTGTTGTAACATTATGTTGTAACATTATTATGTATATACATAGCATTCAATAATATTTGTGCTTAGTATTGTTTTCATCTGTCATTGTTTAATGTAATTCAATGTTTCATGCCATCTGTCTAATGTTGTTTAATGTAAATTTTTTACATGTATACTCAATCAAAGGACTTTCATTAGGGTGTTTCCAAAAAGACAATCATAACAATTATCCCAATTGAACTATCTGGGGTATAAAAAGAAGCATAGTCCCATGTAGCAACCATCCCTGACGAAGAAACCCATCAATAGGAGTTTCGAAACGCGTTGGAAAGGTTTTTGGCCACTCAGGGACACCGTAGCAGTGTTATCCAGGCGGTGACGTCAGCGGAGGAGACGATCGAACGAACTCTGTCGGCAAGGAGTCCAGGAGTATTGCAGGCGATCCTTCCGCATCAACAGGCGGTTGCACCCCACGGTGAGCGGTGTCTTCTGAAGATAAAGACCCTAAACCATTGCGCATGTCCTACTCATGTCCGGTGAGTAGGATTTCAATTTTACCACGGCGGAGCAGCATATCTTCCTCAAGCACAAGCGCTTGGAAGTTTTATTCTTATACATCTGATTGATCAACTGTTTTATATAAATTGTTTCATATTAATTGTTTTATTAATTGTTTTATTTAATAAATGCTCTCAATATATATACCACATCATGTCCCTGGGTAATACACTATTGCAGTGTCTTTTGCCTTTCTTTGTCTTCATTTTCTGAGGTTTACAGCACAAGAAAATAACTTTGCACAAGATTCCACTTCCATTCTTTCCTCAGCACCATAGGAGGTTTCTTCACGCACAGGTCATTAATGTATTGATTTTATGAATATTTTGAGTGTAATAACACTTAGGGCCTCATTCGAAAGCCTCGATAAGGCCCTTATTGAGCACTTATCGTGCAAAATGGCTACTCGTATTCAGTAAGCCTCGATAAGTGCTCGATAACGGCCTGTATCGCAGCAAAATATTATGATCCAAAGAAACTCGCCAATTGAGCGGCGATCAGCCGCTTATCGACCATTTTCTGAAGGATCATAAACACGCGCGATTCTAGTACCCACGAGTTGGCTGTCACGGCCTATCGCAGCCCATCGCAGCCCTAAAAGGCGATCTTCTCCCCAAATCCAATTCACCTCAAAATTTAGGTAAATTGGTGGGGAGATGCCTCGATGAGCTGCGAGATGGGTCGGGACTTAGAAAAATTCAGGCCCTTTTCCTGCCTCGGATTGATGCCGGGGGTCTCCGGAGCTGATAGCCATTAATACCAGCACCGGAGCCCCCGGCATGCATCCGATGCAGGAAAAATGCATTTACAGCCACTTCATTACCTTAGCGGCTAACCGCTGAGGCAATGAAGGGGTTAAACACCCATGCCAGGCTTACTGTGGCTAGCGAGGGTGGATGAAGGGGGAATTTGGCCCTTAGTGGCTGTTTAGGCCTTGCGGGGGAGTTGCGGGGGGGACTTAACCCCTTCATTTCCTTAGCGCTAAGGTAATAAAGGAGTTAACCCAACCGCTACCCACCCGAAAGGTCAGACACCCATCCTTAGGGCTAATACCCCCTTCACCCATCCGTGAGGCCTAAGCACCCACCCCGGACTGACTATACCCACCCTGTACCCATTGAGTAGTATAGTGGTACATCATACCCATATAATAATAATATGGGCATGATAAGCCTCTATAGCACTCAATGGGCACCCTAATTACAATACATTAATACACAAGACACACAATAATTAAACATAACTCCAAAAAAACACACTTCACTAAATAAAAACAGTAGCCAGCTAATCCAATGAATATAAGGAATAACAACATCAACAATGAATTAATTAAACCATTAACCAATCAAAACAATTAATTCCTAAACCAACTCAAAATGAATAGTAACACTAACCAATCAAACCAATTAATTACTACAACATTAATGAATTTAAACATTAAAATACAAAGAAATAAATTCAAACAATATCTGAAATAACATAACACGCATTAGCTAACATAATACAACATTAACTAAAAACGAACACCAATCGCAAACATTGTATTACCATTAAGCAGGAAAAAAACCAAACAATGACATTCACATAAGAAACTGAAATTAAAAAAACCAAAAGCAACACAAAGCCAGAAATGCCCCCCAAATACTGCTGCGGCCGAGTTTATTCGAGCATTTGCCCGTTCTCGGCCGCAGCAGTAACCTGGCGCGCGCCAGAGGATGCCGGGCGCACGCCGAAGACACGGAGGAGCGCCCTCTGATTGGGGCTTTCTCCCTCCCGCTGCCGGGTCCGCCGGGTCCCCCGGAAAACCCTGCCACCGTCCCCCACATCGCGGGACACCAGGGCTCCCTCGGGGAGCCCTGGATGCGCGTGCAGGGGGCGCAGGCACCCGATGATGCGTGACCGCGCGTCGATGACGCGCGGCACGCCGATGACGCGCAGCACGCTGAGGGAGTGCGGCTAGCATGCCGGGGCATCCCCAGGCTTGCGGAGCTAGCCGCACTCAAATAAAATGTGCCGCCTCTGTATTGTCATTATAATGTATTAATCTGTACCCTAAAGTGGTACAGATTAATATATTATCAGTCAATGTGCCTCCCCCAAAAAAATCAAAAAACACATCCAATGAAAAAATCTGTAAAAAGAGACATTTACAAACATTGAATATATTACTTACCATTAGAAGCGGTGGCCCTTCGACTCCCGGGGAAACAGGAAGCTCACGTACCTTGGAGGCCTCCAAAGCATCCGATGCCATCCGCCATGAAGATCCGGATCAGGTACCCAAATCTTCTTTTTTCTTTCTTTTATCACCTTCTTCTATCTTCATCTGTCAATCCAAAAAGCCACATGGTAAATCCCAACCGATGTTGTCTCGTCGTCTTCTTTGGCTCAAATGAGGCGTCACGGCCTTAAATAGGGCTTGTGACGTCACATTTAGCCTCAAAATGGTTAACAGCCACCTGATTGGCTGTTAAAACCATGTTCCGACTTTAATTATTTTTTTTTTAAATGACGTCACTTAAAGGGAATGATGCCAGCCAATCAGAATGGCTTTGCTTCATTTGCCTTTAAGATTACGTCACTAAATCCTGGCCGGCGTCACATGGTATTTCAGCCAATCAGAGTGTGGAATTGTTTCCCACGATCTGATTGGCTGAAATACCATGTGAGCCTGCCATCTTGGATTTAGTGACGTCATCTTAAAGGCAAATGAAGCACAGCCATTCTGATTGGCTGGCATCATTCCCTTTAAGTGACGTCATTTAAAAAAAAAAAATTTAAGTCGGAACATGGTCTTAACAGCCAATCAGGTGGCTGTTAACCATTTTGAGGCTAAATGTGACGTGACAAGCCCTATTTTAGGCCGCGACGTCTCATTTGAGCCCAAGAAGACGACGAGACAACATCGGTTGGGATTTACCATGTGGCTTTTTGGATTGACAGATGAAGATAGAAGAAGGTGATAAAAGAAAGAAAAAAGAAGATTTGGGTACCTGATTCGGATCTTCATGGCGGATGGCATCGGATGCTGTTGGAGGCCTTCAAGGTACGTGAGCTTCCTGTTACCCCGGGAGTCGGAGGGCCACCGCTTCTAATGGTAAGTAATATATAGAATGTTTGTAAATGTCTCTTTTTACAGGTTTATTCTTTGGATGTGTTTTTTGATTTTTTTGGGGGAGGCACATTGACTGATAATATATTAATCTATACCACTTTAGGGTACAGATTAATACATTATTATGACAATATTTGGGGGGCATTTGTGGCTTGGTATTGCTGTTGGTTTTTTTAATTTCAGTTTCTTATGTGGATGTCATTGTTTGTTTTTTTTCCTGCTTAATGGTAATACAATGTTTGCGATTGGTGTTCGTTTTTAGTTAATGTTGTATTATGTTAGCTAATGCGTGTTATGGTTATTTCAGATATTGTTTGAATTTATTTCTTTGTATTTTAATGTTTAAATTCATTAATGTTGTAGTAATTAATTGGTTTGATTGGTTAATGTTACTATTCATTTTGAGTTGGTTTAGGAATTAATTGTTTTGATTGGTTAATGGTTTAATTAATTCATTGTTGATGTTGTTATTGCTTATATTCATTGGATTAGCTGGCTACTGTTTTTATTTAGTGAAGTGTGGTTTTATTATTGTGTGTCTTGTGTATTAATGTATTGTAATTAGGGTGCCCATTGAGTGCTATAGAGGCTTATCATGCCCATATTATTATATGGGTATGATGTACCACTATACTACTCAATGGGTACAGGGTGGGTATAGTCAGTCAGGGGTGGGTGCTTAGGCCTCCCGGGTTTGTATCGGGTCAGGGTTGGTTAACCCCTTAATGACTATAGCGGTTAGTAACCGCTAAGGTGATTAAGGGGTTAGGGGCCATTAGAATATCTTTATTATGTACTGCACCGACACACTTTATTCGAGCAAATACCCAGTATGTACCTGGCAGATACCTGGAATGCGCCGCTCCTCACCTCTGACAAGCCCCGTTGCGTTTGCCTTCCCAGCCTGGGTTCATGCCTGGCTGATGGGCGGCTGATCTGTTAAATGATAATGATTAGGATTTAATAGGCTGCAATGCTTTGCGTGTCTACCAGATGGCATAAATTCATGAATTGTAATGCAGTATATATATATATACTGTGCAGTATTGCAGCCAGCGGGAATAAAATGCTTCAATCCCTGCCTGGAAAATACCTCAATGCACTCGGGCAGAAAACAGTCACAAACCTCAATACACCCGGGTATACCCGAATTCGTGGGACTAGCCGAGCTCGAATAAAGTGTGTCGCCAGTGTATATATGCTTTCTTGCTACGGAAGACAGAGGGACCTGCTGTTGTGGTAAGTATAACTGTATTTATTTACTTTATTTTTTATGCTAATGCAGTGTTTAATAATGGGCAAATAATCTATTATCCATATCTGGATAATAGTTATTTTGCCCATTACTGTACTGTATGGGTTTGGGCGGAGGCGTGTTTTGATGTTTATTAAAATGTTTTTTAATATAAATTTCTTTCATAGTGTAGATGTGCAGGGGGTCTCCAGAGCTGAACCGCGTTGGTTTCAGGTCCAGGGACCCCCTGCTTCCCAAGATACAGGCCCCTTTATGGGGTGCCGGTATCCCTCTGCATTGAAATGTCCCGCGTCACGTGACCGGGACATTTCCTTGCATAGGAGATACCGGCACCCCATAAAGAGGCCTGTATCTCTGGAAGCAGGGGGTCCCTGGACCTGAAACCAACGCGGTTCAGCTCTGGAGACCCCCTGCACATCTACACTATGAAAGAAATTTATATTAAAATAAATAATTTTCGGGCGACATTTTCACTGGGAGAGGCGGCTCTCACAGAGCAGCTCTCTCTGCAGCAGAAATGAATCGCCAGTTTAGGCCTTTTCTGAGGCTCTATGCTCTCGCTGGCAGCAACTCGCCCGTTTTGGGAATTTTGCTATCACAGGTAATCGAGGCTTTCTGAATACCGTGATAGCAACCCCCAAAAAAACGTCATTTTAAATGCCCTGGCGATAATTTTTATCAACCTTCTCTGAATGAGGCCCATAATGTTTTTCGGAGGGGTTGCATACTTGCAAACATTGCAATTGCCACATGGTTTGAAACCCTTCAACATTGAATGAATGTGCCATGACGTATCTGAGTATCTGTACAGAAAAGACTGGGTGACGAATAGTGCCCTAAAGATTTAGCATTACGAAATTCCAGTTTGGAGCGTTAGGAGCATATTTTTTGAGGTTGTTATCCAATTGTAGCACACCCCAGTGTTTTTGTATAAATTGTACATATCTGGTTTGATTGTCTACTGAAAGTAGAGATAAACATTGGGGCAGAATCTTCATATGTGATTCTATTTTCTTTTCTGACTATTTTTAACAAATAATTTCGGTTGATCCAACACGCTTGTTCAAAAGCTACTGTATTTAGATCGTGTGTGTCATAACCCCTAGAAAGGAACATTTTTCTAAGGTCGCCTGACTGTCTCAGGAAGGAATCATCATCTGAGCAGATTCAATGTAACCTAAGAATTGTCCCTTGGGGATACCCCTTATTAGGGATCTTGGATGGGCACTGTTTGTTCTAAGGATGGAGTTGCGGGAGTTAAGTTTGCGGTAAAGATCAGTTTGTATGCAACAATCCATATCGATATACTGTTGTTACGCCGGTGCTGCCCGCAGACCAGACCCGTCCCCTGAGCTGAAGGGGGAAGGGGTAATACACGCACCCGCAGCAAAGGGAGCGTGTCCGGAGTGTGGTATGAAGTGTTCCCAGGCCAGGTGTAGTAAGGTAGACAATACTTGCCGGTACCGGTTGTAAAGATAGAGTGATGAATGCCTTGCTGAGGTCAGGGAGTGGAGAGTGGAGATAGGTCGTAGTCCAAGCCGTGTTCAAGGGGTTACCAGAGTGAGCGTTGTCCAAGGGGTGCCGAGATCGAGAGCCAGAGGGGGTAGTCGTACAAGCCGCGTCAGAACCTGTGAAAACACTGAGAGAATCCAAAAGTACTTCCATACAGAGACTATGTCGAGCGACGAGTGATGGGAAGCACAGGCATAATAAAGCTGGGCAGGCCAATGGGAAAAGGGGGCAGGCCTGGAGGACTGCAAGGAGTCTTCCCTGATAGGAGGGAGGTGTTACAGCCCAGCTGAGTGTAATCCTTGATTTGCATGGAACTGTGTGATGCTTGGGGGCGACGCCTCACTGCAGGAGCAGTGGTTAAAAGTGCTCTGTTAGGCGTGTGCTCTGTAAGCTGGGAATGCATGCACATAACGTCTGGGGCTGGCGTGCGTGTAGGTGTGCGTGCAGGAGGGCGTGGGCGCGCCCGGCGCTGAGCAGAGGAATCGCCGAGGGGAGTGATCCCGCGACGGCGGCAGGGGCGAGGAGCCGTGGAGGCCGGTAAGGCAGGATTGTTTTGTGTGTCTAGGGGCTCCCTGCGGAGAGGGAGTGCTCTGTGTGGGAAGCGAGGAGAACGCCGATTCCTGACAGTACACCCCTCTTCAGGAACGGCCTCAGGACGGTCCAAGAACGGTTTCTCTGGAAACTTTTTCCTGATGTACTTAAGAAGGGCCGGGGCATGAATGTCCTTTGAAGGTACCAAGGATCTCTCTTCAGGGCCAAAGCCCTTCCACTGCACCAAGAACTGGAGCTGACCCCTGGATAGGCGAGAATCCAAAAGAGAGTGAACTTCGTATTCCTCGTTATTTTGTACAGTAATGGGATCCGGTTTACGAGTCTGATCCGGAAAGAAGTGACTGGAGATGAATGGTTTTAAGAGGGACACATGAAAGACATTGGGAATCTTCATACTGGGTGGTAGTTGGAGCCGGAATGCCACAGGATTGATTTGTTCATAAATAGGGAAGGGGCCCAGGAACTTAGGTGCCAGTTTAGGAGATGGTACCTTGAGGTGGATATTCCTAGAGGAGAGCCATACCAAATCCCCTGGTTTGTAACTGGGCGCCGAAAGACGACGACGAACGGCCTGTAGTTTCGATCTACGGGAGGAGTTGAGAAGGGTAGACTGAATCATGGACCATGCGGTTTGGAGGGAAGAAATGCGTTCATCTACGGCTGGTACTCCAGAAGGAATGTTGGGGATGGGAAGACAGGGAGGGTGGAACCCATAATTTATAAAGAAGGGTGACACCCGGGTGGACCCGTTTTTTGCAGAATTGACGGCATACTTTGCCCAAGAGAGGAGTTGAGCCCAATCATCCTGGAAATCAGATATAAAACATCTCAGGTACTTCTCCAGGGATTGATTGATTCTCTCCGTTTGTCCATTGGACTGAGGATGATAGGCGGAAGAGAAGGAAGAAGAGATGCCCAATCTCTTCATGAAAGCTCTCCAAAATTTGGATGCGAACTGTGAACCTCTGTCAGAAACAATGGACGAAGGGATCCCATGAATCCGGAAAATCTGCTCCGTAAAGATATCAGCAAGGGCGGGGGAGGTGAGTAATCCTTTAAGTGGAATGAAATGGGACATCTTAGAGAACCTGTCCACGACCACCAAGATAGTGTTCATTCCTCTGGACTTGGGCAACTCCACAATGAAGTCCATAGAAATGTGGGACCAGGGGCGGTCGGGAACTGGAAGGGGTAACAGAAAACCCTGAGGCTTTTGATGGAGAGTCTTGCTTTGAGCGCACGTGGGGCAGGCGCGGGTAAACTCCAGAATATCTTGAGACATCCTTGGCCACCAGAAATTCCGACGAATGAGATCAGTAGTCTTCTTAAAACCTGGATGACCTGCAGATTTAGAGGAGTGACCCCAAGACAGGACCTCTGGAACAAATTTGGATGGTACAAAGAGTTTGTTGTCGGGAACGACCAAGTCCTTGGGAATGCGTCTCTGGGAGTGCAAAATCTCGTCAAGATTCTTGAACGTAGACGTGGCGAGAATCCTCTCATGTGGAAGGATAGTCTCCAACGACTCCTCTGGCCTCTCTTCAGAAGAATGTATTCGGGAGAGTGCCTCTGCCTTTACGTTCTTGGTCCCGGGGATATAGGACAGGTGAAAATCGAATTGAGAAAAAAACAGAGCCCAACGAGCCTGTCGTGGACCAAGGCATCGAGCGTTCTCTAAGTAAAGAAGGTTCTTGTGGTCCGTGAGAATAGTAAACGGCTCTTTTGACCCCTCCAGCAGGTGTCTCCACTCTTGAAGAGCCATCTTCACGGCCAGAAGTTCCCTGTTACCCACGTCATAAATCCTCTCGGCAGACGAGAATTTCTTGGAAAAATATGCAGAGGGATGTAAATTATCTTGGGGCGTGGGTCTCTGGGAAAGAACGGCATCAGTGCCGCAATCAGAAGCGTCGACCTCCAGGACGAAGGGAAGTTCGATGTTGGGATGACAGAGAATATGTGCGGATATAAAGGCTTCCTTGAGTGTCTCGAAGGCGGAGATGGCCTCGGATGACCAAGCAGAAGGATCAGCTCCTTTTTTGGTGAGCGCAGTGAGGGGTGCCACAATGGTGGAAAAACTCCGTATAAACTTACGATAGTAATTAGTGAACCCTAAAAAACGTTGTATGGCCTTGAGAGAATTGGGTCTTGGCCATTCAGTGACTGCTTGAAGTTTACCGGAGTCCATCATAAACCCCTCATCGGAAATGATATACCCCAGGAACGGAGTAAAGGTCGTTTGAAAGGTGCACTTCTCCAGTTTGGCGTACAAATGGTGTTCACGGAGACGGGAAAGGACGTAGGAGGTGTGGCGTATATGGTCCTGGAGATCTTTGGAAAAAATCAGGATATCATCCAAGTATACAATAACAAAAATATTGAGTACCTTACGAAAGACGTTGTTGATGAAATCCTGGAAGACAGCGGGAGCATTACATAAGCCGAAAGGCATTACCAGATATTCGTAGTGTCCACTACGCGTGTTGAAGGCCGTCTTCCATTCATCCCCCTTCCTGATGTGCACCAGGTTATAGGCACCACGCAGATCCAACTTGGAAAAAATCTTGGCCCCCTGTAATTTATCGAACAGTTTGGTAATAAGGGGAAGGGGGTAACGATTTTTAATAGTTATCTGGTTTAAACCCCTGTAGTCGATGCTAGGCTTCAACGACCCGTGCTTTTTCTTGACGAAGAAAAACCCAGCCCCTGCTGGGGAATTGGAGTGACGAATAAAGCCTTTCTTGAGATTTTCCTGGACATATTCATCCATAGCGTGAGATTCTGGTAACGACAAGGGGTAGGTCTTGGACTTGGGTAGGGAGTAACCAGGAACTAGATCGATTGGACAATCGTAAGTCCTGTGTGGCGGCAAGAGGTCTGACTGTACCTTATTGAAAACGTCCCGGAATTGATGGTAAACGGAAGGTAGAATAACTTCGGGAACAGAGGTATTGGCCAGCAGTTGATGAGTCTCGCCTGACCTCGACCTCCAGGAAATGGGAGCGGAGGCAGTCCAGTCAATGAGAGGATTGTTAAGCTGTAGCCAAGGAAGACCAAGGGTGATGGGTATCCCAGGAGCGTGAATGGCATCGAGAACTAAGGTCTCCTTGTGCAGATGTGAAGACAGAAGCAAGGGAGCCGTCTCTAAGGAGATGTGGGCCGGGGTAAGAGGACGTCCATCGATACCGACGAGTGCGATGGGAACCTTCTTTCTCACTAGTGGTATACGGTTTACCCTGGCGAATTCAAGATCCACGAAGTTTCCTCCAGCTCCTGAGTCAATGAAAGCAGCGGTAGAAGTCTTGAACTTATCGCCTGAAAGGAAGACTGGAAATGTAAGTTTCTTAGGGAGTTCATTTTTTTGAAGGGGACATGGAGACATTACACCCAGAGAGAGCCCCTCTGTACTCACTGGGTGTTCCCGTTTCCCGGACACAGTGGACACTCCCGAACCAGATGTTCCATGGATCCACAGTAAAAACACAATCCCCCGGCGTGGCGGAAGTGCCGTATCGGTGTGCGGATGTGTTGTACCCCCAATTGCATTGACTCTGGCAACTCCAGTGCAGGACGAAGAGGTGTGGTAGTACTTGGGGGAGCAGGAGTGCTGCTGAAATTACTGAGGAACGGAACTTGAAAGTTATGGAAGCGAGTGCGCTGACACTCTAAGCAGCGTACCTGGATCCGTTGATCCACTCGGACGGCCAAATCAATCAGGACCTCCAGTTGATCCGGGCTGGATTGGCGAGAGAGTTCGTCCTTGATGGGATCTGCCAGGCCTTGCCAGAATACGGAGACGAGAGCCTCTTGTCCCCAGTTAGTCTCGGTTGCTAGAGTCCGGAATTCCACAGCATACTGCGTCACCATTCGCCGTCCCTGAGTGATCTGGAGGAGAGAAACAGATGCCATCTCCCGACGAGCGGGGGAATCGAATACCCGTTGAAACTTGGCTTTAAATGCCGGGTAATCTTGGGTAAGGTCAGAACGTCGCTCCCAAACCGGGGAAGCCCAAGCCAGGGCGCTGCCAGTGAGGAGGTTATAAATGTAGGCTACCTTCTTGCGATCAGTATTGTAGAGATGGGGGGGCCATTTCAAACTGCACCTCACACTGGTTTAGGAAACCCCTACAATCTTGCGGTTCACCTGCATAAGGCTTGGGGGGAGGAATCCTTACATCTGAGCTGCTAACTGCACTTGTGGAGTGGGGGCTTACACTACCGACACACTTTATTAAAGTGTGGCCGGTACCGCAAGCCGGGAGATTTCCCGGCTTGCTAGTGGCCGCCCCTCGGCGTGCCGCGCGTCATAGATGCGCGGTCACGCGTCTTCGGGAGCCTGCGCACCCTGCACGCGCGTCCAGGGCTCCCCAAGGGAGCCCTGGTGTCCCGCGATCGCGGGACGGCGGCAGGGGGTTCCGGGGGACCCGGCGGACCCGGCAGCGGTAGGGAGAGCGCCCCGATCGGAGGGCGCTCTTCCGCTGCTTCGGCGCGCGCCCGTCACCCTCGGGCGCGCGCCAGGCTACTGCTGCGGCCAAGAACGGGCAAATGCTCGAATAAACTTGGCCGCAGCAGTACATCTGGCGGGGTCGCGGTCGGTACCCTGTCTGAGAGTACTGCGACCTGGCGTGTAAGTGCCACAATTTGATCCGCCATGGCCTGGTTTGCTGAAGCAGATTAGAGAGAAACTGCTGTAGTTCGGTCTGGTCTGCGTCTTGTGGGCTCGACATAATGTTACGCCGGTGCTGCCCACAGACCAGACCCGTCCCCTGAGCTGAAGGGGGAAGTGGTAATACACGCACCCGCAGCAAAGGGAGCGTGTCCGGAGTGTGGTATGAAGCGTTGCCAGGCCAGGTGTAGTAAGGTAGACAATACTTGCCGGTACCGGTTGTAGAGATAGAGTGATGAATGCCTTGCTGAGGTCAGGGAGTGGAGAGTGGAGATAGGTCGTAGTCCAAGCCGTGTTCAAGGGGTTACCAGAGTGAGCGTTGTCCAAGGGGTGCCGAGATCGAGAGCCGGAGGGGGTAGTCGTACAAGCCGCGTCAGAACCTGTGAAAACACTGAGAGAATCCAGAAGTACTTCCATACAGAGACTATGTCGAGCGACGAGTGATGGGAAGCACAGGCATAATAAAGCAGGGCAGGCCAATGGGAAAAGGGGGCAGGCCTGGAGGACTGCAAGGAGTCTTCCCTGATAGGAGGGAGGTGTTACAGCCCAGCTGATTGTAATCCTTGATTTGCATGGAACTGTGTGATGCTTGGGGGTGACGCCTCACTGCAGGAGCAGTGGTTAAAAGTACTCTGTTAGGCGTGTGCTCTGTAAGCTGGGAATGCATGCACATAACGTCTGGGGCTGGCGTGCGTGTAGGTGTGCGTGCAGGAGGGCGTGGGCGCGCCCGGCGCTGAGCAGAGGAATCGCCGAGGGGAGTGATCCCGTGACGGCGGCAGGGGCGAGGAGCCGTGGAGGCCGGTAAGGCAGGATTGTTTTGTGTCCAGGGGCTCCCTGCGGAGAGGGAGTGCTCTGTGTGGGAAGCGAGGAGAACGCCGATTCCTGACAACTGTATAGACATGCATCAAATTATTCTATGTGATGTCTATGAAATTGATAGGTAAACTTTAAATTATAATGATTGATATTAAGAAAATTGATGAATGACTTTAAAATTTCAGAATCTCCTTGCCAAATAAAAATGAGATTGTCAATGTAACGACGGTAAAAAATGATGTTTTCCCAATATGGATTGGTGTCTCCAAAAATAAAAGTGGCTTCCCAAAAACCCATAAATAAATTTGCGTACGATGGTGCAAAATAAGTGCCCATAGCCGTACCTCATGTCTGTAAATAAAAGTGTCAAATAGAAAATAATTGTGATGCAACAAGAATATAATAGCATCAGTTATGAAAGTGTTTGTCCAAAGAAAGATTAGATTTGTGTAAAAAGTGCTGAACGGCAGAAATGCCTAAATTGTGATCAATAATAATGTATAAATACATAACGTCTAGTGTCACCCAAAGAAATGTATTTGGCCAATTTAGTGTTTGTGTAATAGTGATTAAATCAGATGAATTTAAGATAAGATGTCAGAGATTGAACTAGTGGCTGTAAGTAAGAATCCACGTACCTAGATAAACTATCTCCCAAATGCTCAATATAATTGGTCTGGCTGGAGGGCAGACCAGAGACTTATGGATCTTTGAGAGATGGTGGAATATAGGTACGGTGGGGGAGTAGTGATGAGAAATGAGGACTCCTGATCATTAAGCACCCGCAACTCCTTCCCAAGATCTATAAGACCATTCAGTTCGGTAATACATATCTTTTTATAGGATCTGTCTTTAATTTAAGATATGAATTGGTATCATTCAATTGACGAAGTGCCTCTGCTCTGTAGTCCTCTTTATGTTGTACTACAATTGCAATGCCCTTATCAGCTTTTTTTTATATTACACAGAGTGAACTCAAGAATTCAAAAGTACCCCTCTATATGCACTCTTAACCAGATGTTTGTATGTAATTCGCAGGCCACAAGAAAAATCCCTTAGCCAGGAACTAAAAGCGAAAGGCGGCGGAAAACAAAAAAGTTTTAATACATAATTAATTAATACACTCAAAATTTAAAATATGTGTCAACTAACCCCTCAGAGGAGCCGTGGAGAAATGGTAGGGATATGTCAAATACAGTAAATGTCTTGATATTATAATTATCAGAGAATATCCCTATCTTCCCCTGATAATTATAATATCAAGACATTTACTGTATTTGACATATCCCTACCATTTCTCCACGGCTCCTCTGAGGAGTTAGTTGACACATATTTTAAATTTTGAGTGTATTAATTAATTATGTATTAAAACTTTTTTGTTTTCCGCCGCCTTTCGCTTTTAGTTCCTGGCTAAGTGATTTTTCTTGTGGCCTGCGAATTACATACAAACATCTGGTTAAGAGTGCATATAGAGGGGTACTTTTGAATTCTTGAGTTCACTCTGTGTAATATATGGTTACTACCTCCCTTGCACCTACCGTTTTAGGACTTTCTATCCAATAGATGAGCAGTTTTCTATATACTGCACCGACACACTTTATTCGAGCAAATACCCGGTATGTACCTGGCAGATACCTGGAATGCGCCGCTCCTAACCTCTGACAAGCCCCGTTGCATTTGCCTTCCCAGCCTGGGTTCATGCCTGGCTGATGGGCGGCTGATCTGTTAAATGATAATGATTAGGATTTAATAGGCTGCAATGCTTCGCGTGTCTACCAGATGGCATAAATTCATGAATTGTAATGCAGTTTATATATATATACTGTGCAGTATTGCAGCCAGCGGGAATAAAATGCTTCAATCCCTGCTTGGAAAATAACTCAATGTACTCGGGCAGAAAACAGTCACAAACCTCAATACACCCGGGTATACCCGAATTCGTGGGACTAGCCAAGCTCGAATAAAGTGTGTCGCCAGTGTAACCTGTGTGACAGCTTTTTTTATAATAACATTTTTATTATTTTTAAGGGCTTTTAATTCATTCTGTTCATGTCTAGACAGATTGTTTCGCTTTATAGACGAAAATGTGAAAATTGTTGCCAATACTGTAGTTGAAGGTCTCTCTCTACTCATTTTTCGACAGTTTGAAGTTGTGGACCTTTTATATATGTAGGATTAAAGGTTGATTTGTTCTTAAAGGCAGAATGTTTACTGCCAATAAGAATATCTGACTGATCCTGTAAACGCAAGGTTTCAGAATTGTGACTATCCTGCTCAGATAACAGATCACTAAGATCTTGCAAAACAACCTGATCTCCAAATGTAAGAGTATTTGTCACGGTAGCTTGTGACAGGTTGTAATTTACACCAAAACTATATATAAATATATATATACCTGGGTTTGAACTGGGACGAGACTTAGATATGATAAAATATAATTTATTCCTTGATAAAGGTGAACACAACAGATTATACAAATAACAGGCAAAATATAGACACTTACGTAGAATGGAAATGATGAAGCAGTCACAGCTGGACTGGCAGTTCATACAGCACTCTTCATAGTCATCAAGACACCAAAGACATGAAAAGACCTCTGGCAGGAAGACAGTGCATAGCGTTTCTCTCAGCAAACAAGATGGTATAGAACAGACTGAACACTTGAAGAACTTGCAAAACATGAACAACATGAAGAACAAAGGAATATAGGGAACAGCAGTTTATATATCTTTTGTCCCTCTATTCTTAACCTTAAGCACAGGGGATTGGTTTTCAATTACCTCCAGCCACTCACTAACGTGGGAAAGCATTCTGACCCATGCCCCCCTGCTATTTGGCACATGCGCAGTAGAACTCTGGGGTCTCATTTCTGAAGCCCCACATTTGCATCAGGAATGCCAGCCAGTCTATCATTTGGAGTTCTGGCAGGAAAACCTTTGTTGAAAGGTGTAAAGTGGGACACTTAAAGACTGCTCTAGTTTGAGCCTCAAGTAAACAGTGAGGGTGACAAAATCCTTTGAACAATACTTAAGTCCTAGACATTGGGTCGTCTCCTAGGGCCATCTGCTACCTTATGGCCAAAAGAATTTCCTCTGGAACTTATCCATACCTTAAATACAATATAAAGCATAAAACATATACGTATTAAAATATCCGGTTCCGTGGGGTCTGGCAGGTCCAAACTTCCCAGTTCGCATTGCCAGAACTGGGACACCATATGGTCCAAAAAGCGACTTGCTACGACCTAGGGAACCGGAGTTACACAAATGCACATTAAATCATTTTAATACAAAAATCTCCACTGAAAAAGAAATATCAGCTTTTCACTAAATCCCCATTGAAAACAATGGGCTCCGCCGCCATGGGTTTCAATGGAGCAACTCCGCCGTTGTAGTCAATGGGGTTTCCTACCATAGACTTTCAATGGGGAACCGCCGCCATTGAAGTCTATGAGAAAATCCACAAATCTTTACAGTCGTCCATACTCCGTCTGGTTGGTCTGAGGGGGCTGGAAATGGGCATGCATTAAAGCCGGAACCTTGGCTACATGTCACCCAAATCCCATCCCTCTGGGCATTCCAGAACCGGAGATATGGACTTACACATTTCAACATTTTACACTTAGTCATTTTTTCACCATGCGGCTTTTCCCTCATTAGAATCAATGGTAAAAGCCCCGAACTTTCAAGGGGGTCCATACTCCGTCGGGTTGGTCCAAGAGGGTCAAGGATGGTTCTGCAGTGATGCCGGAGCAGTGACTACAGATACCCCAAACCTTGATCCTCTGGTCCCTCCGGAACCGGAGATATGGATTCCTAAAATTCAGCATTTCACACTTAGTCATTTTTCTGAGCCGTTTCTGCCGCCGCCGGCAAAGCCTATGGCGCGACCCGCTCTATCTGGTTCGACCCTTATCGGGGGTCCAGGATTCGGGGACCCGGTTGTGGTCGAGTGGGGGGAAGCCTAGGAACTAGTGGCAAAAAGAGTTTTATTTCTAGGGCCCCCAGAACTGTTTATTCCCACGCTAATTGACGTTGAACTTGACTCAAGTGATTTTAACTCTTTTAAAGGACATTGTATCCGCTTTGCGGTTAAGCGGTTTGGAAGGCAGCTAACTCATTCCTGAAAAGCTCTTTCGAGGGTTTCTCCATTGAAGTCAATGAGCCCATAGACTTTCAATGGGAAACCGCCGCTCTCCCTCTCGGACGCCATCTGCTGGTCTTCTCAGGAACCGGATTTCACAGCAAGATTCACCATTAAAAAACATTGAGCCCTAATGGCGGCCCATGGGAACCTGCAAAATGGTGCCTGAAAAGGCGGGAAAACTTCACAAAGAGCTATAATCATTAAAGGACTATTAACCCTTGTGCTCCCGGATGGATTCTAGTGTGTGTGTGATGCATTACAATGGAACAGGGGAACAGGGGAAAATACATTTACAGGTCATAACAAGGGTCAAATCACATTTCTGGACCTCAGTCCAGTTAACCCCTTGTCTCCCTGGTGCGGTCAGGGGTGGCCAAATGGGATGCAACCCCTTTAATGCCGGGCCACCCCCTTTCTCCCTCTACAGTATTCTCCATCACACTAGTCTCCTCATCAAGAGACTGAACCTGAGGCTCATTTTGATCTTTTTTCGAAAAAAAATGATATAGCCAGGTCCCTTTTGGGTCCCCCTTGGCTCCCTGACCTGCGGTCTGGGGCGTGTGCAGGGAGATGTCAGGTGACACCAGAGTGGTAGGCGGACCCGGCACAGTTGTAAGGGGACTGCGGCGGCATGTATAGGGCAGCTCCGCAGAGTACTGGAGCGCCGCACCTCCGCGACGAACTGGTGGTGCAGGCGGGGGCCATTTTGTATATCGCGCATGCGCGAAAGCAGTTCGGCGCATGCGCAGTGCGGGCTGAGAGGAAGCCATTAGAAGGGAAGCTCCGTGAGAGACTACAACCCCCAGAAGCCACTGGGAGGTACACCACATGGAGCGCACCAGCTAATAGGGCTGGTGGGATTCTCTGCACCAAGGGATTGATACATTTGGTGTTCTGCGAGCCACGCTAGTCAGAGCTGGGACACTGAAGGGTAAGGCCGGTTCTATAGTGCGTGCACGCTACGCCGTGCGCGCGCGGCAGTTTTAGTTGGCTGAGGTTAGTCAGCTATTCTATAATGGTGCCGCGCGCGCACGGCAGGG